>NW_020664400.1:2691436-2762757 GCF_002925995.2 Terrapene triunguis
CCACGTGTTTGAGACCCCTGGGTTAGATAATACTTAGTCCTGCCATGAGTGCCGGGGACTGGACTAGATGACCTCTCGAGGTCCCTTCCAGTCCTTTGATTCTATGATCCAGTTACGGGCTGCCTCCTGCCTGCAACCTTTACACACTCCTGCAGGAGAGACAAGCCGCTGCAGGTGGAGGAAGGCTGCTCCAGGGCTGAGGGCTGCTCTCCTCCAGACTCACCAGGGAAGCTACAAACTAGATTGCCTAGTTAGGGGAAGGACTGACACCCGGGGAACCAGCTGCTCCTCCTCCTTCACAGGGAGGGTCACCATGGGGCTGATCCCTGCCCTCGCAGCATGTCCCCCAGGGCTGTCAGGAACCCAGCGACAGCCATCAAGATACCTGCACACAGACTGACAAGCACAGTCAGTGTGCACAACTGTACCAGCTGGCACGCTCTTGGGAATGCATGCAAGCCTATAGCCCAGACGACTCATAGACTGTAAGGTCAGAAGGGACCATCTTGATCCTCTAGTCTCACCTCCTGCACACTGCAGGCCACAGAACCGCACCCACCCCCTCCTGTAACAGACCCTGAACCTCTGCTGAGTGACTGATGTCCTCAACTCATGGTTTAAAGGCCCCAAGTTACAGGGACTCCACCATTTCCACTAGTTTAAACCTGCAAGTGACCCAGGCCCCACGCTGCAGAGGAAGACGAACCCCCCAGGGTCTCTGCCAGTCTGACCCGGGGGGAAATTCCTTCCTGATCCCAAATCTGGCTGTCAGTTCGACCCTGAGCATGTGGGCAGGACCCACCAGCCAGACACCTGGGGAAGAATTCTCTGTAGCACCTCAGAGCCAGAGGCGGCAAGTTATATGGGCCCGTGGTGCCAGTGCTCCAGCAATATTCAGGGCCCAGGGGCCCAGCTCCACCAGTGTTCGGGGCCGGGTCTCTCCCTGCCGCCCCGGTGCGCTTCCCCCAGAGCATCCCTTCCTGTGCCCTGGGCAGCGGGCGGTTGCCCTGCCGCTCTGCGCTGCGCTCCCTCACCAGCTGCTGCTGCTGGCTACAACAAAGGGAGCGGCACCGGCCGCAGGCTGAGGCGGCTGCTGCACCTGCCAAGGGAGGAGGTGCACATGTGATGGCAGCTCCCCCAGCACCCACTCAGACGACTCCAACTCCAAGGGGCTTCCTGGAGTCTGGACCTGAGCAGCTGGGGCTTGGGTGAGTTTTGGACTAGTGACACCCTGCCCCCTGCCCACAGTCACCACTCCTGCCCCACGCTGGGCAAGGGTCAGCCCCATCCCCCACCCCCAGTGAGGCTACGGTGAGGGGCAGCAGCAGGGGAGGAGGCGCACACGTGATGGCAGCCCCCCCCACCTCCGGCACCCACCACAAGGGAGGCGAGGGGGCTTCCTGGACCTGAGCAGCTGGGGCTGGAGTGAGTGTCGTGAATCCCTGCCTCCCCCGCCCACAGTCACCACTCCTGCCCCAGGCTGGGCAAGAGGCAGCCCCATACCCTACTGAACAATGACAAAAAGTGTTTGCTGCCACCTGAAGAACATCGCAAAAGAAGGGGCTACATTTTGTTTTAGTTTTAGAAAGTATTTGCTTTTGAGGGTTATTGATCCAAGAGTGCTTGGTTGTTTCCATATTCAAAAGAGTATTAATAAAGTTGATATTCTTAGTTAAATGAATTTTTCTTATGATAGTGATATTGTGCAATAGAGGGAAACTGTTAAACGCTTGCTGTTTCCAGTCCATTTTTACATTATTTTAAAAAATATAGATCAACTTACAAGGCGGGTGGGGGGGGAGTGGCGGGACTTCATGGAAGCATAAAATATCAGGGTTGGAAGTGTGGAGGAACAGGACGGGGGGCCTTCTTTCCGATAGCCAAAGTTCTGGGCCTACAGGCCCCAAAACACCTCCAACAGAAGGCTGTCATGATGGTGACCTTTGTGCAGAGTAGAGAAGGCCTAAAAGCCTGAACGATACTGCTCAAATCAATTTTCTGCCAAAACCCAGACAAAAGTAGTCACAGAGGAAGGAAAGAGAGGAAGGAAAGAAACACAAAATATATTAACCGCAAGTTTATGAAATACATTAAGAAATTGCTTTTGCAAAGAGCTAATCACTCTTGCAGTTGTAGCTATCTGCAAATAACCTATAATAGTTCCCCTTTAAGCATCTCCTGAAAAGCCCCCCTTAGCCCTTGTCACAATCCCCCGGAAAATGACATATACCAAGTCTTAAGAAATGTACCCAAGCTAGGGCCGAGCACCACCCCTGCGGAAAACCACCGAATGCCCACTCCTCGGAAATTGAGAAAGTAGGCGAGGGGAGGAGGGAAGAGTGACCCCAACACCCTAGCTCGTGACCGGCGCGTGTTCACCCCATCCCCGGCCTATGATTTGCTCCCGAGCTCGTGTTCACCCAATGTCCTGCTTATAATTGGTCCCTAATTTCTTAACTCATGACGTATTGTTTGTACCTTGCTTGTGGTTTAACGGAATAAAAGCCCGCCTGCGTGTGGGGCTCGGTGTGTTGGTCTTCGGACCTCACCCCAGTGCGCACTGGTTTGTATTGCAATAAAGGCCTCAGGCTCTGAGTCTGTGAACTAAAATCACTGCGTGGGTGATTCTTTCCACGACAGAAGGGACCTCAGGAGGTCATCTAGTCCAACCCCCTGCTCAAAGCAATCCCCAGCTAAATCATCCAAGCCAGGGCTTTGTCAAGCCTGACCTTAAAAACCTCTAAGGAAGGAGATTCCACCACCTCCCTAGATAACCCATTCCAGTGTTTCACCACGCTCCTAGTGAAAAAGTTTTTCCTAATATCCAACCTAAACCTCCCCCAGTGCAACTTGAGACCATTACTCCTTGTTCTGTCATCTGCTACCACTGAGAACAGTCTAGATCCATCGTCTTTGGAACCCCCTTTCAGGTAGTTGAAAGCAGCTATCAAATCCCCCCTCATTCTTCTCTTCTGCAGACTAAACAATCCCAGTTCCCTCAGCCTCTCCTCATAAGTCATGTGCTCCAGCCCCCTAATCATTTTGTTGCCCTCCACTGGACTCTTTCCAATTTTTCCACATCCTTCTTGTAGTGTGGGGCCCAAAACTGGACACAGTACTCCAGATGAGGCCTCACCAATGCCAAATAGAGGGGAATGGTCATGTCCCTCGAACTGCTGGCAATGCCCCTACTTATACAGCCCAAAATGCAGTTCGCCTTCTTGGCAACAAGGGCACACTGTTGACTCATATCCAGCTTCTCGTCCACTGTAACCCCTAGGTCCTTTTCTGCAGAACTGCTGCCTAGCCATTCAGTCCCTAGTCTGTAGCAGTGCATGGGATTCTTCCGTCCTAAGTGCAGGACTCTGCACTTGTCCTTGTTGAACCTCATCAGATTTCTTTTGGCCCAATCCTCTAATTTGTCTAGGTTCCTCTGTATCCTATCCCTACCCTCCAGTGTATCTACCACTTCTCCCAGTTTAGTGTCATCTGCAAACTTGCTGAGGGTGCAGTCCACACCTCCTCCAGATCATTAATGAAGATATTGAACAAAACCGGCCCCAGGACCAACCCTTGGGCACTCCACTTGATACTGGCTGCCAACTAGACATGGAGCCATTGATCAGTACCCGTTGAGCCCAATGATTTAGCCAGCTTTCTATCCACCTTATAGTCCATTCACCCAGCCCATACTTCCTTAACTTGCTGGCAAGAATACTATGGGAGACCATAACAAAAGCTTTGCTAAAGTCAAGGAAATAATACATCAACTGCTTTCCCCTCATCCACAGACCCAGTTATCTCGTCATACAAGGCAATTAGGTTAGTCAGGCATGACTTGCCCTGGGTGAATCCATGCTGACTGTTACTGATCACTTTCCTCTCCTCTAAGTGCTTCAAAATTGATTCCTTGAGGACCTGCTCCATGATTTTTCCAGGGACTGAGGTGAGGGACCTGACTTGGACCCATTCTGGTGTGACAGATTTATGTTACCAATCTGCCTGGGACTTCAGGTGATCAGGCTGAGGCTGCAGGATTTTTAGGGGAAGAGATGAAGGAGCACACCAAGTGACTAAGTTTAAGCTTTATTAACCAAATAACAGCGGTGAGTGCTGGATGCGCCCCACGTCACTTAGAGGGAGGAAGAACGCGTTAGTGCCCGAGCCCTAACCCACTTTCATACTTACACACGCACAGCCCAAGGCTGGCCAAGCCTAGGTGTAATGTAAGAAGAGGGGGAAGGGTAGTCGAGAGTTCTGCCCTGTGCCCTCTGCCCACGTTGTTTAGGGTTTGCTGTAAATCTTTGACTTGCTTCAGCTCTCGGGAGGGTTTTAAGCCCTGGGTTTTTCCGGGGCATTTTCGTCCAGGGACCCTTGTCCCCCGTGCTCTTGGTACCAGTCTGAACCAGCCTTCTGCGGCTCCCTTAATTTCCCCAAAACACACCGGTCTCAGGGTCGCAAGACTGTTGTTTTTTAACTCACTGACCTTTGCAGTTTTACAAGTTTTGCACCCCTTCAGTTTTGTCTGGCTCAGTTTTCCTTTCTTACAGCTGGCCGGGGTTGAGACACAGGCTTCTGGCTGTTTGGCAGCAGAGAGCTTGTCTGTGTGCGCTGGCCTTGGGCTGAAGTTTCGTTCCTTATTTTTGGGCCTAGCTGGATTCTCGAGTTAACCTGTTCCTTTCTCCCTTCCTCCCCCTTTGGCCTCTTGTAACCTGCAAAGGAATCTTCCACTTCACACTCACACCTTCAGCCCTTCCCAAGATACTTTCCAATGCATATAAAGGCATTAGCAATATACAACGCTGGTGCTTACCTAGGGGACCCCATGGGGAGGGCATTTTAATGTGACACTGGGCACCACCAAATATTATACAAACCTGCCGTCCCTGCTCAGAGCCCTCCCCATCTAGTGTCCCATCTCCAGCCGTTGGGGGTATTTGCTGCTAGCAGTCAGAGATCAGCTCCATGCCATTGTAGGCAGCCCCATCACACCATCCCCTCCATAAACTTATCAAGCTCAGAGTTAGGTCCAGAGCACTGGAACCATTTGTATAGTGGGGGTGCCGAGAGCCACTGAACCAAACTATAAACCCTGTATATGATGGAAACCACTTTGAGCCGGGGGTGCTGCACCCCCAGTTCCAGCACCTATGGTTATGTCTGGGTTTTCTTCCCAGCTCTGGGGAAGGAGTGGTATCTAGTGGTTAGGGCTGGGTGTCAGGACTCCTGGGTTCTCTCCCTGGCTGTGGGAGGGAAGTGGTCCATAGTAGTTAGAGCGGGGGGGGGGGCGTGCATGCAGAAATACACACACACACACATACTTCATGTATCAGAGGGGTAGCCGTGTTAGACTGGATCTGTAAAAAGCGACAAAGTTCTGTGGCACCTTATAGACTAATCCAATACGTCTGCCACAGAACTCTTTGACACATACTTCATTCCACTCTTAAGCAGGGGAACGCACCAAGGAGGCCGAAAAGGAACCCATTGTCCGTCTTGGGAACCAGTCTCCCTGGGAGACGGAGCAGGGACAATAGCTGGAGGGGTAATCATACCCCTCTCCTCCCTGCTGGATTTCAGCCTCATTTCTGGGCATCAGCCAACCCCCTTCCCGAGCCAGGGAGAGAACCCAAGAGTCCTGGCTCCCAGCCCCCATCCTTGAATCACTAGACCCCACTCCCCTCTCGGAGGTATTTGGCTATGGGGTGAGTCATGTACCTGGCAGTCAGCCCACTCACCAAGACACCAGCTCTGAACCTGGGGGCATGGGTCCAGGACACAGCGCAATGACCCCCAACACCCCCCACAATGCACTGTGCTCTCCAGCTCTCCATGGCTTTCAGCACCTGCCCAGTGGGCCAGTGTGAGCATCTCCCAACCCAGTATTCCCAGCTCACCCGTTAGCAGAGGGGCTGGAACAATTTTTACAGTGGGGGCACTGAGAGTCATTGAACCAAACTGTAAATCCTGGATATGATGGAAACCACTTCAAGCCAGGGGGTGCTGCACCCCCAGCACCCCTAGTTCCAGCACCTCTGTCCGTTAGCGTTTTGAGTGCCAGGAGCTCATGTGCCGGGGTGATCAGCACAACATAGATAGATAGATAGATAGATAGATAGATAGATAGATAGATAGATAGATGGCTGTGTGGGGATAGACAGATTGCAGGGGGGCCTGGGGCTGGATAGATTGCGGGGCGGAGGTCTGGGGATAGATCGATGTGCTCCTTCATTAGAAGGCTGAGTTACCAATGGGCTTCGGGTCCCCAGTTTTTTGGTGCCTGGGCGCCCCCTGGTGGTGGATTCATCTGCTGAGTTCAGCTCCCAGGTTCCTTTCCGCTGTGCGAACTGTGCCATGCCGAGCTGGAGGAGGAGAGAGGAGGAGATTCTGCATTTGCTTTCTCTGCCCCACAGCTCTATCTCCCCCTTTCTGTTGGTTTTGCCCTTTCACCATCCCTCCCACCCGTGCCCCAGGCCAGACCCGGCCTTTACTCCCGCCAAGGTCTATGAGGAGTGACTGCACTGGGGTCGATGTGGTCACACTGAAGTGACCCTGCAGGGCACTGGGAAGGGGGGCCCCAGGCCAGGCTGCCCTGACCCCAATCCCCATGTCCCACTGTAGGCCCACTCAGCCACGTCCCAGCTGCAGAGTCCAAGTCCAACCCAGGGCTCGAGGCGTCTGCCCCCACACCTCACTCAGCAGCCGGTGCGAAAGCTGGGGTCCTACACCCCACCCTTTGCTGCCCAGCCACCTGGCCTGATTGGCAGGTGCCCAGGGTGGTGGGAGCTGTGAAGCTGGCCTGCCCCAGGAGCTGTGTCTGCCCCCTCCCCTCTGTCCCCCTTCAGTCACTCTGGACAGCTCTGCTAATCCAGCCACCTTCACACACGCCCTGGCTCAGGGTGTGCTGTGTGATTCCCAGGGCTGTGAGCTTCCTCAGAACAGTGCCCTGCGAATACTAGCCACTGAATCGTCTGCTGTGCTGACACTAGGGCCAGCGCAGGGACTGAGGGAAGGTAGCTGGTACCATAGGGGGCAGGGGATGCCCCAGGCTGCCCTCCCTGTTGTGCAGGACAGCCCAGCCCAGCCACCAGCTCCTGCCCCCAATCCACCCCCCTTGGAATGACTCCTGCATCGGGGTCCCCTCTAGGGGTGGCATAGAGCCCCCCAGTGCCCGGGCATTTCCCGAGAGGGGCACACCAGCCCCACACCCCTCAGTGCTGGCAGAGTTCCCACGGCATAGTAACTCCACAACCCCCTGTGTTTGTTGCAACACAGATGAGCTCAGCTGGGCTCCGGCCCCCGTAGGTCAGGCTAACGTCTGTCTCTCCCCATCATGCCGGCCTGTTCTTGAATGCCAGAGCTGCCCCTCGCACAGAGCCAGCCAGCAAGGATGCAGGATGCTGACTATGTGCCAGGGCCCTGCTTCCCTACCAGACAAGTCACTAATAGGGGGACTGGTAGGCAAAGAAGTGGGGTGGCTGGGCCTCGGCTGCAGGACCTTCTGTTCGAGAAGACTGCAGTTCAGTGCAGCGCTGTGAGCTTCCCCAGGAGCAGTGGCACAGTGATTCTATCATGGCGCTGCAAGCTTCCCCAGGAACAGAGCCCAGGAGTCCTGACTTCAATCCCCCACTATAGCCACTAGTCCACCTGTGTAGTAGCCATGTGACCACACAGGTGGTCTGTGCCTGCTCAGCAGGGCCTCATGGAGAGCAGCCTTCACCAGGGTGAAAGTAACTTAAAGGACTTACCAGTACGCCGGAGTCCTGAGTGGGGCATGGCCTCAACCGGAAGAGGTGGGGCCTTTCAATCACCCCAGAGGCAGCTGGGAGCCCCGGGGCTCAGGGGTGAATTAAAGGGCCCGGGACTGTGGCTGCCACAGAGCTCCGGGCCCTTTAAATCACCACGGGAGCCCTGCCGCTGCTACCCTGGGGCAGCAGGGCTCGGGCTAGGGCTGGGGTAGCAGCAGCAGGGCTCCGGCAGTGATTTAAAGGGCCCGGTGCTCCTGCCACTGTGGGGAGCTCCGGGCCCTTTAAATCACCGCCGGAGCGCTTTAAAGGGCCTGGGGCTCCCTGCAGGGGCCGGTGCTCCGGGACCTTTAAATCCCCGCCCGAGCCCAGCTGCCGTAGCTCCGGTGGTGATTTAAAGGGCCCAAGGTTCCCTGCATCGGCTGGAGCCCTGGGCCCTTTAAATCACCGCCGGAGAAGCCGGTCCAGTCTGGCACGGCGTACTGTCTCTTGCTGTACCGGCTTATTTTCACCTCTGGCCTTCACCGACCCCAGGTGCCAGCCAGCGGCTGTGCCCTCCTGGCTGGCCAGACACTGCATGGGAACTCCCTGGGGCCCCTCCCTCTAAGCAGGCTGCAGGGTGCCTCACCCTCCCCCCCCCCAACCAGGAATGGCGGGGAAGCAGCTAAGGCAGCAAGGGGGTGAGCGTGAGCTGAGGACCCTCGACCCCGGAAATACCCCGGTACCGCCACGGAGAACCCGCTTTGAGTGGGGGCGGCCAGGACCGCACCCCCGGCTACTGCAGAAGGAAAGAAAGCTCCCGGCGGGCGGGACATGAAGTGCCCGATCAGTCTGCTGGATTTAAAGGGGGCTCCCTGGCCCCCGCCCCACCCTTGTAGACCAGAACCCCAAGGCCTGCTATGAGTAAGGAGGCATGCAGCCCTCTCACAGGCCTCAGTTCCAGGGCAGATCTGGGACTGGAGGGACTGCCCAGAGCCTGGACAGGTGCCCAGGGTCTCAGCGCTCTGCCAATGAAGGCTCAGGAAAACCTGGGGCAGTGGGGTGGGTGCGGGGAGACGTAGCAGGGCCGGCCTCTGGGATGGGTGTACAGGCTCCCGCCCAAGGAGGTTGGATTCCCACCTGACCTGCTGCCCAGAGCCAGCTGGGAGGGGGAGAGACCCGAGCTGCAAGGGGTAGGTGGGCAAACAGGAGCTGGGGTGCCCCCCCCGGGTGTCCCCCCGCCCTGCTCCACGTGCTCAGCCGCTGCTGTTCCTGTCTCCCCTCCCCCCGTTCATCCCTGGAGTCGCCCCTGGCCACCCCGGACTGGGAGCCTCCTCCTGTCTGCTCTGCGGGGGCGGGGGGGCTGATGGCGCTGCATGGTGTCCCCGATTCCCACTGAGCTGGGGTGACGGGACTGGGGGAGTCCGTCTGTGCTGCTCCTCGGAGCTGCTGGCGGCTGCTTCTGTCTGCACAAGCCTAGCTCAGGCTCCTGCCCCTGAGTGCTCCTACACTCACTCAGACACACACACTGTCACACACTCCTCCTCCTTCACACACCCCAGGGCTCCCTGGATCTAGGTCACTTCCCCACCTGGCCCGTGCAGAAGCTGCTGCTCTCCTGCCCTCCCCTTAAACAGCCCGCAGGGAAAGTGACCTGAATGCAGGAAGCCCTGACGTGGCTTCTTCCTCCCCCCTCACAACTCCCTAGGGCTGCGCGGGGTGACACAGTGCAGGGGTTGGGGCTCAGGAGGGGGCAGGTGTTGGGATGAGGGGGCACAGTGCAGGGGTTGGGGCTCAGGAGGGAGGTGCAGGGATTAGGGGTGAAGTGGCACAGTGTAGGGATTATGGTGCAGGAGGGGGGCAGAGGTTGGGAGCGAAGCGGGTGTAGGGATTAGGGGAGTGGGAGCAGGCAGGGACGAAGGGGGCACAGTGAAGGGGTTGGGGGGGAAGGGAGGGTGCCACACCCATGGCGGCCAGGGGCACCAAAATGCAAGTTCGCCCAGGGTGCCATTTTCCCTAAGGCTGGCCCTGGCGACCGGAGCACAGCCTGCCTCGGGCTCTGTCCTCCCTGGCAGGGAGCCCTGGCCCGTGGAGCAAGACCTGCCAGCCCGCCCCAGCTGCTGGCCAGCCCTCGCCTGGCCTGACTGATAAGGCCCTGTAGAAAGGCCCTGTGCGGACAGTGGGGGCCTATCCCTTGCTGCTCTGCCCTGATAAGGATGGCGTCAGCACAGCCTGCTGCTGCCTTTTCTCTCCCCCAGGAACAGGCTGCAGGGGGAAGCAGGGGTTCCAGGCCCCCCCCCCCACCTTACACCCCAAGCCCAGATCGGTGGGGGTGAGGCCAGGGACGGCGCAACCCATTAGGCGACCTAGGCAGTCGCCTAGGGTGCTACAATTTGGGGGGCGGCGACCGCGGCAGTATTTCGGCGGCGGGACCTTCCACTGCCTCTGTGGGGGGCGGCATTTCGGGGCGGGACCTTCTGCCGCCTAGGGCGGCAGAAAAGCTGGCGGCGCTCCTGGGTGAGGCGGGGGGCAGATGGCAGCCTTGGGGGGGGCTATTTTTCTCTGATGCTCTGGAGTTCTCCGTCCTGACACAGGCTGAGCCGCATGCCGGTGTTATCAGCTGCACGGTTCTGGGCAACACCCTCCAAAATGGGCTGGCAAGAGTCTGGGTGGGAGAAACAGCCCAGGAATGCCTGTTAAACACCCAACGGTCGGCTGGCTGGGGCCATGGGCAGCCGTGTGGGTTGGGACAGGATCTGTCCCTCATCGGAGCATCATCCAGGGTACGGGCACGGAGCCCAGGGATCAGACAGGGCCTTTCCCTGCTCACTGCTAGAGACAAGCTTCCGAACGGCCCCAGCCCGAACCTATCTCCACCGAAAGCTCTGTGTGACCAAGTGGGACTGTTCTTAATGTGTTCTTTGAATACTGAGTGGGGAGTATTGACCTGGGAATGTTGCAGGGGAGTGTTGCTGGGACTGTCTGCATTGGGGGATGGGAGGCTTTCCTTGAGGGAAGATACCTGAACACGTAACATGAGAACCGAGGAAGGGGGTTGGAGGCCAGGTGACACCTCTGCCCGGGAAACTGGACAAAGGCTCGGGGGAGGAGCCGGGGGGAGGCTGAGTGAGTCGGCCGGAGGGAGTTTCAGTTTGGAGCTGGCTGGGAAAATGGAGGGGAGCCTAGATGGGGCTCTGGCCTCCCTGCCCCCCCCCCCCCCACCAAGAGGGACCTGACTGAGGGGGTCCTGTTGTCTGTACCTGCAAGACCTGTCTTGGACTGTGCTCCTGTCTCTAAATAAACCTTCTGTTTTACTGGCTGGCTGAGAGTCATGGTGAATCGCAGGAAGCCGGGGGGGCAGGGCCTTGTGTCCCCCCCCACTCCGTGACACTCTGCCCTTGGGATTCTTATTGCAGGGCGTGGTCAGTGTAGCGCTGGCAATCAGAAGACCCAGCACGTGACTTCAGGGCAAGTCATGCCCTGGCGCTGTGCCTCAGTTTACCCAGCTGTCCCGTGTGGATAATCCTGACAGCCGCGGGAAGACAGGAGCAGGAGGTGGCGAGGGTAGTGTTTGCTGATATTTGAAAAGTACTTTGGGATCCCGACCTGGAAGGAGCTAAAGAGAGTGAAGGATGATTATTAGCTATTATTAATCATCATTATATTAGAGTGCAGGGAAAAGATCCTAGAGTCCTCGGTCCCCTAATGATGAGCATGAGAAAGAAAAAAAGAAAGCAAACCTAGATGGGGTGTATGGAGCTAGATTCCCCAGCCACCCGCATCCCTCCCTGCTCTGATCCTGTCGGTCATGCCTAGCCCTGGTACTTGGTTGCCGTGTGGTCCTTGCCAATGCAGTTGCTGGTTGTTATAGTTGCCTCAGCTGTTTCCTGCTCCCCCCACCATCACCCAGAGCACAGAGCTGTCCCAACCCAGCCTCATCCACTGTTTGCCCCCTTCCCACCTCCCCTGCAGCAGCTGGGGGAGGGTTTAACTCAAGCCCTCCAGTCGCTGCTGTGGCCCTAGCGTGGGCCAGCCAAGACCCCTGATCTCCTGCTTGGAAACAGCTGAGCCTTTCTAGCTAAAGCTTTTCCAAAAAATGCAGCTGGAGGCTGAGACCAGCCCAGACCGGTTCAATTAGGGTCAAGTGACAAGCAACTGAAGACAAGGTCTTATCCTAGGACGTGTCAGGCAATGCTAACTCCAGGCAGTGCTACCAGTCCTGACGCTCCAGGGGAATGATACTCAGTTCCTTGGTAAAGCGCTCTAGATCTACGGATGAAACGTGGTAGGTAGGAATTCTTATAAGAAGTTCTTATCCCACCCCATCACCATGGTATCTGGGCTCCTTGCAGTCATGCATTAAGCACCTATCACGTGTGGTTTGTTCTCTCACAGGGGATAGTGCGTGGGCAGCAGGGGTGTGTGTGTTTTGGTAGGGTTGGTTTTAATGCTCACGCTGCTCTGTGTTGATATCAGAGGAGGCCTGATGCCCAGTCCTGCTGCTCTAACCCCCATGCCCCTCCCTGAGCAGACCCCTGCTGCCTGTGGTCCTTGCGTTGGCGATCCTGTGAAAGCTGCTGCCTCCTGGTGATCGTGTGCCCAGCCAGCAGGGACAGCCCATTTGTATTCAGCCCCTGTGGCATCCATGTTGCTGCCAGCCAGGGCTCTGAATGAGCTTCCGCTGGGGCCTCTGGTTCCCGGGTGAAGAGTCCAATGCCCCCCAACCTGCCTTGGCATGGCTCCCTTGAGTAGTGAAAGCACTGAGCTCCCTTCCCAGGACCAGGCCCTGCGCCCACTGCCCAAGGGGCAGCTTATATAACAGAGCCCACACCAGATGTCAGGGTCCTGCCCATGCTCTGTGCCAGGCGGGGAGGGGGGAGAGAGAGAAGTCCCCTTGCCCTGGTACCTTGGAGGCCCCCGTGCTCAACTGGGCCCTGCTGGCCCCTACCTCCCAAGCCCTTCACCTTCCATAGCTGGCATTTCTGTGGGAGCAGCAGCCTGGCTTTCCCATGGCATCCCATGGCTTGGGGGCTGCAAGGCTGGGCTGATTGCTGCCATCACCCCATGGTGCCCACGGCTCAGGGCCAACTGGGACCCTGCACTGCTGCCAAGCTCTGGGGGCGAAGTCTTCCAGCCAAGTGTCGGGGCAAGGGCTGCTTCTTCCGGGATTTCATGCCGTGACTGAAAGCTGCCAGCTGCCAGCATGCGAGAATAGGCCACAGGCCTCCTGGGTTCTCTTCTCATGGTGTGACCTTAGGGCAGTCCCTTCCCCCACCCCATGCCTCAGTTTCCCCCATAACACTGGTAAGTACAGTCTGTGGGTTTTGGTTTCCTAGGTTCCTCACTGATGCTCAGCTCTCGCAGGTGCCGCTTTCACCATCTCCGGCTGGCTCGGAGACTGCATCCCACCCTGGCAGGCAATGCCCTGGCATTAGTGCTACCAGCCAGCGTCCCCTCCCACCTGGGCTCCGGCGCTGCCATAGATCTGGGCATGAGGCCCTCGGAGAGCTCCAGTGGGTGCCGAACACTGCACCACAGGCTCCCGTGAGCAGGTCCCGCTGTTGCCAACCTCAAGAGAGCAAAAAACATGAGTCAGACCCAAAAACATCAGGAGATTGGCTCATGGAATATTTTTGTTTTTAAAGCACATCTTGTGTTTTTTTTCTGTCTTACAACTGTTGCTCTCGCCTGGCCCATCCCCGGTGTGTGTGGAGGGGCAACCGGTGCTGTCCACTCTCCCAAATGGTGTATCCTCGGGGGCCTGTGAGACAATAGGAACATCTGCATTCAGCTTGCCCAAGGCCAGCGGGGTCTAGTGGGGAGAGCGCCGCACAGGAGGCAGGAGAGCTGGGTTCTCTCCCCAGATAGGCTGATGTGTGAGCTTCAGTAAGTCACTTCCTCTCTGCCTCTGTTTCCCCTCCCACCCTTCGACTGTCATGTCTTCTTTGAGCTCTTTGGAACAGAAATTGTGTCTGTGCAGCGCCTGGCACAACGGGGCCCTGATTTCAGTTGGGGTCTGGGCAGCACCTGGCACAACCACCAATTGCCTCCATTCCATTCGGCCCTCTGTTCCAGTGTGGATAATGACACCACTTGCTAATTAAATCACACGTATGAGGTGTTGCTCTTATTAACAATTTATATTTATTAGCCATTTGAATCCCACAAGACCCTGAGCCATTTCATATTGCAGCATGAACCTTTCAATTCTCGCTGAAATGCAGCCATCTCTGGGGTGGAGCATTGCCGTTGTCTACCAGCGCGTAGCAATGCCACACCACAGCTTCTGGCAAGGGCTAGGACAGGAAGTGCGGGCAAATTGGCTCTCCCGCTGATATCGAAAGGCGAACGTGCAGGCCAGAGAGCCCTTGTGTGTGGCCAGCACCCCTTGAATCATGGAAGCATCTGGGAAATTCTCCCAACCCGTGCGCTGGCTTCAGAAATGATTTTTGCCCTTCCTGGTGCCGAAATGGCTCCATTTGACCTCACCCAAAGCCAATGTCAATAGATTTTGGCCCCAAAACCTGTTGACCTCAATAGTGCCAACAGATTAGCAGAACCCATGATCCTGCCCAGCTCTGCCAACTGGATCCCGGGGGTGTTCCGCAGTAGTAGTGCAGTGTTGCTTGCACCCGGGAGGATCGTGGATGGGAATGTTCCTAGCACTGGGCAGGGCTTTCCCGTCCCTGGAGCCAACCGCAGAGCTCAGGGGAACAGGGCAGGGCAGCCTAATCTTGGAGCCTAATCTCAGGCTGCTCCACGTGCCCATTTGGGATGGGGGCTGGGAATGGGGTGCTCTCGAGAATGCTCTGAGCTGAGGCAGGGGTGTTGTGTATACACATCCTGCGTGTGTGAATGCATGCATGTGTGCACGTGTGTATCCCATCTGTGTGTGTGTGCATATCCCGTGTGTCCGGTGCGTGTTCTGTGTGCCTGTCTCATGTGTGCACACATATATCCAATCTGTATGTGTATCCCATGTGCACACACATATCCCATCTGTGTGTGTGTATCCTCTGTGTACACACGGGTTACCCATCTCTGTATGTCCTGTGTATGTGTGTGCGCACATGTATCCCATCTGTGTGCATCCCATGTGTGTGTGTATCCTATGTGAGACTGTGTCCTCCCTGTGTGTGTCTCAGGTAGCCGAGGGGTGTGATCAGGGGGTGACACTAATCCGTTCTCTTTGCGGGGGCTGCTCCCACTCAGCGGGGGGCCCTAGGGCCTTTCCATTTGCATCCAAAGGTCACCTGGAACACCCAGTGAGTCATGGCCCCTGGCAGTGCAGCCTGGGGACGTCCTGTCCCCATGGGAAACAAGCACATGAGAACTCAGCGGGCCGGGCCAGGCCAGGGTGCGGCTGTGCCTGCTAGGCCCACACAGCCCTCTCCCCATCCCCTCACATGCATGGGAACTCCTCCCGCAGCATGCTCCCTGCTGTGGTCTCACGGCCCCTCCCCTCCCCCAACAGATTCACTCCCAGGGGAAGGGCTCAGACCCAGTGACTGGTCCCCTGGATTCTCCGACCTGGCTGCAGGTTCTCACCCTGGGGATGATTCACAGGGCAGAAGATGGGGCTTTAGCTCCAGGGCCAGACACAGCCGATCCCACCAGGGCTCCATCCTCCTCCAACCACCGTGCAGACACCCAGGATCCAGCCTGCAACTGAGCCAGAGGGATCCGAGCTGCCCTCTGAAAACCGGGGTGGGGATGAAGGGCACATCTGCCGTGTGGGGGGCTCAGAGAATTCCCCCCCTCCGCTGGAAATAAATACCACTCCTGTTGCATAGAGGGGGAAACCAAGGCACAGATACACACATCATGCAGTGAACCAGTGGCCCAGTTTGGAGTGGAACCCCAGGAGCTAATTCTCTGGGACACCCTTCATGGGTGCAGGGCTGCCTCCTGCACGGCAGGGATGGGGTACTGCACGGCTCTGCTTGAGAAGCAGCATCCCCACATGGCCCCCGAGTCCAGTGAGCTCCCAGGAGACTGTCAGCCACCCCCAGCCTGCAGTACCCAGTTTCTTGCCTTTTACATAAATCTCTGTCTCCTAGCACCGCTGGGGCATGGCAGATGCTGTGGGTAAATCAGTCTGGGGGCCCAGCGCCTTCGCGCACATGGAAAGTGCCTGGCGGTGGCTGACCAGCAGGATGGTGCATCTGGCGCACTGGGGATTGCAGTGCTGTAGTCTGGCAGAGCAGCGCCGGGAGCAGGCGAGAGGTGAGTTGATCTAAATGAGTCGGTGACACCTGACTGCGACAGCTGCCAGTGACCTTGCACTGACATTGGGCTGGAGCTTGGTGGGAGGTGCCCATAGCCAAGCAGCAGGTGGAGGGGCCATGGGTTCCTTCCGAGAGCCAGCACAAATCAGGGCTGCTACCTGCCCCCCTTCCCCCCACTGTTCTAGGCTGGGTCCCATGCTTCACATTGTTGCAATCCCTCTGCACAGCAACATGCTAGATCCCAGCAGCCAGTGTGTGGGAAAGCCCAGAGCTGCTGCAGGCTGAGGAATCACCCACCTCTCCCCTCTCCGTCTCTGCTACCAGCCCTGGGCCTGGGGTAGCAGTTCAAACCACTCCCTTGTGACACAGGACATGCTATCAGATCCCCGGAGATCGGAGCAGCAGGGTCTATTGGTTAAAGCACAGGACTAGCAGCCACCATTGCTGGATTCTAGCCCTGGCTTTTCCACTTCCTCAGTTTCCCCATCTGTAATCCAGGAAGAAGTCTCATGCCTCTTTGCAAAGCCAGATGAGTGATGGCAGACAGGCACTGGGGTCAGGGTGGCACCAACCCGTCTCTGAGGGGGCTGACCTTGGATGGGCGGCACCTGCATTTCCACCCCTCATTCCTCCTATTCTACAGAGCTCATCACAAACCAGAGCAGGAACCAGCTCCTTCCCCCAGCGTAGCTTTTCAGGCTGTATCCAAGCACAGGCTGGGACATCTCTGTACGGGAATCCCTCCTGCCAAAGGGCCTGCCCCACAGCAGCAGGATCCAGCCCGGGAGAGGTCCCCACGCAGCCCTCTGCTACTAGCTGCCAGGGTTTGCTCTACAGCAACCTCTAGGCCCCTGGCTGTGGTCTGCACGCCTGCTGGAGGGGAAGCGTTGCTTGGATTGTGCCTTTTAGTTTCCACACAGCAGCCTGGGGTGCCTGTAAATACTACACTAGACCATGGGGAGATGCCACCCAATTCACTGAGGATGAGGTACAAGGGTCTGAGATCCACCAGGCTGTGGCCCCAGCCGGCCCTGCTGGGGCAGGTGGAGAGTCAGAACGGTGCCTGCTGCAGGGAATTCAGCCTGCTTGGCGGATGGGATCCATAGGACGAGGCTGGAGCTAGTGCTGCGGCGCAGCAAGCTGGAGGGACACGGAAGCGACAGACTGGGTTTCTGTGGGGATGCCACATCCATGGCAGGGCAGCACAGAGCACCCTCTGCAGGTGGCATCTGTGAACAAGGGCATAGCTTCTGTGATGGAGGCACACAAACCTTCCCCCTCACCCATCGCAGCCAGGAGAGCCACACCTGCAGGATTTATCCAAACACGTTATTAACCCTAGAACTGCTCAACAGAACAGGGGGAGCGTGTGCCCCTCAGCACACTGATACAGGCCTGGGAAAGCACCCGGGGTCTCACTCAGAATCACTGCCTCCGTTATCTGCCACACTTACGGTTCCTGCTAATTTATGCTGCCCCCATGACATGGGGTGTATATCAATTAATGTAATGCTCTAATTACAGCCTGCAGCCTGCAAAGCAGGAGACACTGGGGATTAGGATGAACACGAGGGCTCTGTGTGCCAGGCCAGCCCTGGCCAGGCAATTAAAGGGCTAAGCAGCACAGGTGGGTCTTAAACTACACAGGGACAGGCATGTGGGTGAGCACTATTGCTCATGCGCCCAGGTGGAGGTGAAGCCCTGGATCACCTCATGCTAACGTGAGGCTGGTCTGGCCAGAGCTGCCCCCCAGAGCAGAGGTGGCATGTGCACCCTTTCCCCCACTCCTAGTCTACTGGACCCAGCACATACCCAAGCCATGCACCAGGCTCCCGGCTCCCAGCATGACCTGTTGTGGTTACCTGTGACCCTTAAAGTGGTTGGGGGTCCACTATGGGAAGAACACCCCTCCCCCCCATGGAACTGCAGCTCAGAGGTCCTTGTGCCAACAGGCCCCCACCCTGGTCTAAAATTGGGGGGGAGGAGGGGGGAAAGAAGCATGGCCTTGTAACTTCTTTCCTTTGGGTTGTCCACCCCCACCCTTCCTGGGGAGGGATGGTTGGGCCAGTGAAGAAGCTGGGATGTCAAGTCCAGCATCTGTCCTAGAGTGGGGATGGTTTGGGGAGGTTGGCTAGCTGGGTGCAGTGGGTTTGCTAGGTCACAGCACCAGGAGGGCCAGTGTTCCCAGAGCAACCATGCAACATGGGTGCCCATCATGCTGGATTCAGAGAAGTTCCAGACAGCAACAGCACTAGAAGGGATTGGGCACTCACTCAGGCCCCACGCAGCTCCACTCAGGCACCCACAATGCAGAGGCACATCCTAGGGGACAGTGTGCTATTCTGGAACTGGTTCAGTGAGAGTTTCCACCCTAGCCCCAGGCAGAGGAGTTCAGAGGAAGTGTCAAGGACCCCACCCTCTTGCACAAAGCCCTCCAGCAGCTTCCTCTTTCCACACTAGTTCCCTCCGCCCCTGCACCAAGCTGTTCTGCTTCTCACCTCTTCCCTGGGTGCTATCCCCCTTCTCCCAGCACCTGCCCCCAAGGGCAAAGCTCAACTTTATGCCCTTTCTCTTTTCTAGGAGTAGCAGGTTGGGCCAGAGCACAGCATAGGATTCTGCAGCCTCAGGCAAACCACTTCCACTTTCTGCACCTTCATTTCACTCCCTGTGAAAAAAGGTTGGGACAGGGATAGGCAACCTGCAGCACGTGAGCTGATTTTCAGTGGAACTCTCACTGCCTGGGTCTTGGCCACCGATCTGGGGGGCTCTGCATTTTAATTTAATTTTAAATGAAGCTTCTTAAACATTTTAAAACCCTTATTTATAGACTTATAGAAAGAGACCTTCTAAAAACGTTAAAATGTATTACTGGCACGTGAAACCTTAAATTAGAGTGAATAAATGAAGACTCGGCACACCATTTCTGAAAGGTTGCCGACCCCTGGGCTAGGACAAGCCCTGAGCAAGTGCTTGGCGCTCTACTGCTAAGAGCAGCAGAGAGGAAAGAGGGTTTGCAGTAGTCTTTAACACAAGCACAGGTAGGTTGCTGGAGGATACTTTACATTAGGAGATCCCCCAAGACTGCAAGAAGCAAATGGAGTACCAGAAGCCACTTCCTTATCCCCTCCCCCAACTACCTACTGAACCCAAGCACTTGGGGAACAGTTCTGTGTTGCTGCAGCATCATCCTGCCTGGTAAGAGCACTGCTGTAAACAGGGGTCAGCTGTCCGGGAGTGGACAGGGGAAACCAACCCTCAACCCTACCATGACAGGCTGAGAAAGTTGCCACTGCGCCTGCCCTGCCCCCCATCTACCCTTTCCTACTCCAGTGAAACAGGAGGGAGCTTTGAGAACAGAAGGCCCATGCCCATCTCTAGACCCTGAGAGCAAGAGCACTGTCTCCCTGTGTGGGGCACCTTCAAATTACTCCTCCAGTTCTTTGGCTAGGCTGGACAGCTTGTTCCACAGCAACAGGCTGAGGCTGTGCTAACTAGTAGATGGGGCTGAGTGGGACTAGTTCACTCCAGCTCTGATGTGGAGCTCAGTTTCTCAATCTGTAAAATGGAGATGACACTAATCACCTTTGGGAGGTACTGAGGGAAAGTGCCAGGTATTAACTCCTTCCAAACCCCTTCTCAGTCTACCCTGGCTGCTCCTGTATGCTTTAAGACAGGAAGCTGCAGCACAAAGGGCCCCACTCTCTGAATGCTATACTGCCTTCTGCCACTATAGCAGTAGCAAAATGGAACTGTTCAAACAGTATGGTTCAGTCTGGCTCCAAAGCAGGTCTGTGGCTATACTTTCTGCTGGAGGGAGGAACATTCCCACTCTAGCTCTAGTGTACAGATACTCCCTGAGTTACATAAAGCCAACATACGCACATCCAAGCTTACGGAAAAAGTTCTGTAAGCTAGAAATAGGAGGGGTGGGGTTTTTTGCATGTAATGGTTGGAGATACATTTCCGACTTATGCAAAATTTGAGTTCCGCACGATGTTCCAGAACAGAACACTTGCGTAAGTGGGGAAGCGTCTGTATTTGATATGGGCCTAGCTGTTACAGTGACAGTACCAGCTTGGATTGCCCTGACCTAAGTGCACTGCAACAACATGAACATTCAGGCTGGGTTTTAATCCCCAATTGACAAGCAGACTGAGCACTGGATTAGAGGGTGTGCCAAAATCAGGGGTTGATTTAAACCAAGCATGTGTGCCTTGAGAAGCCTCTTTAACAGTACATCAGCTGAGAAAATGAGGTTGGTCACCGCAATGGAGCTGTTCTAGCAGTAGCAAAGGGCAGCTTCTAATGACTGCAGTTAGGCACCTACTGCTTTCCTCAGGTAAACAGAGTGGAGTTTAGACCACACAGGATCCTCCCCTTATCCCAACTTTAGTTCACCTTTCCTGCTGCTTGTAATTTCTTTGGACATGCTCTTGCTCCTGGCTTATTAGATCAGGGAGGGGCTGGGTTAACCAGGTAATGCACTCAAATCCTGCCAGCTGCTGTAGCTTTGGAAGGGGGTCATGTTCCTCCAGCTGTAGCTAGTCATGCTGAGATCCTGGGATAAGAACATTCTAATTTCACAAGTGGTGTGAACACTTCACTGGATGGAAAATCCAAAGAAGATTTGTTTCAAAAATTAAGCTTTTATTCAGTTAGAGGTAGCAATGGGGAGCAGAGTCCTGTAGTGTCAGGGTCACTGGAGAGAGCTAGGTTCTTGGCTAGTATGGGGAGGGAGCAGTCAATGATCTCAACATTTAAATCAACTCTGTTAAGAGTTTAGCCCATCCTAGATTCAAAACAAAATTCCCCCCCCCCAGAGCTCAGGTGTATTTGCACAAAATGAAAAGACAACACAAGACCAGAGCATCATGGTACTGCAGGTTTCTCTTGTTTGCACCTGTAAGTACTGAAATGGAAGCAAAGCAAGACATACTACAACTTGCTTCCTAGCAAGAACCACCCCCAGCATCTTTCACAGCTCTTGGGGGAGGGGGCAACATGTCCCACAGGTACCATGTGAGCTGCAGAGGAGGCGGGGCAGTCAGGAAATGGTGTGTAATAGGTATTGCTCCACAAGGAGTCAGCCAATAGGTATGTTTAGTTTAAAAGTTTTATTTTTAAAAAAAAATAAGTGTGGTCTGGGTATAGTGCCCATTACTGTTAACCTAGAGCAAACATGTCAGTGGAACAGTCACCCCTCCAAGCTGGTCACACCAGAATTTACTGTGCCTGCCAGTTCTAAGACTTAGCGCCAAGGAAAAACAAAATTTAAAAAAGGACCTCAGTGACAAACATACATAATGGAAGGTAAGCTGGATACAAAAGAATATAGAAATATGTACAGTAATTCACAGCCCAAACAGGAAACAGGACCTTAATGAGGTCAGGGGCGCTGGTTATTTTGCAGCTAATTTAGAGATGAGTCATTTAGCATGAAAGCAGTTACAGCATAAATGCAATATTCCCATCTCCTCCCCAGGCGAGTCACCCTAGCATTGTTCCAGTTGCTCGGAGCAGCGAGATGATATGGATTTCACCCAAGCTGGTCTCACACTCCCAGGATGGCATACTTGAACAGTGCCATGATAGCTGCACTGATGAGGCCAGAAATCGGGACAGTGACAAACCATGCCAGGAAGATGTTACGGAAGAGACGCCAGTCCACAGCCTTCCTGGAACGGAGCCAGCCCACTGAGACCACGGAGCCCACCTATGGAAGATACACCAAGGGACAGATTTAAAGACTAGGAGACCACTAGGATCTCACCTCCTGCATAGCAGGCCAGAGATCACCACCTAGTGCTTCCAGCATCAAACCCAACAGCTTCTGGTCAGCTAGAGTATCTTAGAAAGACATTGCAATTTTTAGAGACTGAGCAGCACATACAGGGAGGCAGCTTGTGCACCCCACCCAAATCCCAGCTGCCTAGAGTGGGAACTCATGCATGGCAGCTCCACCCCCTACCTGCACATGAACCAGGTGTGATGTCTCTGCAATGGGGCCAGGACACCTGTGCAGCACAGCTGCCATGTTGATTCCCAGTGAAGCTACAGGGGAGTGAGTTCTCCTCCAAAGGTTGTGCAGTTCCCTTGGGTAATGGGGACCCAGCCTCCTCCCACCCACCCTGCACCAAGGCACACTAGGGTTAGATAGGATCCCCAGGGAATAAGATTAGTACCTACTTGATAATCTTAAAAAAAATCCATAACCAGTCAGGTCCTTGCACACCCAATAATCTCATGGTGCCTGGGGGCACCCCCAAGTTTGAAAACCAATGTACTACCTTCAGCTTCCAGATACTGATCTTATTCTGCCTTTATCTGCTAGAAGCATGCCCTCAGCTCTCAAAGCTCACCTCAACCTTCTCTAAATAAGATTGAGCTTTTAGTCTCCCTCTATCTAAGGCAGGTTTTCTAGTCTTCAGGTCATTCTTGTAGCTCTTTAGGTATCCTCTCCAATCTGTCAGCATCCCCAACATGTTGCCCCTCCACAGGCAAACTCAGTTTCCAATATGGCCTTACTAAGAAGAGAGCAGCATTGACTAGGTTCAGATACAAGACAAGCCTGAATCCAATGAGACCTGCCCAGAGAAAACCTGAGTCATGGTGAAGTGTGGCCAAGTGCCTTGTGCACATTATGGAGAGCAATCTCCCTGTTGGAACTGTGGTGCACAGCCAGCACAGCATGGGGCCAGGCAGCAATGGACCAGCAGAGAGTTTCACAATGAGATTACAGGCATCTGATGCACAAGTGCAAGGCTTATAGGAATGAAGTTTCCCATGACCTGAGTGGCCCAGGGAGCTTGGCAGCTTTGTAATGGGTCTGTTTGACAACTGTTTTTTGTTCTACCACAGTAGTGCCCACGTATCATAGAATATCAGGGTTGGAAGGGACCTCAGGAGGTCATCTAGTCCAACCCCCTGCTCAAAGCTGGACCAATCCCCAACTAAATCATCCCAGCCAGGGCTTTGTCAAGCCTGACCTTAAAAACCGCTAAGGAAGGAGATTCCACCACCTCCCTAGGTAACCCATTCCAGTGCTTCACCACCCTCCTAGTGAAAATGTTTTCCTAATATCCAACCTAAACCTCCCCCACTGCAACTTGAGACCATTACTCCTTGTTCTGTCATCTGCTACCACTGAGAACAGTCTAGATCCATCCTCTTTGGAACCTCCTTTCAGGCAGTTGAAAGCAGCTATCAAATCCCCCCTCATTCTTTTCTTCTGCAGACTAAACAATCCCAGTTCCCTCAGCCTCTCCTCATAAGTCATGTACTCCAGCTCCCTAATCATTTTTGTTGCCCTCTGCTGGACTCTTTCCAATTTTTCCACATCCTTGTAGTGTGGGGCTCAAAACTAGACACAGATGAGGCCTCACCAATGCCAAATAGAGGAGAATGATCATGTCCCTTGATCTGCTGGCAATGCTCCTACTTATACAGCCCAAAATGCCGTTCGCCTTCTCGGCAACAAGGGCACACTGTTGACTCATATCCAGCTTCTCATCCACTGTAACCCCTAGGTCCTTTTCTGCAGAACTGCTGCCTAGCCATTCGGTCCCTAGTCTGTAGTAGTGCATGGGATTCTTCCATCTTAAGTGCAGGACTCTGCACTTGGCCTTGTTGAACCTCAGATTTCTTTTGGACCAATCCTCTAATTTGTCTAGGTCCCTTTGGACCCTATCCCTACCCTCCAGCGTATCTATCACTCCTCCCAGTTTAGTGTCATCTGCAAACTTGCTGAGTGCGCAGTCAACGCCATCCTCCACATCATTAATGAAGATATTGAACAAAACCGGCCCCAGGACCAACCCTTGGGGCATTCTACTTGATACTGGCTGCCAGTGACATGGAGCCATTGATCACTACCCGTTGAGCCCGATGATCTAGCCAGCTTTCTATCCACCTTATAGTCCATTCATCCAGCCCATACTTCCTTAATTTGCCAGCAAGAATACTGTGGGAGACCGTATCAAAAGCTTTGCTAAAGTCAAACACATCTACTGCTTTCCCCTCATTCATGGAGACAGTTATCATAGAAGGCAATTAGGTTAGTCAGGCATGACTTGTCCTTGATGAATCCATGCTGACTGTTCCTGATCACTTTCCTCTCCAAGTGCTTCAGAACTGATTCCTTGAGGACCTGCTCCATGATTTTCCAGGGACTGAGGTTAGGCTGACTGGCCTGTAGTTCCCTGGATCCTCCTCCTTCCTTTTTTAAGATGGGCACTACATTAGCCTTTTTCCAGTCATCCGGGACCTCCCCAGATCACCATGAGTTTTCAAAGATAATGGCCAATGGCTCTGCAATCACATCTGCCAACTCCGCCTCCGAGAGGAGGTACGCTAAGTGCTGCAATGAGTGGCTGTGTTGGTGAGTATCTGAATGTCTGTTGCAGGGACAGTTTGTCAGTTTGACCATGTGCTTGATTGTTTGAAAAGTGAATTGGGAGTGCTTTGTTCCAGGTGGGCCTGACTGTTCTAAAAAGGCAGTCAGCAATGAACCAGCTGAGCAGCTAACAGCAGAGGCTAACAGAGGGAGTTCACCTGGGAGTTCACCTGGGGAGAGCGCACTGAGGCTTTCATCTTGCAGGCTTCTCTGAGTAATTGCTGCAACAGCTGAGGAAGCTCTTTGAATGAAGGTAATATGGATGGTGAGTGTTCAGCTGTTACCTGCACAGGATGTGCCATGTTTGTCTTTTTTCCACAGGACAGAAGCAACTTTGTACAAAGTGCAAGCTGGTCTCCATATTGGAAGAGAAGGTTTGAGGTCTGGAGAAACAAGTATCGACCCTGCGTTGCATAAGAGAAAATGAAGGTTTCCTAGACAGACGTCAGGATATGCTTCTATGGGTACAACATTCTGAAGAATCAGAGCAGGCTGAGCAGTGGGGACAGAAGGACGGTGAAGAAATTTGGCAGCATCTGACCTCCAGAAGGAGGGGGAGAGTCCATGTACCAGCAATGCAGATACAGGTGAGCAACCGTTTTCATGTTCTCCCCACAGGTACTAATGAGGAGAGTGGACTAGATGATACATCTGAGGGAAGGGAGCAGAAGGAGACTCCACCAATTGGAAGGCATGAGATGCACTGTCCTAGGGATGGCGTTTCCATGACCACCGCTCACAAGAGAAGGCGGCAGGTGGTGGTGGTCAGGGACTCCCTCCTCAGGGGGACAGTCATCTGCCGCCCTGACCAGGAAAACCGAGAGGTCTGCTGCTTGCCAGGAACTAGGATTCACAATGTGACAGACTGCCAAGACTCATCAAGACCTTGGATCACTACCCCTTCCTGCTTCTCCACGTGGGCACCAAGGATACTGCCAGGAATGACCTTGAGCGGATCACTGCAGACTATGTGGGTCTGGGAAGAAGGATAAAGGAGTTTGAGGCACAAGTGTTCTTGTCCATCCTCCCTGTGGAAGGAAAAGGCCTGGGTAGAGACCGTTGAATCATGGAAGTCAATGAATGGCTACGCAGGTGGTGTCAGAGAGAAGGCTTTGGATTCTTTGACCATGGGATGGTGTTCCAAGAAGGAGGAGTGCTAGGCAGAGACGGGCTCCACCTAACGAAGAGAGGGACAAGCAGGCTGGCTAACCTAGTGAGGAGGGCTTTAAACTAGGTTCACCGGGGAAGGATACCAAAGTCCTGATGTAAGTGGGGAAATGGGATACCAGGAGGAAGCACGAGGAGGAGAGCGCAAGAGGGGAGGACTCCTGCCTCATACTGAGAAAGCAGGACGATCAGCGAGTTATCTTAAGTGCCTATACACAAATGCAAGAACCCTGGGAAACAAGCAGGGAGAACTGGAAGTCCTGGCAGTCAAGGAACTATGATGTGATTGGAATAACAGAGACTTGGTGGGATAACTCACATGACTGGAGCACTGTCATGGATGGATATAAACTGTTCAGGAAGGACAGGCAGGGCAGAAGAGGTGGGGGAGTTGCACTGTATGCACGATCAGTATGGCTGCTCAGAGCTCCAGTATGAAACTGCAGAAAAACCGGAAAGTCCCTGGATTAAGTTTAGAAGTGTGAGCAACAAAGGTGAGGTCATGATGGGAGTCTGCTATAGACCACCAGACCAGGGGGATGAGGTGGACGAGGCTTTCTTCCGGCAACTAGCAGAAGTTACTAGATCGCAGGCCCTGGTTCTCATGGGAGACTTTAATCACCCTGATATCTGCTGGGAGAGCAATACAGCGGTGCACAGACAATCCAGGACGTTTTTGGAAAGTGTAGGGGACAATTTCCTGGTGCAAGTGCTGGAGGAACCAACTAGGGGCAGAGTGCTTCTTGACCTGCTGCTCACAAACAGGGAAGAATTAGTAGGGGAAGCAAAAGTGGATGGGAACCTGGGAGGCAGTGACCCTGATATGGTAGAGTTCAGGATCCTGACATAGGAAGAAAGGAGAGCAGCAGAATACAGACCCTGGACTTCAGAAAAGCAGACTGACTCCCTCAGGGAACTGATGGGCAGGATCCCCTGGGAGAACAACATGAGGGGGAAGGAGTCCAGGAGAGCTGGCTGTATTTTAAAGAATCCTTATTGAGGTTGCAGGAACAAACTATCCCGATGTGTAGAAAGAAGAGTAAATAGGGCAGGCGACCAGCTTGGCTTAACAGTGAAATCCTTGCTGATCTTAAACACAAAAAAGCAGCATTACAAGAAGTGGAAGACAAATGACCAGGGAGGAGTATAAAAATATTGCTCAGGTATGCAGGAGTGAAATCAGGAAGGCCAAATCACACTTGGAGTTGCAGCTAGCAAGAGATGTTAAGAGTAAGAAAGTCAAGGAAAGTGTGGGCCCCTTACTGAATGAGGGAGGCAACCTAGTGACAGAGGATGTGGAAAAAGCTAACGTACTCAATGCTTTTTTTGCCCCTGTCTTCATGAACAAGGTCAGCTCCCAGACTACTGCACTGGGCAGCACAGCATGGGGAGGAGGTGACCAGCCCTCTGTGGAGAAAGAAGTGGTTCAGTACTTTTCCTCAATGCCCATTTCTCTTCAGCTTCTCCCTCCACCACTTCCTATGTTTACTCTATGTTCATTATCCACAAATGGACAGATCTGCATGCAAATTGTAGACCTGTCAAACTCAAGACCAATGCTTGGTGTATTTTGGAAGCTATTCTACTAGAAGTCAATACGAACCAGATCTGAGATGGAGGAGGAAAAAGGCAAGAACCAGTACTTGGAGACAACTGGATTCTCATACAGTAGACCAGACCATCACATCTGGTCCTACACCACTAACTCCATCTCCTGAGACAGTAGTGACACTTCCTGCAGAACTAATAGGCAGGTCACCACAGGAGCCATTTAACATACGGGCAAGCATTTCACTTACTTTGCAGTGCGTTGTACTGATAGGAAGACCAACATTTGATGCAATCACCACAGTCAGAGCAGATGCCAGTTCAATGCTGAAGCCACTGTGTATACACAAAGATAGTAATATCAGAGGTTGGTATGAACCACACAATGTCAGCAAGGGATTCCTGCACACCAGACAGTCCATGCGCATGGCACATACAGAACTTTGGCTTATGGCTCCTGTTCTATGCAGGGTTCCAGGTCTCCCTCATTAACCAGTTTAATTGTTAAGGCATTAGATTTTGTACACACTTCTGCTTTGTATGGAGAGTGCACCTGGGGCCTCTTGACAGCTCCTAGCTGGAGGCCAGAAGCAAGGTTAGAGATCTTTAATCAGAGCTTCATTTTTCCTTCCATTTCTAGTGGATACATGCATCTCTGCAGGAAGTTTAGATAAAAGTCAAATATCCATAACTCTAGGGCACTCCCCCTTTACACAATGAAGACTAAGCAGATTTCACACTGCCACTCACTGAGCTCAGTAGTTATTTGCATTCAATTCCTCAAGGCATTTGCTTTGATCTGTAATGCCCTGATATGATCTTGGACCTGGATATCAGAGATCAGTCCCCTTTAGGGCAGCCACCTGGAGATGGTGGCAGGGAATTCAGTGGATGATCTTTGCAATCCACCCCCCAAGCTCCAGAGGGTGGAGCTATAAGGCACAGTGGAAGGTTCAGCTCTTCTGTCTTTTGACCTAGAGAGGAGGGCATGTGTGTTTAGTACAAGCACCTGATCCCAAAGCCATCTGTTCAAATGCACATATTAGAACCATACCAATGGAAATGGCAATTAGAGGGGATATTTGTGGAGTGGTCTTCCTGAAGATAACCCACCACATGTCACGACTATCAAAGCTATTGTACCTCAGAGCACTAGGAAGTTTGGAATGTGAGCAAACAAACTGGAAAGAATTAATGAACCTTTCAATTTCAGTAGGCTGCAGACTCCGCATTGTATAATTACATGCTCACCCAGCCTCTGAGTAATAATGTGTTATGTACACAATGGTGAGTACAGAGGACACAGTATACTGAAAATACCATAAACATCCTCCTGTGTCCCCCCATGAAGCATCTTACCTAGATGGTGTGATGGGAGTCAGATCCTTCCCCATGGTCTGAATGACTCTTCTCCCCCAGACCCACAGGCCAATGCAGATTCCAGCACCTCCATACAGCAGCAGCCAGATGGGAGTTGCCACTTTGGCAGCCACATCACCTGTCTGATAGACTAGGTACAGAGCCACCAGGGGGCCAATGGCATTGCTGGAAGGAAACAGATGCATTCCAGTCAGAGACAATTAATGAATCTTTCCATGCTGCTGACTTGAGAAGTGATGAACTCCAATCTTGCTATAAACCCTAACTTGCTACATTTTCTGGATGACCAGGTTAGTGGGGAGCACGTATTTGCCAGAAGAGCCCTCACAATAAGCAGCTTTCACACCAGCATGCTAGGCATACATGCTCCAGAGAAGCAGTGAACATACTGCATTAACATTTGCACTGAGAGTAACCAGCTAAAACCTGTCATGTAGATTAAGTCTACTGACCTGACATCGTTGCCGCCATGAGCAAAGGAACCAAAGCAGGCGGTGAGAATCTGCAGGAATTGGAAGAGCAGGGACACTTCTGGTCTATCCTGGTCATGCCACTCCTCCAGAGAATCAGTGCTGCACTTCCTGTCACCACTGCCTATCTCCACCTTGCCTACATCCATATCCACATCAGCAGCCGGGTGGGTATCTGCCACAGCATTGCAGTAGCTAGTGTAGCTGTCCATACGGATCCTCTTCTTAGTGTCTGCTCCAGGCCAGGTCAGCTTCTCCATCTCCTCCCCCTTGGGCTCACCTTCTTTGGCACGGAATGAATCCAGCGGCATGCCACAGATGGCCATAGTGTACGACGTGTAGCTGTTGTTGCGTCTCAGGGGCTTGTCGCCAGAGTCCCCCATGCAATCGCCCACTTTGGCCAGGTGAAGCTTGTGCAGCAGCTCTTTGTACAGGCCCGAATCCTTGTGCACGGTGTGGTACTGGTAGTGGCCATTGGAATTGATCTGATTGCTGACAGCTTGGTTGAACTGAACAAGGTTGCCACTGGGTAACCGCACAGCTCCTGCAAATGGAACTTGAGTTTAACCCACATGCCCAGGAGTGAGGCACATGCCTCAAACAGGAGCCAAACTAAAAACACTACAGATCTCATGCTTGTGCCACTCTGCCCTGATCTATTTGCTGGTGGAATATGCCTCCACATGGCATGCTTAAGGGACTCCCACTTCATCTGGATTTGCCAGGGCCATCTCAACCTCCAGCCATAAGGCCTTGAGTCAAGGCAGGTGCTAACCCCAACTCACCACTATCAATGTTGGTTTCCTTCAGGTCAACACTAGGGAGCCTCTCCCGCTCTGGGGCTTCCTCCACGTCTCCCAGATTGAAGGAGACTGTTCTCTCCTCCACGGCTGCCCTGTGGTGCACAGCAGACACATCAGTGACAGAGCTCTTGTCACCCACGCCGTTGTCCAGTGGCACTTTATACTCATCTTGGTCTTCCTTCTGACTGTTTTTTTTCTCCATCAAGGGGCTCCCAGAAGGGCTTGACTTGACCTCTCCTGTGGAAAGAAGCAATGACTTAGTAGACCCCTTTCCCAAAGGCTACTGCCATTTAAAGCCCATTCAGCCATTAACACCCGATTCCAGCCTACTCTGCATCCACTGAGACCTGAGCAAAGCTGGCACCTGTCAGAACCCAGATTTTAACTACAGACAGAGCCACTCTTCTTGGGAGCAGTGTTAAGCAGCAAATCTCTCACCAGGGTATCATTAGTGAAGTGCTGCAATTTGCACTTTGTGATGCATGAGCCATAGGAGTATACAGGTGACTCATCTGTGCCTTTCACTGGGTTAAAGCATGTGACAATACAGAGACTGCACTGGGCAGGAAGATACCTTTTTCACATGGTGATGAGCCATGACAACACTAGGGTTTCCACTGCAAGGAGTGTTTTGGAAAAATGCACCAAGCTCGGCTTTAAAGCTCTCACACAACTTTAAACATCTAGAGTAGAGGCAGCAAAAAAATTTCAGCAAACAATAAGTCTGCTAAAAAAGTAATGGGGAAGTAATAGTGTTGTAGCTGTGTTGGTTTAGTATATTAGAGACAAGGTGGGTGAGGTACTTTTATTGGACCAACTTCCTTTTCCCCCCCCCACCAACAGAAGTTGGCCTAATAAAATAGTGTTTCTCAACAACCCATCTGTGGACCAATGCCCGTTCCTGAGATCTCCCTGACTGTTTAGGAAGGCAGCAAGCCGGTCCCTGGTATCAAAAAGGTTGAGAAACACTGCAATAAAAAAAGATTACCTCATCCACTCTCGCTAATGCTGAAATGGTTCATTCTGGCCATTGCAAAACAAAGTGTTTCATGTTGTATGCTTTGACTTTCAAAATGGTGATTTGTTTTGAAATTTAGCTACAAAAACCCCAAAAAGTGAAAGCCACCTAAATAACCAAACACATCAGAATTTGTCTGGGCCAAACAAAACCCCATAAAAAATTTTGGTTCCCATTCCAGGGAGAAAAACTGGCTAGTTTCAAATTGAAAATGAGGTTCTGTTTGGCCCCCAAACCAAAAAGTGTATTATTCACTCAGCTCTAATCTAGAGCCTTGATGGTGGAACTTTAGCTTTCAAACATGAACAGAAACAGTCTACTAGTTAGGGCAGAACTGGGACTCTGGAGTGATCCTGCCTCTGACTGCACGACCTTGACCTAAATTCATTTTTGGCTGCCTAAGCAAGCACCTAAATACAAGTAGCATTTTCCAGAGGATCTGAACATAGGTCTCCAATGACTCCCGAAGGAGCTGTGGGTTCTCAGCTCTTCTCTGAGAAAGCATGGCCTGTTATTTAAAGAGCCTAACCGTATAGCCAGGTCTGAAAATTGGCTTTAACATCTGCCTGTTTCCCCAGGCCATAAAATGGAAAAACTTCTACCTTACAGAAGGGAGGGCAAAGCTAACAAATGCTTGAAATCTTCAGAGCAAGAACACTAGGAGTCAGTTAAAAGCTTCCCAATCTGTACTATATTAAAGCAGAGACCATTGATTTCAGAACTCATTAGCTCACTGCAAGCACTTGGTCAGAACTTTTTAAGTCTGGCTGGTCAGGTCAGATACTAATAGCAGGAAACCTCTGTAGTTCCCTAGTTCTGCTGCAGTGCTGTGTGGGGCTGCTCAAACTACTCCAGTATGTGTGTCACCGGGGTTCTGCTTAGGAATCGGCTATGCTGAAACCCCAACAGCTGCAAACAGATTTGCTAAGTTACATTAGTGAGGGGGAAAAAATTGAATTCCTGGCAAGAGTATAAACTCCTTTAACAGCTGGAAGGATGAGCTGTCTCTAGACAGACAAATTTCAAAGGCAACCAGAAAGTATTTAACAAGCTATTAGTCTCTCACCACTTATGCAAACCTGACAAGGGTACTTGTGAATAGCTATTTTCTCTTACTTATTGCTTAGGATGTCTCTCCCAAGTCTCACGTGTAATTTATAGAGGAGCCCCTCAGAACATTAAGAAGGTAAAGCTGGGGAATGCTATTTGAGTGCCTTTCAACAGGTATTCTTTGCTATAGGGCAGGGATTTTATGAGATCACCTACTTAAAACTAATCTGCATCAGCAAGGTCAGATTGCTCATTAGGTACAATATGGTATTAAAGGTTATATGCCACAATTAGGCACACTGCCTCCTGCATTCTCTACCCTGGGCACCCTTTAAGATTAATGATGAAATAGTGCTGTTTAGGAGTATATCCACTCCAGGTAATTGTTCTGTGCTGTGTGCCTAACACCTACTCCATGCAGCTTGATCTGCAACAGATAAGTAGGTACAGAAGTTGCTGCAGCCTCCCAACAGTACTTTCTTACCAGTGGATGGCTACTCAGCTAGAAGCATACTTAAGGGGCCCTCTTAGAAGCCACCCCTTGTTATAAGCAAGTTTAGTTTTACAGTAACCAGCAAAAGCTTGATTACAAATACAGTACTTAAGTGACTCATGAGATTTTCAGAGGAAGCTGAGTGAGATCTGAGTGCTAACCCCCCTTTAGGATCCTTTAATAAAACAGACTGTTAAAAGGGGAGATTTGTAAGACACCCCCCCACCCACCCACAAGCAAGATGAGCCAAAACAGGATATTTAAGTAACTCATTAAGCAGAACATGTGATTTTATGTCATTCTAAAGTATTACTTACGTTCTATTTTCTTCTTCATTCTTGGACACACAAAGAACCAGACGATGAGAGCACAGACAACAGCACTCCCCGCCGAAGTTAGAAGGATACCCCAGATAGGAAGTTTGTCAAAGCCCAGCACTAGGAAATAAAACAATGAATCTTGAAAACCCCAGGGCAAGAGCCCCTTCAATGTATGGCTATCCTCTTCACAACTGGCTCAAGGGATGCTTGGCACATGACATTCACTGCTGCCTCCCAGGAGTCTGCAGTGCCCTGCACCAGCTTTGCTATATTAGCAGAAAATCTGAATAGGAGATGTGAATATGTAATAGAAAATCCAATACTAACCCTGCAAAAATTAGAACTTAACCCACATGGGAGCCCCCAACAGGTTACAATCTCTCCCCAGCTAATCTCTTTCACATGTTCGGAGACTCTCCTGACCTCTCCCCTCCCCAGGGAAAACTGGATTACTGAGAGCATTGTACATGCTGGTGACCAAGCAGCAACTGACTAGACATGCTCTACCATCCTTCCCTCAGTTTAGTTGTCAATATAGTATACACAGAGGCTTATGTCCTGACTTGCTTTTTTACTTTGACATTGCAGCAAGTCTGCTGCTGCAGCAGACAGCGCTATTCCCCCTGGCATGCCAGTCTGCTAATAGCCAGGGGGAGAAGAGTTGTACCCACGAGAGATCTCCAACAGATTTATAGTGATGTGGCATTTTAGATTTGTGATGGGATAGGACTTTTCCAGCCACATGGTGCAACAATGATGGCTTCTGCATCTCACTCCAGAGCACTTATTTTTAAAATTAGAAGCAATTCAACATCTCTTGAAACAGGAGAGGCTTTAAGGTGTTAACTGACCTAGTTACACAAGCATTTACAAATGAGTGGCTGGATTTTTTTTCCATAGAAGCTCACTCACTTATAGTTTACTATAACCTTAAGCTAAGGTATCAAGTGTTTGATAAATGGCCATCAAAATGCTTCTGCATTTTCTGCTGCAGCCAGGAACTATAAACACTCCCAGTACATAGAGGGCAGATAAAGGAACTGCAGAGGTCAAGTGCACAATGTCACACATCTATTTCATATGGCTTAGTTAACATGCAACACTAATAGCAGCTTACAACAAATACAGAGTCTGGCAAAAACCCCAGCTAAAGTGGAACAAAGTTTAACCAAACCTCGTCTACAGAATGTAAATTTAACATGAATCTGGCTAGTAATGTGCAAACTTATAAACTGGATCACATGGTGCGATGCTGTCTATGCTTTAACTGGTTAAGATTCCTACTTCACAAGACAATGTCATTCACAGGCATAAACACCACTTTGGCTGAACTCCATTAGTGCTGCAACATCTGTTAGAATTTCAGGACCAAAGTGCATTTGAAGGGACCAATGTATGAAGGGAAAGCTGAATCATTACTTCATAGCTACACACCAGACTATTCACTACTAAATACTGAAATAGATCTAAAGTGTCTAATATGACACTGAATACCTGCCACTGTCAGCCTCTACCTAGCTCTGGTTCCTTGATGACCTGTTTTATAATACATCACAGCAGAAAGCACCAGCTGAAGCTGCCATCACAGTCCAGGGTTGCAGGCCCTGATTAAGGTAGCTCAGTATACAGAGTTTTGAAATTGATTGTTAAGTTAGCTGATATTTTCTACAGCTTGCCTTTTAACTCTGCAGGTCTCCAGGCCCTTCTGTGCCAAGCTACATTGGATTATGATGGCAGCTGCCTGTTCCATTCATCAGTTGTGTTTCTCCCCCCACCACAACAGAAAGTTAAACATTTTGATCTTGAGCTCCCAAAAGATTTCAACTCCGAAGCATGAATTCCTCTTCGGAGTACTTGTGCCGGCTAGGACATGCCAGTTCTTCTTGGTCAGGAAGTTTCGGGGCAGTTAATATATTCTTAGGGATGAAAAGCAAGCAAGCTCTCATGCTGGAAAGGCCAAACTGAGCAAATCCAATACAAGACTCCAGTGCTGACTAGCCTTACTGGAGAATAGGAAAAGCTTAAGGAGACTCTTCAGCAGCTGGGTTACTGAGCTCTAGCATAAGTAGGAGAGAGGAAAGGGGAAGTCATGTTATCTGCTGTTCCTGTGAAGACTAAGGAGAAAGCTCTGTAGTGATTTAGAGTTTGAGCAGGCCTCTTTGGTTGGGTAACTATCTAGGTTAGAACTCAGCGCACGCTAGCCTGCAGCCTTCTGTAGCCGGCACAGGCCGGCAGCCTTCTAGGAGATTTCAGCCCTGTAAAGCAAAAGGGGTAAATCATGCATTTAATGGAGGTTTTTGTAAAGAATTATAAAATTAGCACTGAAGTATTTGACATGTACTTACAAGGTGCACCACTGTACATGATGGAAAAGAGGTTGATCCCAATTGTACAGGCATAGAAGACTGGCAAAGCTCGCAACCCATTGGGAACTGGATCTGCCTGTAAAACAGATTAGTTTTGATGCTATACAAATCCAGATCCCAGACTCTGAACCCAACAGCAAAGCAGATACTTAAAGTACACATCTACATGGAAGAGTGTAGAAAAATAACTTCTTACAAAGTTCTGTTTTGAGCACTTAGACTTAAAAGTTTACTACTTCCCTCCTACTAGCCCAGCAGAGGCAGCTCCAGAAGAGGGAGATAGAGTCTCTTGTGCAAACAGAATTGTTTGCTAAATGCCAATTAGAGGCTTATATATTACAGCTGTGAAAGCTCTGTCCACAGTGGGGTTGCATAGGAGTCAGCAAGGAGAGAATTGGGCCTGAAGAACCCTTAGAACTTGTGCATCACAAGATGCAGTGGGGTTTTAGGGTTGCCAATTAGTCTCTCTCCTTACTTGTGAACAGAGCACTTTCCATGTTGAAGACAGAAATGGGCATCTCCCCTGATGCCATTGTTGTTTCAAAGCAGAAATGCACATTCCCTGAAACAGCAATGTTGCCTTTTGAACAGCCCATCCCACAGAGTGGATGGAATCTGATGCTTGAGAACTCTTCACTTAAGAGCATTTTACTTTTAAGTTTTAGGCCTTGGCTACACTGGCGCTGTACAGCGCTGCAACTTGCTGCGCTCAGGGGTGTGAAAACACCCCCGCGAGTACAGCGCTGTAAAGCGCTAGTGTAATCAGAGCCTGCAGCGCTGCACGCTCGCTTGCAGCGCTGCAGGCTATTCCCCTCGGAGAGGTGGAGTACATACAGTGCTGCGAGAGAGCTCTCGCAGCGTTGGCGGCGCGACTACACTCGCGCTTCACAGCGCTGCCGCGGCAGCGCTGAGAAGTCCCGAGTGTAGCCAAGGCCTTAGACATCAAAGTAGCTATGCTCCAAGACTTTGTTTGCTCTCTGTATTCTGTAAGGCTCTGGATTTTGCTCTCAGGTATTCAATAGCCTACCCATCAGAACAGATGCTCTCTAAAAACTCAGTTTTCAACAGCACTTTCTAAAAGTCTTTGCTTCAATCCACTAAAGGAATTCTCTTTTGGAAAAAATCTCATTTGTCAAAAGGGCTTTTTCCTCCATTTCCCCAGGTGAGTCAGGCCAATTGTTGTTAAAGTCATTTGACTGATTCAGAGAGATTACTCACAAATGCATTCCTATGTACTGAAAGCAACACCTCATCCAGGCAATGGCATTGTTTGAGACTTGTTGACCAGGAGCCAAACCCAAGTGTTCTGATGCTCAATGTTCAGTGAAATTTAATGTATTGAAGCGCATGTTTGCTTTGTCCTATTACAAAAGCATCTGAATAAGTGTTAAGTAGTGAGTACAACTTTGAAAGGCCAGTTATACAATATTAATCTGCCAGCTGTGCTAAATGAACTACTGCATTTTTCAAAGCAGAATCCACAGGAGTTAGATTTGAGATCTGAAGTTCATTTTAACCTACTCAATAACATCCTCAAAATATACTTGGTAACTCCAGAGCTAGTTTTATATTTGTAAGCCGTTTACACACAAGTTGAATCCTGGACACTAGACTCTATATAATTACAGCATCTGTTTGACCAGCAATCTAGTCTGTACACTACAAGCATGCTTAGTGTTAATTCACATTCAGATTACTGATCTACTCAGCATACTGAACAGCAGGAGTATAGAGAGTGGCTTGTGTTAAATCATTCAAACGAGTTTCATTTCATGCTCCCATTTCCAACTGCTACTTTTGTTCCACTTACTAGAACAGTATTTGTAAAGAGTTCCAAACCAAGGAATCTCACAACAGAAAGCATTTGTCTGGTTGAGTAGAGTTCAGCCCAATACAGTCAAACGTCCCAGACAAAGCCCATCCTGAAGTTCAAGCAACTGGTTTTAGGTTGGTGGAATCTCAAGACAGTTGTTTTGGGAACCTCTGGTCTGCAGGTTTAATTTAAGACATGAGCCCAAGATCCATGAGGGCTTGCCTACATCAAGAAATTAGCAAGACTATATTGCTGTAGTTATTCCAATACAACTGCCTATGTAGACACATTCAAGTACCTGGGGAGCTATTGCAGATATCTGTATCAGTACAGTTCTGCTGCTAAGGGCACGTCTTCACTGGCTACGTTAAAGCGCTGCCACGTGCTTTAACGTGTCTTGTGTAGTCACAGCACAGTGCTGGGAGAGAGCTCTCCCAATGCTCTTAAAAAACCCTACCTCCACAAGGAGAATAGCTCCCAGCGCTGGTGCACGGTCTACATGGCACTTTACAGCACTGCAACTTGCAGCGCTCAGGGGTGTGTTTTTTCACACCCCTGAGCGAGAAAGTTTCGGTGCTGTAAAGTGCCAGTGTAGACAAGCCCTAAGTTTCCCTGTGTAGGCAAGCTGCCAGTTCAGTCATGCATAGAAGCAGAGTTTCCATCACAAGGGCAGAGCTCTCCCAGGCATTTTAATGCTAAGGCAGGTCATTCAAGTTACAACTAGCTCTAATTGGCACTTCCACAAACTGTTCCATTGAGTGCCAAGTGGCAATCAAGGTGCAAGATTCCTTCCTGCCTTGGAAAGGCTAAAGAGCTCTCTTTACAATCCTAACAGCTACAACACCACTGCATAGTACAAGCTGGGGGGAGAGAGAGACTTGGATAGTATAAACAAGAGGCAGGCAGAATGGTATTAACATGAAATGGGTCTGAGGATAAGGTATTTCAAAATCTATTTGGTCTACTCAGCTAGCCTGCCCTTGGAAGTCTGATGCATAAGCCAGTGTCTACAGACTTTATGTTTTATTAAAGAGAAGTTTCTAGCCCTTCTAGTTGCAGTGATGCTTTCCAGTCTGCAGCCAGAATTAACTCTACTGCTACTAGGTAACAAGCTGCAACACAAAGCCAAGATACACTGGTCGGTTTGATTTGCAGCCCACAAGGCATTGGACAGCAGCACAAGTAGCCAGCGTCTTATCAGTTTCATGCTGCTGCTGGGGAAGCTATGCCTGCTTCTGTTCTCCATCTGGTTGAACATGAGATAGGTGTGGAATATTAACCCCTGAACTAGCAGCTTTGGATAGGAGGGCAAGAAGAGAAAGCTCCTCCTGTCTTCAAGTCTCCAGAGTGTTGAGATAACCACTAGCCAGAGACAGATATGAAAGATGGAGCATTCAAAGAAGGCCTGGAGACACTTGCCAGGTTACTATCCCAGCAACCTCTTCCATGCCCACTGCTGGGGACAGGGCTTCTCAGAACATTGCACTGGATCTCTATGCTCCCTTCCCCACAAAAAAAGTTCATATCAGCCTGTGGCAAGTAGGTACCCAGTAATTATGAAGGGCAGCCCAGCAGCTAGGGTGCTAGTCTGGGAGATGCATGGATCAAAACATTAAAGATCACGAAGTTCTCAGTAATAAGCATTTAAGACTGTCCTGACCGGGAATGGTTATTCCTATTATCTGCTCATACAATTTCAGTTGCAGAACAGTTTTCACACAGCAGATGCAGATTGTGGAGATCTGGCACCCTTACCTTACGAAGAATGAACATACGGACAAGGAAGAACAGGATAGCAGACATGATGCCAGAAAGCAGGGGAGAGATGAACCAGGACAACACTAGGACAGAAGATAAAGAGGCGATTAATATCCTGGCTACTAGAAGGTGGCTCTGGGCAGTAAAACCCAGTTATATTTTTCTTACTAATCCAATGTTGGGGACAAGGCCATAGACCGGGGTAGGCAACCTATGGCATGTGTGCCGAAGGCGGCACGCAAGCTGATTTTCAGTGGCACTCACACTGCCCGGGTCCTGGCCACCAGTCAGGTGAGCTCTGCATTTTAATTTATTTAAATGAAGCTTCTTAAACATTTTAAAAACCTTATTTACTTTACATACAACAATAGTTTAGTTATATATTATAGACTTATAGCAAGATCTTCTAAAAACGTTAAAATGTATTACTGGCATGCAAAACCTTAAATTAGCATGAATAAATGAAGACTCGGCACACCACTTCTGAAAGGTTGCCGACCCCTGCCATAGACAGAACAAGCAGCAATGGTCTCAAGTTGCAGTGGGGGAGGTCTAGGTTGGATATTAGGAAACACTATTTCACTAGGAGGGTGGTGAAGCACTGGAATGGGTTACCTAGGGAGGTGGTGGAATCTCCATCCTTAGAGGTTTTTAAGGCCCCGGCTTGACAAAGCCCTGGCTGGGATGATTTAGTTGGGGTTGGTCCTGCTTTGAGCAGGGGATTGGACTAGAGGACCTCCTGAGGTCTCTTCCAACCCTAATGTTCTATGATAGGTTTTATTAATGCCACACCTCACCATCTGAAAAAGCTAGTGGGTTGTACTTTACTTACCAATTTTAAGCAGCTCTGACCACTGGACGCCTTTCTGTCCTTTGGCCACCAGCGAAAAGCCAATTGTTGCTCCAACAATACAATGGGTACCAGAAATGGGAAGCCTCAAGAATGAAGCTGCTAGCTGCCACACAGCTGACCCTAAAACAACAAAGTTGTGTCTCAGTGACTAGTCACCATTACAATATATGGCAGATTTGGGGACAGACACTCCAACAAGATAACTAATCCATGTGTACTTAATCACTTTGCTGCTGCAGCTAGAATGTTACTCACCAAACATAGCGCTGATTGAGCCGGCCATGAGTAGCTCTTGTGTAGAGTTGTACATCTCCACGTCAATCAACCCCTTCCGGATGGTCTCACTCACTTTAGCACCCAGCAGAACAGAGCCCACCGTTTCAAAGATGGATGCCAGGATACATGCTTGCCGCAGAGTCACCACACCCGACCCCACTGCAGTTCCGAACGAGTTTGCCACATCATTGGCACCCACAGAAAACGCCAACACAAAGGCAATGATGAAGCCCAATATCAGCATCCAGAGGAAAGCTACCATGGGACCAGATGCCTTACTTCCTATCGTACTGGTTAGCAGATCCATCAGAGCCGTTGTTGATTCAATTGTGGATTCCATGTTATTAATTTAGTGGTTTCAAATTAACAGGAATTTGCAACTTTGATACATAAACAAAATATGAGGTATGAAAATATTATAATAAATAATGTTACAAATTAAATAAACTAAACGAAGATATGTTCAGAACCAGAGAGTTACTGCTATACGGTGTGTATGGGAATCTCTTTTCTAAAGTTCCTGTGGCTCTGGAGAATTAAACGAGCTGAATAAAATTCCATGGTGCAGAAAATAGAGAACACAAGTTCTTCATCCTGAAATGAGAGAGAGAGAACTGAGTCCCCATGGTCCATGGATGCTGGCTAAGTGAGCACAAGGCTATAGCATAGTGAGACTTCCCCCAAATAGTTAGAGCAAGGCCATTTTTTAAGCTTACATCCCTGTTTAGCAGCTAGAGGCCACACTGGGTACCCATTAGGAAACATAAGTGACTACCTGCTGCTCCATTAGTGCTGTATTCCTGGCCTTCTGCCTATGTTCCACCATGCAGATGGGGACACAAGATCCCTTGTGATTTCTACCCTCCCACCATCCAAGCTGAATGCCAGCTCCCCCTGCAGGCATGCTTAAAAGAGTACCACCACATGGACAATGCCATCAGGATTTGGAATGGAGCTGCTCTCCAGCCTATAGAGAAGAGGATTTGAGCCAGTGATTTTAGAGAGCACTTCAGTGGAGTCTAGTTGCTGAACGTGGTAAAATAAGAGGGCATGAGACCCACAGCAAGTACCAGATCAATTATTTTTCCTTGGAGAGAGATACAAGCTCTGGACTAGAAGAATGGGGCCGATTCCAACACGCGCGCCATGCTGCCGTGTGGAGCAGGGACCTAAAAGCAAGCAGGCAGTACCACAGAACCCTACCTTAAATCTATTAAGACAAACTTAGCCACCATCCCTACTAGCCTGAAAGGCACACTCCAGGCCAAGTATTTCCTGAACAGGCTACAAACATTATCTGCTCTTGTTGGGTTCCAGGAAGGAACTAAAGGACTCTTCCCCAGCCTATGGGGAGGATCCACAGGGCCCAGGATTATGTGGGACAACAGAAAAAAACAAGGTCAGGGTCAAAAGTAGGGAACCTGAGGGGGACACCGAGCAGAGAACCCTGGACAACACCCACTGAACCTCAAAGGTGTCAAGGGAGCCAGCAGTCGCTGCCCAGAGGAATTCTGCCTGGATATGTGAGTGGAGAGAGGACTGGAAACAGGCTCCACAGTCAGAGAGAACCCACTCAGCCAACATCTCCTCTCTGGTGTTCAAGATTGCCACTTTGGCCACCGCTAGGAGGTTGATGAGGTCCCGCAACTTTATGGGGCCACAGATAGGGTGTGCATATACAAGAAGGTGGGAGAAGTGCAGCCAAAAACACGAGGCGGAAAACATTATCTGCTGGAAGGTAGGCACGTCAGGCACTGGGTCTACCAATTTCAGCTCTTTCCAACATAAGAGACACTCAGCACAGAGCCCTTTCAATCCTTAAAATCCTACCAAAAAACAACAACCTCTACCCAAGCAGAGTTTTGGCCCCAAAAAGAGAGAAGTGCCAGACTCCATGAAGCCCTTAAGGGACTTCACTATTGCCACTATTAAATGGCAGGTTATCAGATACTATAATGTTGGGTGTAACAAAACCCCAAGATCGCTATCTCTGCCTTCCAGCAAAGATTCCTGGATTAAGTGAGCTGTTGCTAGGTCGCAGATGCAAGCTGCAGTGGAGCAGGAGAGTGGAAGTGGCTTCCCTTTGAAGCCCTGCTGCAAGACAATTAACACCATGGCTCACCCCGGCCAGCTAACATGTTAAACCTGCAACTTATCCCATCTACACCAGGATTTTAACATGTTAAAATCTGATAGCTAACAGCACCTCTATCTAGTGTGGACAAGCACCAAAATAAGAAAAAGCCCCAGTCAGTCTGCAAATCCTGTACCTGAACAATGACTTGAGTAAGGCATGTTGGCAGGTCAGCTGAATTCCCCTTAGTACCTTGTGTCCTAAGCTGCAGTCTTTTGTGCTTAGCCTGGCTATTGCTGCTGCAGAAATTACTCACTCTCTTGGTTTGTTTGCTGCCTGTCCCTACGGTGACAGCACTGGCTCTGGCTGTCCCTGAAAAGGGCCATCAGAAGAGGGAGCAAGCCCTCTCCCCACCCCTCAAGAATCAGAGCAGGAAAGACACTGTTCATTAAGATTCTTGCCTTTCCCCAAGAGCATTTGGGAAGGAAGGAGCCCATCACAGATATGTCAGAAGGTCCTACATCTGTTATTTCTCCCTCTACCCTATCTGTGTTGCAGCCATGCTTCACCACAACACTGAGAAGAGGCAGGAGATTAATATCCAGCCAATTTAACATCAGATCTTGCACTGCACCAGCCCCAGACCTCCTCACACACCATTACCACCTCTGCTGCAAAGTAGGAGGAAGGGCTGCAGATACCTTGACCATGAGTTGGAATGGAAGCAGCAACACCTTCCATCTGAGCAACAGGCCCACTTAAACTGAAACTCCCTGAAACACTGCCAAGGATCATCCCCCTACTAGACTGGAGAGAGGAAAGGCAGAACAATCTGCCTGAAAAGGCAAGCCTACAAAGCACACTGGGGAAACAGCATCTGCTGCATGGAGGCAGAAAATTGGGTTTTCTATGTGGCTGCAGTACCTCAAAGTGAGCAAGTGGGGGACCCAGCTAGCACTCAGATTCCAAGATGTAACCTCAAGAGGGATTATGCCCACCATCTGCCCCCTGAGGAAATTACAAAGTCCACATTGGGGCATCTAAGTGAGCCTTAAGTGGGGGGAGGGATAGCTCAGTGGTTTGAGCAGTGGCCTGCTAAACCCAGGGTTGTGAGTTCAATCCTTGAGGGGGTCACTTAGGGATCAGGGGCAAAATCAGTACTTGGTCCTGCTAGTGAAGGCAGGGGGCTGGACTTGACTCAATGACCTTTCAGGGTCCCTTCCAGTTCTATGAGATAGGTATATCTTCATATAAAAAAAATTATCACTAGAGGCACCAAATAGCCACCATGCACCTGGAAATCTACAGGCTCTGTGGATACTCAGCCCCTCACTGTTTTAGGCACCCATTAAGGCTAAGTCTTCACAGCAAAAAATGGAGTGTTTTTACATCAAGTTAGCCATCTTTGGGTTTGTCTACACTTAAAATGCTGCAGCAGCACTTCAGTGAAGACACTACCTACACTGACATGCAGGTTACGTATGCTGTAGCCAGAACCCTAACTCTCAGAGGCATTAGCTAGGTTGACGGGAGAACCCATTGACCAGCACCGTCTACACAGGGAGTTAAACTGACCTAACAGCTTTACTCAGGGGTGTGGAACTAGATCAATCCAGTTTCCTAGTGTAGACCTGGCCTTAGTGTCAAAATCTCAAGGGAACAAGTCACTTGTTTTTATGTCAATTGGCTATATCAAGGTAAGCCCCAGGTGGGAGGTACATGGGGGCCTCAAACTAGCTACAGATAATTAAGAACTACCCGAGCCTTATCTCAGCTACCTCAATATAAAATCCTAGCAAACTCAACGTTCACCCTCCATTTTGCACTACAGTCAGGCCAGGTGAATTAGCCCCAAGGGGCAGAAGAGCCCTGCCTAGCTAGCCTACCCCGCTGTAGCCACACGGCACTTCCATCACCTCCCTGTGAATTCAAACTTTGCTTTGAGAGCCCTCCCCTCCCAAGGGGCTCTGAAAGGGCAGCCACACGTTCCTCTGAACCCTGAGCTCAGCCAGGCCGTGCCAGCAGGCACTCGGTGCCAGCACACAGGTGGGCATCCTGCAAATGACAAATCGAGCATGCCCTGCTGTCACCCTCCACTGGGACAGGAGTCAGTGCCACCATGCTGCCAGCTAGCCCAGGCGAGAGGGGGCTGTGCCCAGAGCACCTTGCACCACCTCTCCAGTACCCAGCCTCACCACCGCTCGCCCCCACACAGGCTGTGCCCCCACCCACCAGGCACCCCACGCCCTGGAGGAGCTGGGGCCCCTGCTGCCCCCCAACACCCACCAGGTCCCTTACACATGGGGCGTCACCCCAGACGCCGCACAGCCCCTTGCGCCCCGCCCCACTGCCCCCCCCACGCATCACCCGCTCCCCAGATCCCCCGCCCGGGGGCACCCCTCCCGCGCGACCCCGCGCGCCAGCCTTTCCTTCCCGCGCAGCAGGAAACGGCTGCTCCCGCGCGCGCCTCGCCTCAGGCGGGTCCAGGGCCGCGCGGGCAGCCGGGCGCACGTGGGGGGAGGGGGCGCGGCGCGCGCAGAGCCCTGTCCTCCCCCCGCCCTGTGCCGCGAGCCGCGCCCCAGCCCCGGCTCCTGCCGGCGGGCAGCGCTCCGCCATTCCCCCAGCCCGAGCGCGGCGCTCACCGCGGTGTCGATCTGGTTCTAGGCGGCTCCACTGTCCCGACCAGCTCCCAGCACACGCAGCTTGCCGCCGGCGCCGGGCCGTGCTTTATAGCCTGAGCCGGCCCACGTGACCCGCCGGCCCCGCCCCCCGGCCGAGCACGCATCCGGCGCGTGACGCAGGGAGAACACGGCCCCCTTTCTCGCTGCCGCGCGGCCATTCGCCACCCCCGGGTCATGGCCACGCCCCTTGCTGGGATGGGCGCGGCTCCCGCTCCAGTCGACCCCGGCCACGGGCTGTTCACTCTGGATCCTAACGAGGGGCCCTGGCCGGGCGATCGGGAACGGGGGTTTGGCACTAACGCTGCCTCCCACCAGCAGGCTGAGCCTGCCCCAATGCAGGGTCTGCTCCCAGCGCCATCAGGGCACTCAGCTCCTGGGTTTCCTCCCTCCCGCCCCTCCCCCGGGGAGCTGGGAAAGACTCCTCGGGTTATTTCCCTCACCTGTTCCCCATGGGATGCTTGTTCTCCCACCCTGCTAAGAGGGACTGAGGCCGACCCTGGGCTCCTATATGGTCCCTGCGCTTGTTTGTTCTGGTTTTAGGGGGATCATGACTTGCATTCCCAGTAAACATCATCAGCTGACTCAAAGGACACCACGCCCTCTGCCAGCCAGAAACAGGAACAGATCAATCTGGGGCTTGGCACTGCCCTTCGTACCACGAGCCCCACGGTCCTGCCCATGCACTGTGGGGTGCCCAAAACATGATGTGGGTGGGATTGGCAGCGGAGGGCCGGGCTGTGAGCTTCCATGGGTGGCTCTAACACAGATCAGGTAGGGCCATGCAATGCCGAATTAGCACAGGATCATACAGCAGGACAGGTCTCACTGTGACGTTCTTACAATACCAAAGCTCCCCTTGACAATTGGATGGGGGCCCCTGTGCAGGCCACAATGCTTAGCGCCCCAGACACCTGGTCTGTCTTGATCCAAATGCAGGTGCAGGAACATAGGTTGCCAGTGGTGCTGCATCTTGATCCAAGCAGTCTACAGAACAAAGTAGTGCTTTAGAGCAGGGTTTCTCCACCCGTGGGTCGGGACCCAAAATTGGGTCGCCAGAACTTTTAAAAGGGTTGCGTGGCAGCTCCTGTCCCAAAGGACAGGCTGGGCTTGCCTATATCCTCCAGGCACTGCAACCTCTGGGATCCCAGCGCCACTCATGTTTGGCCCAGCTGTCATGATGATGGGAGCCTGGGTAACCCAAATTTAAGTGAGTGACACTACAACCCCATGAGCCAGGTCACAACTCCAGTCACACAAATTTGGTCCAGTCAGGGGGGCGGGGCTGAGCAGCGCTGCAACCCCAGAGGCTGCACAGCTCGGAGCGGAGAGCCAAGCCCAGCCATTCTCACAGCACAGAAGGTGAGGATCCAACCAAAACCGCCCCAGGGCCTCCACCCCTGGGTTGTGACTGGCCATAAACATTTACTAATGGGTCCTGAGCCCAAAAAGGTTGAGAACCACTGCTTTAGAGCTCAGGATGGAGTAGTGCATTCTGGGAATGACAGGCTCCAGGCAGCTCTTTGATGCAAAGAGATACAGCTGCTGACACGTTGGCCCAGTGTCGCTCTTGACTGGGAAGTTACCCGGCCTGGCCCGTTAGTGGTTAATGAATAATGGATGAATTTCTGTCTGCGATTAGATCACGACTTTCTCGCAGTTATTCCTTACTACATAGGCATCCTGCGCACAATCTGCTCCTGGTCAGGGCCCCTGCCCCCCTCTGCGATGACTGCCTTTCAGTTAGACCTTGTGCCTCTTTTTTGTATCCATTGTCCTATTCGGCCCTGATCCTGAAGCATTTGCTTCATTTTCCCATGAAAAAAGAACAGGAGTACTTGTGGCACCTTAGAGTCTAATAAATTTATTAGAGCATAAGCTTTCATGGGCTACAGCCCACTTCTTCGGATGCACGAAAGCTTATGCTCTAATAAATTTGTTAGTCTCTAAGGTGCCACAAGTACTCCTGTTCTTTTTGCGGATACAGACTAACACGGCTGCTACTCTGAAACCTGTCATTTTCCCACGAGTGAGTAGTCCCCTAGGCGTCTGCAGGATCAGGGCCTTAGATTGTAAGATCCTTGGGGGAGGGTGTCACGAAGTGTGGGGGGACACAAGGCCCTGCACCTCCCGCTTCCTGCAATTCACCATGACTCTCAGCCAGCCAGTAAAGCAGAAGGTTTATTTAGACGACAGGAACACAGTCCAAGACAGGTCTTGCAGGCACAGACAACAGGACCGCCCCCCCAATTAGGTCCATCTTGAGGTCCCAGGGGCACCACAGCCCCATTGGGGGGTCAGAGCCCTGTCTGGGCTCCCCTCCATTACAACAGCAGCTCCTGAAACTCTCCCTCTCCCCAGCGTCTCCTCTCCCAGCCTTTGTTCAGTTTCCCGGGCCAAGGTGTCACCTGGCCTCTAACCCCTTCCTGGGTTCTCACGTTACATGCTCAGGTATCTTCCCTCAAGGCCAGTCTCCCATCCCCCAATGCAGCCAAACTCCCCTGCAACCTTCCCAGGCCAACACTCCCCACTCAGCATTCAAAGACCACATTAAGAACAGTCCCAGCCTCTCTTTTTGTGCCATGTTTGTACAGCACCCAGTACAATGGAGTTCTCATCTACGATGGCCCCCCCCAGGAGCTAGTGTGAACCAGTGATTTGCTGTATCATTTCTATGAGCGATCTTTGGGCTGCAGCTCATTGGTGAGCTGGTTCCCGAGACCATTCCGCAGACAACGACCAAGCTGTTTTTGTTGGACAGGTGCTTTGTTTCTCTTTCCTGATTGGTTGAACATCGCTCTTAGGAACCATTTACTGGTGCAAAAGCTTGTGATTACACATTGGAAACTGGCTCATTGCAAATATCCAGAAATAGTTGTTAAAAATTCAGAGTTTCCAAGATGTTCCTTGGCTAGAAACGTCCCGAAAAGTGATCCCAAAGAGGGAATGAATGCACTTGGACAAACGTTAGTGGGAAATAATAATAATGTCCTGCTCTTATATAGCATCAGTATCTTACAGCTCTTCTTCCATGTATATGTTCTCACACACCCCTGTAGGGCAGGACTCTTGTCCCCATTGTACAGATGGGGAACTGCGGCACAGATATCTAAGTGACTTGCCCGTGGTCACACAGGAAGTCTGTGGCGGAGCATGGAATTGAATCCAAGTCATAGACTAGTGCCCCAACCACTGGACCATCCTTCCTGGATGTGCTTAATTTGCAAGCCGGTTTGCAATTCCTTTCAATCTGCTGCATCGGTCAGCCCACTGAATTCTTCGTCTACTCCTAAGTCTCCACTTTGTGACTAGTATAACAGAGGGCAGCTAAGGTTTCTGGCCCTGATCCTGTAACTGGATCCTGTCTGTAGGGCTCACGACACCTGTAGAGAGGATCAGTTGACGCAAAAAAGGGCATATTCCTTAACTCTGTGGGCTGGGATCCCTGCTGTGCAGACAGAGCCGCCAGGCAGAATGAACCGGAGAACTCAGCGTAAGCAATGTTCTGCAGCGGATGCTTTACGCCTTGTCTCCCGCTATCCCAGTGGCCCCGCTGCCATCAGGTTGGTGTAACCCCTGTAACAATATCAGTTTGAATTGTACTGAAACACCATGTAGACAGGTTTAAGAGGTGGCTGGCATTATACTCTGGGAGGTGAACTTCAAACTCCTTTGTATAACCCTCCACCTAGTATAATAAGATCCTGCTGCTTGACTAATAAGTCACTAATGGTTTGGTTACTTTCATTGCTGCTTTCTCCTCTGGGTGACACAGAGACCATCTATTAATGTCTGACAAGAGTGTATATCGCAAGTGATTAGCCTTTGTCCCGACTTCCCCAACCAAACGCCCCCAAAACTGCCCACCTGAAAAGCCGGATTTGTGGCAATCACTGGCCCAGCTGCTGGGCTTTGCTGGTTATGTTGCAATCGGGGCTATTAGCTGTTTAATGGCTTTGATAAGACCCAAAGATAAAGTCGAAAACCTGCTCTGGCCATCTCCCATGCTGAAAGATGGTTTGGATGGCAAATGAGCTCTTTGCAATCTCCATTTCCCAGAGCTCTGTGTTCTCGTCTGCGCTGACAACCATAGGGCCTTTTTCTGAATGGATCGAGCTCCCCACCAAGGGGGAAAGTCTTTCCAGACCATGGGCTTGTTTATAGACGCCACTGTTGTGTCTAATTATCTTTAATATGTTTGTAAAGCTCGAGACAGGCTGACCTGTGGTGCCAGAACCTGCCCGGGAGTGGATTTTCTCCCCACTTCCCGTTTATGCTGTCTCCAGGTTGGCTTATTTCAAGGGTGTTTTTGGAAGAGGCCAATCTGTGTTAATTACAATATTTAGCGACCACCCCAGAGGGGTCAGGGCTTTGCAGGGCGCTTCTTGCAAATAACATGTAGCCAGATATTTATAAATTAAACCATTCGTCAGTTTCTGCTTGGCTTGGAGCCAACGCCCACTCTGCCTGTGTGTCACTCACACTCACACTCACACACACACACACACACGCACACACACGCAGGCTGTGCCTCCTTTTCAGTAGCTGACCCAGACCCGGCTTTTAAGTCCCATCAGCCTTGTTTTAAAGAGGCAAATCCCCGTTTTGTGTGGAGGATTTGGTGCTTTAATGCAAACCCAGCACTGTGAGTCACCGTGGACAGGAGAATTACAGCTTTTGTTTTCAAAGGGAGCCGTGTTTACAGAGCCTTTCCCAGCTCCTTTTCCATCTGGTGGGTTGAAATGAAGCTTGCCAGGGATTGCTAAGAGGACTGAGGACAGCCCTGCCCCATCCACCACCACAGGACCCCACCGTGCAAGGGGCACAGAGAGCACTGCCTGGTGATGTGGAGGAGGGGCTGCCCGGCACTGCCCACCCTCCCAGCAGCTTGGAGGAGCAGAGTAGGCCACGCCAGCACAGCCCCGGCTGGAGGAGGCTGGGAGGTGTGACTGACCCCGCTCCAGCCCCCCTCACAGAGCAGGGCCCAGAGCCAGGCCCTGACTCAGGGAGTGTGGGCTGGAGCAATGAGATCAGATGGCTGTTCGGCCAGTGAGCGGGGGCGAGATCCTGGTTTCCCGCCCTTGTGGCCTGCCAGACGGTGGCTTTGGCAGGCCAGGTGCTGTGGTCAATCTGGAGGCCGACGTGACGCCCAGCTGCCACCCCCGCCTTCCCTCTCTTGGCAAGTCACTGCCTTGGGAGCACCCATCTCTGACCAACCACATCCCCCCCTCAAGGCTCCATGCAACCTGGGAGGACCCCCGGCCATCAGCAGTGCCATCAGCAGCAGCCTGTCCCAGCTCAGGGCACCCACTGATCTCAGCCCCCCATCCCGCTGAGGGGCAGCCAGGAGCTCCCACAGAGCAGGGGATCCTGAGAGAAGCCCATGTGGGGGGAAGGGAAGGCTGTTCTGTGCATCAGGAATATTATTAACTCAGCTTTGCATTGGGCTTCTTAAAACCCCTGTGTGTGAGAGAGCTCTTTCGGGGCACGGCTGGATGAGATGCCCAGGGGCAGGTGCTGAGCACAAATGCATCAGGAAGCATTTGTCCTCAGATTTTACCCTCCGAGCACGGCGTCCCTGGCAGAGTGCGGGAATCTGCAAAGAGTTATTAGGCAAGACGTGGAGACAGCAATGCCCAGGCAGCTGGGCGGGTTGCCCAGGCACTCCAAGGGTCTGCCTGGTATGGGGCCAAGGGCACTGTCCCCCAGAAGGGGATGGGGATGGGCACTGGCAGAGGAGGGGGGAGGGGGATGAGGACACTGGCAAGGAAGGGGTGGGGGTGGGCACTGGCAGAATTATGGGGTGGGGGAGGGCACTGGCAGGGGACAGGGGCACAGGGGCATGGGCAGAGGGGGAGGTTGGGGGCACTGGCAGGAGGCAGCGTGGGGCAGAGCCCTGCACCATCCCCTGCACCCCTTGCCCCCAGACTGGCTCAGCCTGTCCCACGGCTGCAGCCCATCGAGGAGGCGGGACCCTTCCCTAATCCCCCAGGATCCCTGTCCTCACCCATCTGCCCCTTTACCCTCCACCCCAGGCCGACTGGTGGGGGGGCAGCTCCCAGCTTGGGCTGGGGAGGGCACTTCACCTGGGCGAGGCCTAGGAGAGCAGCTGGGGTGGTCGGGGACACCTGGGTCACCTGGGACAAGGGTGTGGGGCAGGGATTGCTCAAGCATCCACCTCTCCTTCCGCTCAGACCCAGGATCCTTGCCCCGGCCCCTTCCCTCCCCTCGCAGGGTGCGGGGCGCAGGGGGCGGGGGTTGATCATTTACTTACAGGAAGCACGGTTCACCAGACAGAGTGGGGGGCTGAGAGACAGGACTCTTAGGTTTCTTTCCTGACTTGGGGAGGGGAGCCTTGTGAGCTAGAGCTGGGGAGGCTGGGAGCCAGGACTCCTGGGTTCTGTCCCCAGCTCTGGGAGGGAAGTGGGGTTAGGGGTTAGAGTGGGGGGGCTGGGAGCCAGGACTCCTGGGTTCTGTCCCCAGCGTGGCCACTGGTGCACTGAATGGCTGTGGGGAGTTCCCTCCTGTCTCTCTGTCCCGGTTTAACCCACACCCTGTGGACAGGCCTTCCTGGTAAGGACATGGGAGCCCCACAGCCCTAGCTGGGCAGTCTGCTGGGCGTGGGGTGGGGGCGCTGTGCCCAGGCAGTCAGTGCTGGCCCCGACACCAGGCCACCGCATGGGGGCCTGTGCTGCAGGCGGTGAGTTTGGATGAGATCTGAGCCGCCCAGGCCATGGCATCTCCCCCTGATCTGTCTCAGCCAGGCTGTCTCGCTGCCTGTTTGGGCCGGAGAGCCCATCTCCCATGCCTCCATTTCGCCTCCCTAAATGCCCCCTGCAGGATCAGTTCCATACAGGCCCCTCTTTCCCCTCCTGTGTGCCTGGTGAACGACTGCTGTGCCTCACCCCAGAGGCAGCTGCATTTCTGGGCTGGCTGGGGCACTCTCCAGATGTGCAAAGTCAAGGGCTCCCTGGCTCTGAACTGCTGGGGGGAGGTGCCCCATGGGGGGCCCAGCCCACTGGCTCCTGACTGTCTGTTGCTAGGCCCTGAGCAGAACCTGGCAGTGCCATCAGCATGTGCCCGAATGATCTTTGCCACTTGGATTGCACACGCAGTCCTGGCACCACCTGGCCCCAGCGGGCGCGGGAGGAATAAATCTTTCGGCGTGACGGCTCAGATAACACCCTGCAAACGCCCAGCACTCATGACCCACCTGGCCTTGGAGATGGGGCTGGGCGGGGAGATGATCAAACACCCAGCCCAGGGGACTGCCACCCTGCCCTCCTGGGCATTGCACTGCCAGTGCTGGCAGAGATTTGTGATCATCTCCTTCGCCGCCTGCACTGCACAGGCCAGATCCCAGCCTGAAATAATTCCTGTCTGAACTCGATGCACCAAGACGGGCTATTTCCCCCCAGGGGGGCATCTGGGTGGTAGCCCAGCGTAAAAGGAGGGGGCCCTTTCTAATAGTTGGTTCCACTTAAGGGTCATTAAGAGACAATGCCAGAGCCTTGGGCAGGTCCCAAACCAGTTTGCACAGGGTGGGTCAGGCTGGGAGAACCAGACCAAGATGTCTTCCGAGGCTCTGGGATGGCTCCCATCTGTGCCGCTGTGCAGATAAATTGCTTGCCCTCCAGGAGCGAGTGGATGTTAACCGGTTTCATAGCAATGGGATTTAGGTATAGCCGGTCAAAGGACTTGCTGGCTCGCTCCAGCCACAAACGCCTATATGGTATGGTGCAAAGTAGTTTTAATACTCTCCCGCTTGGAAGTGGATTTGGGTTTGGTTTTTTTAACCAGTTTCTTTGTGCTTCTTTCTCTGAAGTTCCCAGGAAATGAGGCGGTTTCCCAGAAGTTGACCCATGAGAGCATGTGAGAGTGGAAAACCTTATTTTGGTGGAGCAGATTTAAAGTCAAACTGCATCCTTGTCACTGTTTTTACCCTGGAAAAACGAAAGGAAGCATCAGGGCTATAAGGGTTTTGACATTCCCAGTAGAACGTTTGTTGACAAAATGTCCCTTGTTGGGATTTAAGCAGAGAGCAGCACCCTGTTTCAGAGATGGGGTGGGGGAGGCCAGATCTTTTATTGGACCAGCAGCTGCTGCTGGGGAGAGAGACCAGCCTTGGAGCTGCAGAGCTTGTCTTCAGGACAGCTCAGCTCGCAAATTCCTCTCTCTCCCCAGCTGAAGTTGGTCCAATAGCAGATACGACCTCGCTCACCCTGTCTCGCTAATATCCTGGGACCCACACGGCTGCAACAGCACTGCGCACAACAGCAGATATCCCGCTTCAGTGCATTCATTTCCTGCGCACTGAGGTGCAACAAAAACCTTCCTTTCACAGCCAAAGGGAGGCAAACCATTGATGCGCCACATCAGGAAGAGCTAGTTGGTATTTAACAAGACCCTGGCTTCGCACTGCACCTTGTGATGTTTTTGGAGACGTTGCTACATTTAGGTCTCTTCAGAAGCTGTTGATTTGGGGTTTTTTTTTTTAACTAAAACAAACCCCAAATGCCCATCCCTGGCGCTGCTTGCCAGAGGAACGAGGAGTGTAATGTGTTATGCAAGTGGCGCTATTGCAGGACGGGATGGGGAATAAGCCGTATGGGTACAAGGCTTCTTTCTGCCTGTGCTTACCCTAGGTGTAGCTATGCCAGTGATCATCACCCCCTGACCTGCCATCCCAGAATAACTTTTAAATGCAGACAGGCTGGAGAGGCCCCCAGGCCCAGGCTGACGAGGAGACTACACTGTTGAATCAGAAATGGCATCTCCCCTTCCCATCTAGCTTAGCTTGGAGGCGCAGGGTTAGAGGAGACCGATCCACGCAGGCAGTTGGCTGAGGAGTTGGAAGCTTTTTGCTCTGGGCCAGCGGAGAGCGGGAGCAGAAGAGGACGGCGGGGCTGCCCCTAGGCCACTTTGCCTCCTTAGCCACTCGCAACCCCAAAGGTGGAGGTGAAATCTATCGCCAGGACAGCCCGGCGGACTGGAGGTTACAGGAGGGAGACAGTGCTGATCTATTCCCAGCTGGCCACGAGAGGAACACTTCCCACCGCCCAGCACTGCAGTGAGGGTCTACGCTGAAGCCGCTGGGCTGCTGTTGCATTCCAAGCCCTCCATACTGTTCATTCAGGGCACCAAGGGGCATGTAGATCGTCCCCAGGGCTCAGGCTGGTGCTGGTGGTTACATTTTCCGAAGGCTCCCCACCTCTTTGAACCCGGCCTGGCAGCTGCTGCCACCACTTGGCAAAAGCATCACGTGGGCACAGCTGGGTCGGGCCCGGATCACCACACCCCCACCCCACACACACCGCCCCAGCGCAAGAGCGGAAGTTGCCTTCCAAAGGGTAAAACTGATCAATGCTAGTCCCTGGGCCGCGCACACTGCAATACCAGTGACGCAATGGGCAATCAAAACACAGGGGAGCGAAGCAGCAGGCAAGAAACGCCCGTGAGCTGTGGGAGGGGGACAGGAAGGAGCTGGAACCCAGCCCACCAGCTGATTGCACCATTTCCATGTGGCAGTGACCTTGGTTTTATTGCCCCAGGTGGGGCTCTGCATGGCCCCCCAGCACAGCCCCATGTGTCACCCCTGGGCCTGGATCTGGATCTCCGGCACGAAGAGCCAGCCTGCTAGCCACCAGCCGGGCTCTGGACACACACAGCCTCGTGGCATGACCCAGGCTAAGCCCAGCAGAGCTGACAGCTGGAGGTCTGATTGTCCAGGCAGCCCGGGGGGGAACGGCGTGTATGTGTGTGTTTAGAAAACTCTTTTTCTCTGCTGCTTTGTTCCATTTGTTCAGTCAAAATGCCAGGGGGAGGGGGAGAGGCTGGTTGCCACTGCCTCCCTGGTCCCGGGGTCCCAGTGGGACTTGCAGGGCACCGGCGGTTGGTACCCAGAGCCAGGGCCGGCTCTGGCTTTTTTGCCGCCCCAGGCAAAAAAGCCTCCGGCTGCCCTCCCCCCGCCGGGGGGAGGGCGGCGAGCCCGGCCGTGGCCCCGCTCTCCCCGGCGGCCGGAGCGCTGCGCCGCCCCCCTCCAGGTGCCGCCCCAAGCACAAGCTTGGTGGGCTGGTGCCTGGAGCCGGCCCTGCCCAGAGCCCTGCACCTGCGTCTGGCCTCAAAGTTGGAGAATCACATGATCCAACCTCAGAGCAGGTGAAGGCAGAGGGAGAACTCCGGCTGGGGGGGCCTCAGAGAAACTAGAACAGGACAGAGGTATAGTGAACCCCGTAACAATCACCATTGTTAACCTGGGGAAACTGAGGCATGGAGCAGGGAAGGGGCTTGTCCAAGGTCAGTGGCAAAATCAGGAATAGGAGCCATGAGTCCTGGCTCTAACCACTAGACCCCACTCCCCTTCCAGAGATGGGGACAGATGCTTGGCCCATCTAGGGTCCCAGAACGGGGCTTGTCAAACACACATCTGAGCCCCCGAGCCCAGTGTGGGCCCGATCCTGTGATGGGCCCGATCCAGACTATCCTGGAACAGCACCATGATCCCAATCCAGTCACTGAGACCCGGCTTGGCCCTGCCAGAGCTGTGGGGCCGGCTGCTCTCCCACACGCTGGCCCAGAGCTGCAGCCCAGCCAGATCCTCTGGTTGCTTGCAGCCTCCTGCCCCCCTCACTCCCCGCCACACCATCCTGGCTGCACCCCCAATCCCAGAGGAGCACAGCTCAACTCACTGACCTTTCCTGCCCCCCCGAGCCTGAGTCACTTCCCTGCTGGGAACCCTGCGCCTACTACTCACTGTGATTCACCCCCCATGTGGCAACCTCCCCGGCCACTTACCCACCAACGGGCCCTACAGACGCTGGGCTCCGAGGCCCCCATAGCCCCTGAGGCAGCAGCAGGACCATGCTACTGAAGCGCTCGGAGCTGAGCGGATGGGTGGAGATGGCTGGTCCTGGGCATGGGGGGAACCATGGCTCCCAGACTGGCATGGGCACAGCAAGCTCGCTGTGTTCCCAGCTCTGAGTAGCCACCCAGCAAAGCCATGGCACTGGGGCGTGGCTGCCATGCCTGGTCCTCCAGCCTGCGTGCTTTTCATAGAATCATAGAATCATAGATTAGGGTTGGAAGGGACCTCAGGAGGTCATCTAGTCCAACCCCCTGCTCAAAGCAGGACCAACCCCAACTAAATCATCCCAGCCAGGGCTTTGTCAAGCCGGGCCTTAAAAATCTCTAAGGAAGGAGATTCCACCACGTCCCTAGGGAACCCATCCTAGTGCTTCACCACCCTCCTAGTGAAAAAGCTTTTCCTAATATCCAACCTAAACCTTCCCCACTGCAACTTGAGACCATTACTCCTTGTTCTGTCATCTGCTACCACTGAGAACAGTCTAGATCCATCCTCTTTGGAACCCCCTTTCAGGTAGTTGAAAGCAGCTATCAAATCCCCCCTCATTCTTCTCTTCTGCAGACTAAACAATCCCAGTTCCCTCAGCCTCTCCTCATAAGTCATGTGCTCCAGACCCCTAAACATTTTTGTTGCCCTCTGCTGGACTCTTTCCAATTTTTCCACATCCTTCTTGTAGTGTGGGGCCCAAAACTGGACACAGTACTCCAGATGAGGCCTCACCAATGTTGAATAAAGGGGAATGATCATGTCCCTCAATCTGCTGGCAATGCCCCTACATATACAGCCCAAAATGCCATTAGCCTTCTTGGCAGCAAGGGGACACTGTCGACTCATATCCAGCCTCTTGTCCACTGTAACCCCTAGGTCCTTTTCAGCAGCACTGCTGCCTAGCCATTCGGTCCCTAGTCTGTAGCAGTGCATGGGATTCTTCCGTCCTAAGTGCAGGACTCTGCACTTGTCCTTGTTGAACCTCATCAGATTTCTTTTGGCCCAATCCTCTAATTTGTCTAGGTCCCTTTGGACCCTATCCCTACCCTCCAGCGTATCTACCACGCCTCCCAGTTTAGTGTCATCTGCAAACTTGCTGAGGGTGCAGTCCACGCCATCCTCCAGATCATTAATGAAGATATTGAACAAAACCGGCCCCAGGACCGACCCTTGGGGCACTCTGCTTGATACCAGCTGCCAACTAGACATGGAGCCTGCGGGCAGGGATCTTTGAAGGGCTCAGTACCCAGGATTAGGGCCACGTCCCGCAACGAACCGAGTGCAGTCGGGTGCCAGCGGGGGGCTGGATTCCTTGAATCTGGCGCTAGCTCGGCCCTGCGGGTTCGGGGCGTCAGACTTGCAGCAGCAGCTTCCCTGGGCTCCTTTGCAGGAACAAAATCCAAATTCAAACTCAAGGCCAAGAGATGTGTGGGAGGGGGGCAGGAAGGGGAGGTTTTGAACCATGTGTGACAATGAACACAGCCCCCTCCCCCCCAGCTTCCCAGATGGGGCTGTGGGGACTTACTCGAGGAAGCGGTCTGAGCTCCCTGGGGGGCCCCTCCATGGTACCCGGACGGGGCTGGGATCTGGCCGTCTTGTCTGATGGCAGTGGGTGAATGGGCCCAAGCTGGGCACTGCCCAACAGCTGGCGCGCACCGCCCCACAGGTCAATGGCTGGCAGGGCGGGCGTGTTTGCTCCAGGTTAGCGCCCAAGCGGCTGTGCTGGGCCGATCACACAGGAGACATGTGAGTCATGTGGGTGCAGCATGATCACACCTGCCCCAGGCGGGATGGGGACGTGCCCAGGTACCAGGCAAAGAGCGACCGGTGCCAACGTTGGGGGGGGGTGAGGCACTAGCCTGGGCAACTCCCTTGAGCCGAGCAGGCTGGAGTCACCTGTTGCGTCTGACTGCCCAGACACCCACTGGTGGACATGCTGGTCTACCCTGGCAGGTGCACGAATCTGCCCCTCAGAAACCCCCGGAGGAGCAGGCTGCTCACAGATCCTCCCCGTCCCCCGCACACAAGAAGAGGTGTCACCCTCCCCAATCCACATCCCAAAGAGCCACGGATCCGCACCTGGGGAGGGGGAAGGGCTGGGTGGTGGGGATATAGTGCGGGCATTCTCCTGTGCTGTGACATCCCCTGATGTGTGGGCGCTACCCAGGCCCCGACTGAGATCAGGGCCCCGTCGTGCCAGGCGCTGCCCACGCCCCACCTGAGATCAGGGCCCCGTCGTGCCGGGCACTGCCCAGAGCAGGGGCTGGATGCTCAGTGTGCCAACCATGCTGGGAGCTGAACTCTTGGCGATGCAGAGCAGACAGCCCCTGCCCAGTGAACCCAGTCCCAGAAGCAGCTGGGGGCAGGGTGGGTCCCCTCCCCGGGGTGCAGAGCTGCCCAGGGCATGAAGGCCCCCTGCCTAGCGGAGTGACATGGCTGGAGGGGGAGGCCCAGGACCCAGGAGCTCTGGGGGCCACAGCTAACCCTGCCTGCCCCAGCGAGGGGAGGGCATGTTTCACACCGAGGGGTGCGTGCGGGGGTCCCAGCACGACTGATCTTGCTGTCAGGAAGGGCAGCAGAAGTTTAGGCCCCCCCCCCCCCCCCCCCGCTGCAATTTCAAACCCGCTGGAGGTGCTTTTCTTTAACACAGCGATCAGCTCCTCCACGCAACGCTGAATTCATTAACGCCCACCATGACGCCAGCCCCAGACCTCGTCACAGAGCTCTGAACTAGGCCACAGCCCCGGCACCGAGCCAGCCAGGAGCGGGTGGAGGAGCTGGCGAGCCAGGTCTCCCCAGGGTGGGCAGCGACCTGTTTGCTTAGCACCCCATCACCCTCGCTGTCCCAGAGCACCCTGGGGTGCTACTCACGCATCCCCAGAATACCAGACACTCCAGCATTGCAGGCCCTCACTGACGGGGTCTCCAAGGGCACACTAGTGGTGGGGTGGAGGAGCAGCGCGCCTTTCTGGATGGTGTCCCCGGGCTGATACCAGGCAAAGCCATGTCCGGTTTTCTCTCAGCAGGAAGTACCGGGCCTGGAAGGTTATTAGTTACATGATATCTGTGCCGGGCGCTGCCCAGACCCCGACCGAGATCAGGGTCTGCTGAGATGATGGCAGCCGGCTCAGTGAGGAGAGTCCCTGCCCCAGGCAGCCCCCAGCGCACGGACCAAGGGAGCCCAGAGGTGGGAGCGATGCCCAGGGCTAGATGTTGATCTTGGAGCGAATAAGCCTCACAGGAGACATGGGCTTCGGAGGGACTTGGGGTTGGGCGGGGCCTGTCAAGGTACAGAGGGAGAAGGGACTAGCTGAGAGGGGCAGGCTTGAGGGCTGGGTGTTCCTTGGCTCTGGCACAGGGGGACTCGGGGCTGATGGCAAGGCCCAGAGCTGCCTCTGCCCATGGCCTGGGGGCTGGCACCTGGCTCCCCCTGACTGCCGCAAGGCTGGGGGCACAGCTCTGCCTCCTAGGACTGGGACCCTGGCACTGTCCTCGCAGGCAACCAGGGCTCTCAACTGAGGGAGGAGGCAGAGCTAGACTGGGGAGCCCCCCCCCCATCAGGGACAGTCCCACCCAGCCGAGCAGCTCAGGGTGCCAGGGCCCTGGTGCCTCCCCCACACAGATGCTCTCCAGGGACCCTGGTGTCCTGGCCACAGCTCCACTTCCTCCTGCCCCAGGCTGGGCTAGGGGTCAGGGACTGAGCTCCACGGAGCCAGATGGCCGGGCTGCTCCCTGATGCCAGCGGAGGGGCAAGGTCCATTGCTCCCCCTCCGTCCCCCCGGCACCAGAGAGGGGCAGCCAGGGAACGTGGGCATGAGCTGCTGCATGTGAACAGCCAACACGACAAGGGTGAGGTCCCAAGGGTGCAGGGGGCTACTGCAGGGGCAGCGCTAGGGCAGAGGACATGCTGGGGGCAGCAGTAGGGCAGTGGGTACCACTGAGGCCACGACTCTCTCTGCTCCCCTCTCTCGGGCCATCGACCGGACTAGAATACTGCAGGTCGGGATTGAGGGGCACTAGCGGCGCTGTGTGCGGGGTGCCCAGATGCCCCTCCCGGCACTGCCCAGGGTGCCCAGCTGTGGAGCACAGAGGCCCAGGCAATGGGGCAGGAATGCGTGCCCGGCGGAGCACAGAGCCCTGGACGCTTTCCTGCTTGGCAGCACCCAGCTGGCACCTGGCCCCACACAGTGCTCAGGCCTGGGGGAGGCTTTGCCGTTTCACGTGCACTTGGAGATTCACAGCCCAGCCCCGACACACGGGGACCAGCCCTGGCACCTGCCACAGGATCTTGCCACAGAGCAGGCCCGAGCCAGTGCCGTACCCTGCCCTGGGGCACCTGCCTTCTCCCACACTGCATACACCCGCCTGCCACCCGAGCACTGTACCGGGAACCGGGAGTCCTGGCTTTGGAAGGGGAAAGGGGCTCCAGTGATTAGCTGGGAAGCAGGACTCCTGGGTTCTTTGCCCTGGGCAAGTCAGTTTGCTGCTCCTTGCCTCAGTTTCCCCAGCAGCAAGGTTACAGCCTCACTCCCTGCCTCAGTTTCCCCAGAAGCAAGGTCATGTTACTCCCCACCAGTTTCTCCAGCAGTGAGATCACATCCCCTCTCCCTACCTCAGGTTCCCCAGCAGTGAGAATGATGCTGAGCAAATTACAGTCTATGGGGCACAGTTGGGGTTGGTGTCAGAGGGGCAGGGAGGAGCCCTGCTGTGTCCTGAGACTGCTCCCTGCTGCCAGGGGTCAGCGCTAACTCGGGGGGAGAACAGCCCCTACTTCCCCACCCAGCCGGCTGCCGCACCCTCTGTTCAGGTTTCTCAGCCGCACACTGGCAGGCCCAAGCTGGCTTGGCATGAGGGCACAAGCCTGGGAACAACCCAGCCCTGCCCTGCCAGGAAAGTCAGTTTCCCACAGCTCATCCTTCGCCCTCTGCCCCCCTTCGGGCGCCCATGGGAACGGTGCAGTAAATAGCTCAGCCAGGATGGGTGATTCTGCCTCACTCCGGTTTGCCTCACATGCTCGGAGCTGGCAGGAGCCCAGAGCGGGGTCAGGGCATGCACCTGCCACCCGGGATGCAGCTACACAGCTCTGGCCCATGCCAGGGATGGGAGCGGGGGCAGGGAGACCCTGGGCAAACCGGAGTTTAGAACCCAGGAATCCTGACCGCCAAACCCCGACCCCCCCCAACCACCAGAGCCCACTCCCCACCCAGAGCTAGGCAAAGAACCTGGCAATCCTGGTTCCTAATCCCTGGGCTGGGAGTCAGGACTCCTGGATTCTCACTGGCTCATCCACTGACTTGCCATGTGAGCCTGCCCCCCCGTGACTTGGTCTCCCCCTGCGCAGTGGGGCCAGTGCCCCAGCGTTCAGCTGGCTGGAGCAGCAGGAAACAGCATTCTTGTTATTTTCAATGGTTCAGAGTCCATCCCACACCAGCAGGCCCGGAGAGCCCTGCAACCCAGCCCAGCGCGTGCCATGCATGCCCCGTGATCCATCATGCGCAGGCCACGCTGCCTCCACATCCTCTTCATGAGACACGGGCCTCGCCCCGTCTTGGGAAAGAAGGGAAGGGTTCTGTGGAAGTCAGTGGATGAGCCAACTAGAACCCAGGAGTCCTGGCTGCCAGCTCCACCCCTGCTCTAACCACTAGCCACCACTCCCTTTGCAGGGCTGGGATAGAACCCGAGTCCTGGCTCCTAGTGAGCTGTCCACTCTCCTCCCAGGCTGAGGCCCCTGACAGCACTCAGTGCCTTGGCAGGGCCCAGCTCCAGGCTGGGACAGGCTCAGGGCGGAGAGACCCAGGGGATCCCCCCACCCATCTCTAGGCTTCCTCCACTGGGAGCTCTTGGAGCTGTGGCGCTCACTGGCCTGGCAGGGGGAGCCGTGTGGCATCGCGTGGTGGGTTCCGGGGGAGGCAGGTTGGCGGGGGGGTTCTCCTGCACTGGCCATTGGCTAACTCCCAGTTGAGTTGGTCTCACGCCCCAAGATGCCAAAGGGCCCAATCCTGAGAGCAGCAGGACCATGGGATCGCAGGGGCTCGGCCCCTCCCAGGATTGGGCCCCTGGGCCCTGTGCATGGGCTGTGAATTGGCACCATTGTGGTTTGTGGTGCCCGCTCGGCAGTGGGACGCCCCCACTGGGACCGTCACACAAGAGCTGGCGTGTGAACACCATTCCTCCACCGCTCAAGGCTGATCATGGTGCAGCCTGCCTCCCTGTGGCTGGGGGCCAGCTGCCAGCTCCACCCCAGAGCAGGCTGCATCTCCCAGGTGCCAAGGGAACCCTGGATATTTTCTTCTCCATTGCTGAGCTGCTGGCCCCTAGAGGATGGGCAGGTGGATGGCGCGGTACAGCCCCGAGAGACTCCTGCAGAACACGCCTCTGGGCCAGAGCCCCGTGTGACTGCGCCCTTTGGTGTGGGCACCAGGAAATGCTGCAGCAACATCTGTGGAGCCTGCCAGAGCTGGGGGCAGTGGCCAATCCATGTGCTCATTGCCCACTCACCCTGGCAGCCATGTCTCTTCAGTGCTGAGGTCCTGTCCAGTGCCTCATGCCCTGGGTCCAGCAGCACCCCACACCAAGATCTCCATGGCACTGCCACAGCCCTGCCCCTTTTCAGCCCACTGAGATCTGAGCAGGGCCCATTCCTCCCTCCGCTGGGCATTGATCGGCACCAGGTTCCCCTCCCATTGACTTACCCACCTCCCCGAGCCCCCTGGCACCCTTTGGGCAGGTCAGACCTTGCCCCCGCCATGCTCCAGATGGACCCCTCATTCCTGCTGGTTTCTCTCCCTTACCCCTGCCCAACTAGGGGTCTGTACCCCTTCCCTCAGCCCCACTACCAGGCCTGGCTGCCCAGTGCCCCAGCCAGGGACACCAGCGCTTGGGGCCAGGCGCCGCTATCACCAGAAGGGGTTCCCACCCCCTACCCCGTTTTACAGAGCAGACGCCAATGCAGGGTGTGACAAAGTGGAGATTTTCCCTTGTTATGTTGTATGTGAATCTTACAGTTTTGCATGAATGCTGTGTGTGCCTCAGTTTCCCTTTGTATTGCACCAATGTTTAGGTCAGAGGTGGCCAACCTGTGTCAGAAGTTAATATGCGGCTCCTTGTATAGGCACCGACTCTGGGGCTGGAGCTACAGGCGCCAACTTTCCAATGTGTCGGGGGGTGCTCCCTGCTCAATCCCTGGCTCTGCCACAGGCCCTGTCCCCACTCCACCCCTCCCTGCCCCCTCCCTGAGCCTGCTGTGCCCTCACTCCTCTCCCTCCCCCCCAGAGCCTCCTGCAAGCCATGAAACAGCTGAGCGGGAGGTGCGGGGAGGGAGGGGGAGGCGCTGATCGGGAGGCACTGGGAGTGGGGGAGGGGAAGCTGCTGGGGGCTGCTGATGTATTATTGTGGCTCTTTGGCAATGTACATTGGTAAATACTGTCTCCTTCTCAGGCTCAGGTTGGCCACCCCGGTCTAGGTGATGGGAATAAGCGTGTGTGACTTCTGTGGGGGTTGCTCTAACTGCCTGCATGGATGCTATGGCCACCTCTTCGCAACCTGAGACCCAGGAGGGGGATGTGACCAGGTGACTCTTGGCCTGGGAAGTGAGACAAAGGCCGGAGGAGGAGCAGCTGGAAGGAGTCAGTCTCGGCTGGCTTGGGGCACAGGGGGAGCCCTGGCTTTGCGCCCCCCCCCGCCCGATGGACTTGGCCGAAAATCACTGATTTCTGTGCTAACAAGTTCTGTTCTACGCTGTGTTCCTGTCGACTAATAAACCTTCTGTTTTACGCTGGCTGAGAGTCACGTCTGACTGCGGAGTTGGGGTGCAGGGCCCTCTGGCTGCCCCAGGACCCCGCCCGGGCAGACTGGCTGCAGGAAGCACACGGAGGGGCAGGGATGCTGAATGCTCCGGGGTCAGACCCAGGAAGGTGGAAGCTACTTGCCCCGGGCACAGTCTGCTCAGAGAGAGGAGGCTCCCCCAGAGTCCTGCCTGGCTTCGTAGGGAGCAGTTCCAGAGCATCGCCCCGGCGACTCCGTGACACAGGCCCCAATCCCGCCACGCTGGCTTTCCCAGATCTGTGTCTGTGTGTAGGTCCCACAGGGATGGGGGGGTCCTCGGGTGGGAAGGGGGCAGGAGAGAGCCCTCATGGACGTTGCCATGTCCCGGGGGGGGAGACACGGGGGGATGCGAAGCTGCTGGCTCCCAGGCACGGGCGGCGCATGAACCGCGGCTGGGGGAGGCTAGCCCCCAGCCCCGTCCCTTCCACCCGAGGTCACACCCCTTCTGCTACCTGCCAGAGCCCAGAGGGCCCCCCACCGTGGCCACCGGCCCAGTCCCATAGCTAGCCCCCCAGCCCTAAAGGAGCGCCATGAGGGAGGGCGGCGCGCGGCCCCAGCCCCGGAGCATGGGAAGGCGGGCGGTGCGCGGCCCCAGCCCCGGAGTGCTGGGAAGGCGGGCGGCCCCAGCCTCCCAGCTGGAGCGCTGCGGGGCTGGAGCTGGAGGACTGGAGTCACGTGCAGGGAGAGGTCACGGCATGGGGTGGGGCCATGCCTGGCTGTTTGGAGAGGCACAGCCTAAACCTATGCGACCCGCTGCCCATGCTCCCAGGCCCACACTCTGACCGCCCCAGGACCAAGCTGGGAGGAAACTGGGCTACGGTGACTCCAGAGATGGACGCAGGGGCCAGAGTCCTTTTATTCCCCATTGCCGGGCCGGGCCACTGCTACGTCCAGAGCCACGGTAACACCCGCCCCAGAGCGCCCCACAGCCACCACCCGCGGGTCCATGGCCTCCTCGGGCCCATGCGGAGCCACTCTCCTGCCCCACAATGGGCCAGCAGGTGGCCTGACTCGGGCACGGGAGCCCCACTGCTTGGGCTGGCCCAGGGGAGAGGCGGGGTGCCCCGCTGCAGGGCTACAGGTACTTGTAGATGACCCTCTCGGGCACGGTCTGCACTTCCAGCCGGACGGGACACTTGTAGAAGAAGGAGAGCAGCGTCTCGGTGTAGCCCACCAGGAAGTAGAACTTGTAGGGTGGCAGGCGCTGCAGGAAGACGGCGCAGATGACCAGCACGTTGGCGCGGCGCTTCAGCACGATCTCATTGGCCAGGCAGCCGTGGAAGGTGCCGTAGATGAACTTGCGGATGAAGACGTCCTCCACGGTGCGCTCAGCTGCCCCACTCTCCCCGTCCAGGTTACCTGCAGGGCAGACAGGGCAGCAGGGGGTGAGGGGATGGCGCCAGGCACGCATGCCCACAGGGCACCTTTAAGAGACAGTATGAGCAGCACCAGACAGAGCAGGGAGCTGCGTGGGTGTCCAGCCAGGGCACCGCATCAGGATCCAGCCAGGGAACACACATCTCCCTCCGCTCCACTCCCCTCCCCCACACCTGGAGAAGAGCTCAGGGGGGCGGCGGGGAGAACGGCCCATGCCCAGGTTGAAGACCCCCCACCCTCTTTTGTTAAGTCAGAGGGACCACACAACAGGGGGCGCTGTGGGGGGTAGGGCAGGGCACTGGCTGGGAGGAGGCACTCCCAGCTACTCCCTCCCCGGCCTCTCCCAGCAGGAGGCGCTGTGGGGGACGGGGCAGGTGCTGAGAGACGGGGAAGCCCAGGTACTCCCAGGGCAGCGGCTGGCGGGTCACTCACTGGTGTGCAGGGAGAGCCAACCCTTGCGATGGGCGATGTAGTGGGGCGGGTGGGCCTGTTCGTACGTCACCGGCTTGTCTCCTTTCCCGACTCGCACTCGGGCCGCCCGGTTCTGTAAGATAACACCCATGGGTGGGGGGTGAAAAACAACATGGGGGCTACCCCCGCTCGGCAGGGCCAGGAGCGGGGCACACATCTTCCCCTGCTCTATAGGCGTTAATGGCCCAGAAGGGCCGGGGCAGCAGGTATTTCAGAGCGTTTGGCAGTACCTAGGGCCCAGAGCACTGACCCCCTGGTGCTAGCAGGCTGATCCCACTATCCACATGCCCCCTTCCTCGGGACTGGCTACGTGTGGCAGCAGAACGGCATGCAGCCTGTGTGAGAGGCAGCCTGCAGGAAGCTTTAGCCTGAGTGTTCATTTCCCTGCTAGGGGCGCCTCTGGGTCCTGCCCAGTCTGATGCCTCAGAGTGACTCACACTCTCAGCAGGTACCTCAGGGGCGCTGAAGGTGCAGACGCAGCGAAGAACAGGCGCTGCGAGGTGCAGACTACAGAACTAAGCCCAGGAGCCGCTCTTCGACATCGACTCGCTGAGCCTCCAGTCCCCTGCCACCTCTGGACAGGGCAGAATCACCTCATGTCCTAGGGGAAACTGAGGCATGGAGGAGAAAGGACCCACCCCTGGTCATCCAGTGAGTCAGTGGCAAACCTGCCTGTAGAACCCAGGAGTCCTGCCTCCCTGCCCTAACCACACCTGCCACACAGGACTGTTCGGGGGACACAGAGCTGGGGTGGACTCCACAGGAGAGAGCAAAGGCTCCTGGCATAGGCTGCTGGGGTACATGGGGGGTTTCCAAGGCCTCGCCCAGAACTCTATGCCTCTGACCCTGCTGGGGAATGGCTTTGCTGGGTGGGTGAGGCCCTGTTTCACAGGCCCCTCTCCAGCTTTGATTTTGCAGGTTCAGAGGGAGGGACGGCTGTTACTTACCTTACAGCTCCTGGGATTCTTTGAGGGGCTGTCCATGGGATCCCACTGCTGGCACCTGCATCTCACAAGTGCACGAGCCATGTATGCCAGTGCTGGGATCCACACGGACAGACCCTCGCAGCAGCAGCCCGCTGTGCACTTACCTTGTGACACACAGCTGTGGTCTGAATAGCCCGGCTGCAGGAAAGGAGCCACGAGAAAGCGCCCCGGGTCCATGGAGCGGCCTAGCAAAGCAAAGCACAGGGCGTCAGGGAGCAGGGGAGGCGGCGAGTATAACAGACCCCTGGTTGCATGCTGGGGATTGAACGAAGGAGCTGCAGCACCAGAGACACAAACCCCTGGACTGAGCTGCAGGAGTCACATTCGTGGGAGCCGGGAGCCAGCTGCTAGAACAGGGGTGGTCAAATTACGGCCCGGGGGCTGCATCCGGCCCTTCAGACATTTTAATTTGGCCCCCAAGCTCCCGCCAGGGAGCAGGGTCCAGGGCTTGCCCCGCTCCGGCGCTCCAGCCGGGTAGTGGGGTCAGGGGCTTGCCCCGCTCTGTGCATGCTGTGGCTCCGCGCGGCTCCTGGAAGCAGCGGCATGTCCCCACTTCAACTCCCACACGTAGGGGCAGCCAGGGGGCTCCACACGCTGCCCCTGCCCCAAGCGCCGCCTCCAGAGCTCCCATTGGCCAGGAACCACAGCCAACGGGAGCTGCAGGGGTGACACCTGCGGATGGGGCAGTGCGCAGACCCACCTGGCTACGGCTCTGCGTAGGAGCCGGAGGGGGGACATGCCGCTGCTTCCGGGAGCTGCTTGAGGTAAGCGCCACCTGGAGCCTGCACCCCTGAAGCCCTTCCCGCGCCCCAACCCCCTCCCACCCTCTGAACCCCTCAGTCCCAGCCTGGAGCACCCTCCTGCACCTCCAACCCCTCATCCTCAGCCCCACCCCAGACCCTGCACCCTTAACCGGAGCCACACACCCCTTCCGCACCCTAACCCCCTGCCCAGGCCGGAGTCCCCTCCCGCACCCTGGGCTCCTCATTTCTGGCCCCATCCCAGAGTCTGCACCCCCAGCCGGAGCCCTCATCCCCTCCCACACTCCAACCCCCAATTTTGTGAGCATTCATGGCCAGCCATACAATTTCCATATCCAGATGTAGCCCTCAGGCCAAAAAGTTCACACACCCCTGTGCTAGAACCACTGGAGGGAGACGCGCCCAGAGTCAGGCTATTACTGTAACGCCCCGCTGGCCGGCTCCAAAGCTGCGGGCACCTCTGGATCCTGCGCATTCCTCCTGCAAGCCCGGCTCCAGGGACACCCAGCGGGCCATTTCGGTGCTGGGCCAGTGGATATTGATTAAATGTCCCGGAGTTGAGTTGCCAGGGTCGGCATACTGGGCAAGCTGCAGCTGTCGGCACGTCCGCAGGGCTCTGACAGGAGCCGGAGCTGGCTCCTCGGCGGGTACTTGGATTGCCAGCTCTCCGGGGAAAGGGGTTTAATGCCTGTGGGCAGGGGAGGGGAGCGACACCGGGGGGGGGGGGCAGCTGCGTCCCCCTCTCTTGGTCCCACCCAGCCGGGGCACCCCCCCGCCCCGTTGTTTCACACACACCCTGCCCTCTCTGTGCTTGCACAGCCCTTGGTACAACGTACAGCGCCGTGCACATCCCCACGCGCTGGGCGCTGCCCAGCTGAATCAGCCACTAGCCTCGGCTCCGGCCCGTCGCGGTACGTCTGCCTGGCCCAGCGACCCCCGGCCCCACGTGCGCCGGGGGGGACAAGTTCCCGCACTAGGCCCCGCCCCCAGGGGGGCTCAGGCCGCGGCGGCACCTCACCGTCAGGCCCCTTCCCCACAAGGGCGCCGCCATCTTGGAACGTGCCAAGCTCCGCCCACTGAGAGGGGGAGGGGGGAGCCAAACCGAACCAAACTGCACCGGGAAGGGGGCGGGGCCGGGGACGGAGCCGAAGGGGTAACCCCGCCCCCAAGGCCGCCTGCTGCCGGGCGGGGGAGGGGCGTGGGGTGCAGGGTGGGGCCGGCTGGTCTCTGCCCCCCGCATTGCTCCCCTGGGCGGGGGCTCCTCAGCAGCAGGCTCTGGGGGCGCTGGAGCGTCAGCCCCGGGGGGTCCCCTGTGACCTGCTCAACCCTCCCCCGGTGCTGGCACGTGGGGCTCCCAAGAGTTTACACACACAAGTGGGTATTTTGTGTGTTACAGGAGCACCCAGTCGCCCCCACCGAGATCAGGGCCCCTTGTGCCCGGTGCTGCCCAGACCCCGACCGAGATCTGGACCCCGTCGTGGCACGTTGGGGGTATGTGTCCCAGCATCCCTTGCCTGCAGGTTCACAGCTTTGGGGGCTGTTTTACACCATCTTGCCCCCTCGCTCTGCCCCTTGCCCGCCTGCCAGGGAAGAGCTGGGAGCAGATCCCCAAAGCAGGGCCATGCAGGCTGCGGTTAGCAGGGCATGTGCTCAGACCCAGGGGCTCTGATCTCCTCTGGGAGTGAGTTCCGGAGTCCAGCCCAATGTCGTCGTCCCAGTGCCATGTGGCTGCAGCAGGAGTTCACAGGGAGACTCGTCTCGGGTACGCAGGACCTGTCCCACGGGCCCCGGGACTAGCAGGGCAGAGCGTGCCCAGTGGGGTGGCACCAGGGATTTCTCGGGGCTGGTTCCTGAGAGCAGTTGTTGAGCCTGGAGGTGATCAGTGCATGGATTGCTATGTTCAGCTCTGTACCCAGGCCCTGATACCAGGGTGATGGGTGCAGAAAGCCTGTCTTGGTCGCAGATGGGAGTGGGCGTGTCTGTCAGCCTGGGTGGGCGAACATAACCAGCTGAGGGCAGGTGCCCTCTATAGCCCCATGCAGGGGCTGGACCAGCCTCCGCTCCATTTGCAGTGGGGTCGGAGTGGGTCACTGCTGGGCCCTGCACCAGGGAGCACTGTTACAGGTCCGACCCACTCACAGGGCTGAGAAACAGGCTCCAGGCTTTGCCAAACTCGTTAAGGACCGTGCCCTTGTGGGGCCCCGAGATTTCCGTGGGGACTGTGGGTCAGGGCCACGGTGTGTGGCTGGTTGGTTCTGCAAGGGGTTGGAGCCAGGCTCTATGCTTTGTGTGAGTCCCACTTTGGCTAGGGATGGGGACGCCCCACCCACACCCTGGGGCCCCAGCTCACCATGGGTAAGAGTGGCCTGCAGTGAGAGCAGGGCAGGGAGAGGGGTTGCTGTGGGGGGCAGCTAGATCCAGAGTCAGAGGCAGGATTTCCCCACTGCCTCTGCAAACAGGGCAACCCCCATGGTCAGGGCACAGGGCCCATCTCCTGCTATGCCACCCCCTGCAGCAGAGAGGGCTGGCTGGGCCATGGGGCCTGACCCCTACCCTGCCCCCCACATGGCAGGACCCCCGAGAGCAGGGCAGAGGAGCCCATGGGCAGGTAGTGCTGCCTCTGTGTGATCAGCGTGTGAATGGCCCAGGGCCCTGTGCCCACCCAGGTGGCCTGCCCTGGAGCACAGAGGCACACCTGCGAAACCTGGGGCTGGAGGGTCCAGCTTAATGGCAGGAGCAGGCCGGGCAGAGGTAGAAAGGGGGGCAGGGCATAGGGCACTGTAGAGCCGATACCTCTGCAGGGGGAGGGGGAGGGGAATCCTGCCGTCTCTGATTTACAAGTGAGCCAGCTCTGCCTATGTGTGTGGAGGGGTAGGGTTAGGAGTCAGGACTCCTGGGTTCTATCCCCAGCTCTGGGATGGGAGTGGGGTCTAGGGGTTAGAGCAGGGGGGGCAGCATCATCTGGGCATGTTGCACATGGTTAAGTCCCTGCCCTCTCAGGGGCCTCGGGCATGGGTGCCCCTGTGACGTTATTAATATGAACTGGGACCGTATACATCATTGTTGCAACCAAGGTCCTGTAGTGGCACCAAATCTTGTATAAAGGGGGTCAAATAAGGTGTCTAAGACAAGGTTATACTTTGGTTATGATTATGCTGTCTGTATGCATGTATCATTTTTGTATTTAAAGTTATAAGTATTGGCTCTATCCTGTCTATTTCAAACTTGTGCTATGCTTCTTGGGTGACACCCCCAACAAGTTGGTGTCAGCTCTGTCTAGCCTGCTTGATGGCCCATTAAGGACCATCAGCTATACAACTGACCCATTGAGAGGACAGATACACCACGTGACTCAGCAAGGGGCAAGCCTATGGACAGAACTCTAAGGTTTTTCTATGCCACGTGCTGGATAGCTTGTGTTTGGGACAAAGAAAGCAGAGACCACATGGCAAGAGACTATAAAAGGCGGCTGCATCTCCTCCATCTTGTCTTCAGTGCTGCTTCATACCTCTGGAGGAACCTTGCTACAAACGGAAGCTCTGAACAAAGGACTGAATGACCCATCCCAGCTGGGGATGTTCCAGAGACTTGATTTGAACCTGCAGTTTATTCTATCACTGCTACAAGCCTGAACCAAGAACTTGGCCATTACTGTATGGAATTGATTCCATTTCACCAATTCTAGCTCTCATCTATATTTCTTCTTTTATGAATAAACCTTTAGATTTTAGATTCTAAAGCAGGGGTGGGCAAACTACAGCCCACGGACCAGACCCAAAGCCCTGAGGGATCTGGCCCACGTCCCTGTGGCCCCGGGGTAGGGGGAGGTAGAGGGCTCCATGCATTGCCCTTACCTCCAGTCATTGCCCCCCACAGCTCCCATTGGCCGGGAACAGGGAACCGCGCCCAATGGGAGCTTCGGGGGAGGTACCTGGAGGCGTGGCAAGGGCAGCACACACGGAGCCCTCTGCCCTACCTCCCCGAGGGGCCCACCACCCCGGAGCCTAGGGTGACCAGATGTCCCGATTTTAATAGGGACAGTCCTGGTTTTGGGTCTTTTTCTTATATAGGCTCCTATTACCCCCCACCCTTGTCCCGATTTTTCACACTTGCTGTCTGCTCACCCTACCGGAGCCGCTTTAGGTAAGCAGCGCCAGGCCGGAGCTCAAACCCCTCCTGTACCCCACCCCCAAACCCCTGCCCTGAGCCCCCTCCTACACCCCACACCCCTCCTGCACCCCAACCCCCTACCCTGAGCCCCCTCATGCCCCCTGCACCCCAACCCCCTGCCCTGAGCCCCCTCGTAGACCCCACACCCCTCCTGCACCCCAACCCCCTGCCCTGAGCCCTCTCATACACCCTGCACCCCTCCTCTGCCCCAATCTCTTGCCCTGAGCCCCTTCCTGCATACCGCACCCCCTCCTACACCCCACACTCCCTCCCTCACCCCAATCCCCTGCCCCAGCGCTGCATACAATTTCCCCACCCAGATGTGGCCCTCGGCCCAAAAAGTTTGCCCACCCCTGTTCTAAAGGATTGGCAACAGCGTGATTGGTGGGTAAGATCTGACTTGTATATTGACCTGGGTCTGGGGCTTGGTCCTTTGGGATCACGAGAACCTTTTTTCTTTTACTGGGGT
>NW_020664400.1:2792757-2797221 GCF_002925995.2 Terrapene triunguis
TGGCCACACAGAAACACAATCCTTGGCTGTAACTAAACGTGGAATCCTCCCCCTATGCCTCATGGCTGCCTCCTGCTGGAGGCTGCCACAAGCAGCCGAGGACCTGAGAGCCCCAAGGCCGCGTGTTGGCTCCTTTGCCACCCCCCCGACACCAGGGCATGAAACCCGAGGCCACCGTGCAAAGTGGGTTTGCCAAAGCCCCCAGTGACGTGTGCTGCTGGACACTGCCACAGCAGTGTCCCCTGGAGGGGCCAGCATGCACCTGGGGTTTGAACTGAGCCAGGCTCCAGGCACGTCCCCCCGGGAGCCAGACACGGTTCCACCCCCTACGGCAGCCCGTGGGATGAGCATTGGCACTCTCAGCTAGGCAGAGGGGCCAGCACTGCACCAGGCCTGGCTAGACCCCCCCCCCAACATTCACATCCAGCCCCCACCCCTCCAGCCCAGCGTCCCACCCAGAGCAGGCCGGGGGTGAGAGGACGGAGCAGTTCCCCCTCCTCCAGGCTGCTCAGAGCAACCCCCAGCTGTGTCCTGGCCGGTGCCTCCAGGGGACCAGCCCAGCCCAGCCCCAGGAGAGAGACCCAGCCGTGTGGAGCCAGCACTGAGCTTTATTGGGGTCAGCTGCCGTCTGCAACTCTTTGGCCCCAGCCCCCCCTCCCCACAGCCACACTCAGGCGCCCGGGGCCTGGCACTGGGGCGTGGCTGACGCCAGCAGCAGGAGATGCCCACGCCCCGCCACAGGTGCCCCATAAGACCCCTGCTCAGAGAGCAGAGCCAGGAAGGGGTAGCGGGGCACAGGGGGCAGCGTTTGTCTCCTCTTGGCCCAGCGGGGGAATCGGCCCCAGCCACACGGGACATTGTCCATTCTGAGTCCAGCCAGGTGCTGTCGCTGACAGCTCAGGACGTCTTCCCCTTGCTAGCTGGGCGCCGGGGTCGCCTCCCCATGTACTGGAAGCTCCGCAGAGGGTTGCGCCCCCCCCGGGCCTAGGAGAGAAGCAGCGGGGGTTAGGGGCAGCAGTTGGGAGGGCTCCACCTCCCTCCCCCCACCGGCTGCCTCCCCTGCATTGGGGCCCCATACCCAGGCAATGCAGTGGGGCTGGCTCCCCAGTGACCCCTGCTGGCCGGATGCGGCTCTGCCTCCCTGGATCAAGAAGAACGTGGGCTGTTGCGACCCACTGGCTCCCAGAATCTCCTGCTGTCTTGGGTCCCCCCGAATACTCCCCCACCCCCTACAATGTGGGTCTGACCCCCCCCCCCCGTCCAGCACATGGTGGTGCCAGCTACCGAGCCCCTAGGATAAGGCCCCCTGGGGCTGGGTGGGCACCATCACAGCCCCTCCCCCTCCTGGGCCCTCTGCCATGCTGGGGACCGGAGGCTTTGTGGGGAACCCCCCCTCCAGCCATCACGCCCCCTCCAGCCATCAGTGCTCTGGGGTTCGGGGAGGAGCCCAGCCCAGACACCCACCTGGAAGCCCCCCCTGGGGCGGCGGCTGCTGGGGGCCAAGTGTTTCCGTCGCTTGCGCTTGTTGAGCAGGGGCTGGGCAATGGCGCGCAGGGTGGGGGGCACTGCCGGGGGAGAAGACAGGTCAGGAGCTGCGGCTGGCGCTGGCTGGGCCCTGAACCTGGGACTCCCTGCCCCACCCAGCGAGGCCAGGACAGAGCTGGGAGAACCCAACACCCTGGATATCCCTGCTGCAGGGCCAGGCCCCCCCCAATCCTGCCCCAAACTGACAGGAGACTGTGCCCTGGGGCTAACAGCCCCTGCGCCCCACCCCATATGGGCTGCGACTCGGTGACTGGTCCCTGTATAACCAGCTCCCATGCCCCACCCCAGAGGAGCCGGGTCTCAGTGCCGGGTAAGGGGTCACTGTATAACCAGCCCCCGAACCCTGCCCCACAGAAGCGCATCTCAGCGCCGGATAAGGGGGCTCTATAAAGGGTCTGGAGGACCTTTGGGATCATGCTGGGTGAAAGGCGCTAGAGAGGCAACAAGGGACCCCAGAAGTGCCCCTGTCCCTGCTCCCCTCCCCCCCCCCCATCTGGAAACCTGCGAGCCCAGCCCTGGCGGGTGGCACTGACCCAGGTACTCAGGCACGTTGCGCAGGTGCGGTTTGACGATGGCCGGGTGCAGGGGCCGGTCGTGGCGCAGCAGCCGCAGGTCGTGGGGATTGTCCTCGAAGTACGTCTGGGGGGAGGGTGAGGGTTGAGCCCAGACCCAGCTGCAGAGAGACAGGGCCCCTCTGAACTGCCCCCCACCAGCCTGCCCCGTGCCCCCTGCCCAGAGCCCATCATGCGAGTCAGTGCCCCCCCAAGGGTTCCATGCCCCCCCGCAGCTCACCCCGCCCCCGGGGTTCCGTGCCCCCAGCCCCCACAAGCCCCCAGTGCCTGTTCCCTTCAGCAGGAGTCAGGCTCTGGCCCTGCCCCACCCCATGTGGGGCCAGGTGCCCACCCCCCAGGCCAGAGACAAGGCCATGCCTAGGCATGCCCCACTGCAGCCAGCCCGTGTGTGCGCACTGGGGAGCCAATCCCCCAGGGCAGTAGGGTTCACTCCCTGCAGAGGGAGGGGCCGCACTCAGCTTCGTTCCCAGCCCCCTCACTGCTGCCCCCCACCTTCAGCTTCTCTGAGTTGAGTAGCTCCTCCTTGATCTCCCGCAGCCGCGCCTCCTTGATGGCCTGCTTGGTGACGGAGCGCATGGCATCCTGGGGGGGGGGGGGGGGGGGGGGGGAGGAGAGAGAGAGGTTAGAGCCCCCTGCACAGACAGGGCCAGAACTCGGCCCCCCAGGCCCCAGCACGTCCCTCTCCCATGGCTCCTGCCCTCCGGTGGGACTTCAACCCCATAGGCCCTGGCAACTCCCCCAACCCCCCAGGGCCTGGCACTTGCTCCAAGCACCCCCGCTCTGGGCAAGCTGCCTTGGGCCCCACTGTCCCTTCCCCAGCGCTGTATGGGGAGGGTCCCCCAGATGCTGGGGACCCAGGGGGAGGGAAGGGGTGTTTCCCACCCGGCCCCTGGCTACTTGGCAGGCTGGGCGCTGTTTTGGGTTGGTGGCTTTGCCCGTGCCCATCTCCCGCCCGCCCCCCTCCACTGACCCGGCATCTGTAGCGGAGCCCCTCGACTTCCTCCATCCGGAACTGATAGGGGCGCAGCACAGGCTCGGTGCTCTCTGTGGGGACAGAAGGGGCCTGTCAGGACCAGGGACCTCGGCACCATGGCCCAGGACGGGACCCGCAGCCCCCACATCCTGAGGAGTGGGGGCGGGGCTGGGGCAGGACACAACCTGTGCAGGAGATACAGGGAACCCCCCCTCCCACCCAGCCCCCACCAGACTGGCTGTGCCTTCCCCAAGAATGGCTCAAACCCTTTCCCAGCCAGGCAGCCAGTCGAGCCATGTGCCCAGATCTCCCCACCCCCATAGGACCCCAACCCCAGCACTCACTGACCTCCTGCGAGAGCCTCCTCAATCTCGGCCAGCAGGGGGCACTCTGGGTGTGTCACGAAAGTCAGGGCTGTGCCGGGGTTGTCAGCACGGGCCGTCCTGCAGGGGGCAGAGGGGAGAGCGTTGGGGGCAGGCGGGATTGGCAGAGGGCGTTCAGGACCCAGCAGCTTCCACCTGCCCTGCTGCGCAGAGGAGCCCTACCGCCCGCCCTGCCCCCCAGACCCATGGGTGGGCAATCGGCCCCAGGGGCTGGGACCCGGCCGTGGAAGGTACCGAGGCCAGGCGAGGGCTGTGCCCTCCCCATGGCACTGTCCCGGATTGGGCCTGATTAGCTGGGTGTCCTGGCCTCGCCGATGGGATGGGGCAGGGCCTGGGTCACAGGAGACAGCCCCAGGGACTTCAAGAGGCCTCAGCGCTGGCTCCCAGCTCCATGGGCCCCCCTGATGTCCCCCCAGCCCCACCTGACCCGAGAGCCTAGAGACAGAACCCCCTGACTTAGGGGCTGCTGCTGGCGTGGCCCCAGCAAGCTCGGTGCCAGCCAGGTGCCTTACACACACGGGCACTGCAGGGAGAGCCAGAGGAGCCCAGCCTGGTGCCTCTGGCTGGAGACCCAGCCATGAGGCAGTGCCCCTTGGGGACACCCTGGGGCTCCACAGCCAGCCAGCTGGGTGCTACCAGCCCATATGGACCAGAGCAGAACCTCCCACCCCACCCCGCAGCCCGAGCCCCTACCTGCCCGCCCGGTGGATGTAGGACTCGACTGAGGGCGGCGGGTCGAAGTTGATGATGGTGGCGACATTCTGGAAGTCGATGCCCCGTGCCACGCCGTACTCTGGGTCTTTGCCCCTGCAGGGGAAGGGGAAGGGGACCTCAGGGCACAGCCAAACCCACCAGCCTGAGCCCCAGCCAGCCAAACCAGAGACCCAGGAGAACAGCCAGCGCTGCCAGTGCAGGACAGCTCCCTAGAGCTCTTCTTCCAGGGCAGGGCTGGGATCGCAGGGAGCGAGGGGCCCCAGCAGAGCTGGGGGGC
>NW_020664400.1:2797231-2798076 GCF_002925995.2 Terrapene triunguis
AGGAGAGGCTGGCCACCCTGCTGCCGAGGGCTCTGTCCACAGCCCACATAAGAGGGGTATGATCCTCCCCACAACAGCAGTCGCTGTCTCCCGGCCTTGAGCCTCAGCCAGGACAGGGGAGCCCTGGCTGGGCCTTATAGGCAGTATGGACCCTCGGGCGACAGGCAGCAAAGCAAATCTTCCCTCCCCAATCAACCCCACTCATTGAGTCCCCCCTCAGATCACTCCCTCTCCCGAATGGACCCCCCACCCTACCAGATCATACCTGCTCCCCAGGGCCCCCTTGCTCAGGCTGGGGGCAGGGCTGGCCAGCCCCAGCAGCTCACCATAGCAGGTTCTTCAGATCCTCCTCAAAGCCAAAGGAGAAGAGTAGGTCGGCCTCATCCAGGACCAGCACCTCCAGGGAGTGGCGCAAGCTCAGGCTGTGGCCCTGCAGGTGAGCCAGGACCCGTGAGGGCGTCCCCACCACCACATCCGGCTTCTCCATCAGGATGGGCCTGCCAGGGGCACAGAGCGGCGTGAGGGGCTGGGCCACACGGGGCCGGGGTCACCACCAGGCCAGATACACAGCGATCGCCAGCGCCTCCTACGCGGCGTGGGGGACCGGAACTACCCATGGTCGCACAGCAAGTCAGGGACAGCCAGGAAAAGAACCCAGGAGTCCTGCTCCTTGTCCCCTACCCCAAACACTAGATCTTGCTGCCTGCCTGCAGGGTTCTAATACAGCAGCATTCCCCAGAGTGCAGCCAAGAGCCAGCCAGGGCACACACACCCTCCCCCGGGCCGGGCCCCCCGCGCGCACACGCCCTCCGCTGGGCACACATGCCCTCCCCCAGGCCGGGCCC
>NW_020664400.1:2798086-2814521 GCF_002925995.2 Terrapene triunguis
GCACACGCCCTCCGCTGGGCACACATGCCCTCCCCCAGGCCGGGCCCCCCGCACGCACACGCCCTCCCCCGGGCCGGGCCCCCCGCGCGCACACGCCCTCCCCCGGGCACACATGCCCTCCCCCGGGCCGGGCCCTCGCTCTTACGGTTGCAAAGAAAATCTTGTAGCCCAGGATTCCAGTGCAACTGGGACAGCAGCTGCCTGGGTTTGCAGGGAGCCAGACAGGTCCCGCTCCTTTCCCCAAGGACGACACAGCTCTCAGGGCCTGGCTGCTCCCCACAGCTGGTCAGAAGCAGGAGGGGCCAGAGCAGAAGCGGCCCCAGGCACTGGCAGCCTCTACCAGTGGGGGAAGGGGGGGACATGGGGTAACTGCTCCAGGGGCTCAGCTCGCAGGAGCTGCTGGCCAGTGATCCTCACTGAGCAGAGAGGCTATGCCCCCAGTCCTGCCCCGAGTGGAGCTAGTCCATAGCTTGGGCTGGCCCAGCCAGGTCCATGCTGGTCCCGGTAGCCAGCCGGGCTTGGATCACAGCCGGGCTTAGCTAGTCACCGCACTGCAGATCCCCTACCCCCAACCAGGGAGGTGTCCCCGAAATTCCTTCATGGGGAGTTCGTGAGCCTGCAGAGCTCCCAGGGCTCCTGCCTGGGGGGGAAGGGAAGGGCAGCGCCCCCATCAGGGCAGGAAAGGCCGATCCGCGTGGAGAGCTTCAGCCGGAGAGCAGCTGACCCCAGCGGGGGCCCTGCCTGACGCATTGCCACTGGCTCACCGGAGGCTCTCTGGTCTCTCCAGGGCAGCAGAGCCCTTGGGGTTGGGAGGGGCCAATAGCTCCCCGTCGTGTATCCCCAGACATGATCCAAGCCGGCTCTTTGGCTCCATGGTGGACCGGGGTGCATCGGGTTCTGCGAGCGGCTGGCACTCGGGTCACAGGCTGCTCCCAGGGAGCGGGCAGCTTTGACCACTGACTATGAGTGGGCACCAGGCCCCCTAAGTTCCTATCTTCCCCCTCCCCAGCCCACTCCCCCTCCTGTCTGCCCTAGCCTGCCCCTTCTCCCTGGGGCTCTCACCTCTGTGCAGACATGTCCACCTGCCCGGAGACATCGGCGACACGGACATCGCGGGAGCAGTACGCCGTCAGCTGCCGGATCATCTGCAGCACCTGCTGGCCCAGCTCCTTGGTGGGCACCAGGACCAGCCCACGCACCGCCTGCTCCATCACCAAGGGGGACTGGAGGATAAGGGTCAGGGTCAGACACCAGTTGGGCACCCACGGCCTGCCATGCACTCAGTGGGATGTCCCGGGGTATCTCGCTGGAGAGGATACAATGCCTCTGCCCCAGGGATGGACACTGCCCCAAGCCAGGCACTGCACCCATTCCAGGGCAGCCCCCCCCCCAGGTGCTACCATCTCCTGTTACACAGCAACGGCCTTGGGGCTCGAGAGGGCACCACGCTGCTGGAGAGCCAGGTTCTGATCTGATGCACCAGGGCACCCAGGCTGCCCGCAGCAGAGACCGTCCCCGTCCCTCCACCCAGGGCACCTTGGCATGAGCAGCAAAAGGGGCCCATGCGGGCTGAGGGGCACAAGGACCCAAGCTGCTCTCCCAGGGACTCAGGGTTCCCGCTGCCCAAGCCAGTGGGGCTCCTAACAGGATCAGGCCTGGACCCAGTGCAGTGAGGGGCTCCCCCAAGAAGCCTGCCCGAGCCGTTAGTTGTGCCCCCGGGGACAGACATACCATCTTCACTTGGAGCAAGTGCTGGAGGAGGGGGATGGCATAGGCGGCCGTCTTCCCAGAGCCAGTCCTAGCCCGGGCCAGCAGGTCCTTGCCCTCCAGGGCCAGCGGAATGGCCTTCTCCTGGATCAGTGTGGGCTTGGCCCAGCCCAGCTCAGCGATGGCCTGCGGGGATGAATGGAGGGAGCCTGGTAGGAACCCCAGAGAGCAGCCAAAGCGTCTGGGGCACAAGGGGGGGGGGCGGCTCTGTAGGGCCCTTCCAGCCCCTCGGTCAGCTGAGACTAGAGCACTCAGTGCCCTGGGCTCTTCCCACTGGGGGGGTGGGAGGGCACGCAAGTAGCCAGGCTCTATGCCCAAGTCTTAAGGCCCCCACCACAGCCAGCAGCTGGCAGCCCAGATCGCATGGAGCTTTGTCAAGGGGATGAATTTCACCCCAGCCCCATCACCCCATGCCACAGAGCAGGGGACACACCCACAGCTCCACACACCTGGGTGGCAGGGCCAGGAACAGAACCCCAGCACCCTGACAGCCAGGCCAGCGCTCTAGCCACTAGGCCATGCTCCCCACAGCACAGCTGGGGGGATACCAAGAAGAGCAGGGGGGAAGGGTCACATCATCACCCCCCCACACACACACACACCCACACACACCCAGGGCAGCAGCTGGGCATTGCCAGGGGACCCAGGCACCGAGGGGGATGCGATTGGTGGGACGCGCCTGATCCCTCGCTGAGACACCCCCCATGGACACAGGGAGGGCGGGGGTCTCCTGTAGCCTCTGCAGGGAGAAGGGCCTCCCGGCTTCGTGCCTCCCACCCTGCCCTGGGGGCGGCACTGGCTGGACCCCATGGTCCTCTCCTGGCTCTGGGAGGGGCTAGGGATTGCGGGGGGGGGGGCAGGACTCCTGGGTTCCCTCCCCAGCCCAGGGAGGGGCCGGGGTGGGTGGGTCCGGGGGGAATCTAGTGGTTAGAGCTGGGGGCGGGGGAGCTGGGAGCCAGGGCTCCTGATTTCCCGCCCGGCCCGGGGGCCGGTACCTGCAGCAGCCGCCCGTCCAGCCCCATGTGCGCGAAGCTCGGCTCCGGCTCCATCTCCAGCCTACGCTGCCCGCCTGTCCTCCCCCGACTCAGGGCGCATGCGCCACTTGCAGTGCGGAAGCACCATAAAGGCGCAACCACGCGACTAGAGCGTCCCCCGTCTTCCGTCTGCTGCCCCCTGGGCAGGAGATGAGTCCTGCACCCCGAGGGGAGGAGCCCCACCCCCACAACCCCTGCCTGGGGCGGGAGGGGGCAGGAGCAGAGCGCTAGCGAGGGCCCATTGGCCAGGGAGGGGGAGCCCCCTGCTCTGACCCCTGGCCCCTACTCCCCTCCCAGAGCCAAGGACAGAACCCAGGGATGCCGGGTTCCACCCAGCCACCTAGCTAGCCGGGGTGGCATCAAAGGCATTGCTACAAGCCAGGGGCCGCGCAGGGAGAAACCACAGGATGGTGGCTGGTTCCGACGCCTGGCTCCACCCCAGCCGCTCCCCGGGGCCGGTTCTGACCCAGCTGTCCCACCACTCCCGGGCCAGTTCCGATGCCCAGCTGCAGCACAGCCACTCTTCACTCCAGTGTTGCCAACTCTCAGCAGTCTGATGATACCTGATGTTTAGTAAAGCACCTACTCCTGGAGTCAGGTGATTGTGTAAGTTTCTACCAGTCATGTTGGTAGAGAAAAGCTGGGAAATCCCTTGCCTAACAGCTCAGAGACATGAAGGCAAAGAAAAAGAACCAACTTAGAGCATTTTGGTTAAGCTGGGGCCAGATTCGTGGTGTTTAGGCACCATGGGCTGACTCCACGTGGATCCAGGCCATTTTACAACTAGTTTACTTGTATTGTGGCAGCACCCAAATGCCATTACAGATCAGGGTCCCCACTGTTTTATAGATTTCAAGGCCAGAAGGAACCAATGTGAGCAGCTATGCTGACCCCTGCATAACCCAGGCCCTAAAACTTCCCTGAATTAATTCCTGTTTGAAGTAGAGCAGATCGTGTAGAAACACATCCAGTCTGTTTTTAAACATTGCCGGTGATGGAGAATGCACCACGAGCCTTGGGAAATTGTTCTAGTGGTTAATTACCCTCCCTATTAAAAATATGCATCTTATTTCCAGTCTGAATTTGTCTAGCTTCAGCTTCCAGCCATTGCGCTGCTACATCTTTACCCGCTAGATTGACAAGCCCTGCTGAATTTGTTCCCCATGTAGGTGCTTATAGACTATGATCCAATCACCCCTTAGCCTTCTCTTTGTTGAGCTAAATAGACTGAGCTCCTTGAGTCTCTCATTACGAAGCAGGTTTTCTAATCCTTTAATCATTGTCTTGGCTTTTCTCTGCCCCCGCTCCAATTAATCACCATCCTTCTTGAACTGTGGGCACCAGAACTGGGCACTGGATTCCAGCAGCGCTCGCACCAGCGCCAGTTACAGAGATAAAATAAACTCTGTGCTCCAGATAATGTTTATGCATCCCAGGTTCACATTAGCTCTTTTGGCCCCAGTGTGTCACTGGGAGCTCATGTTCAGCTGACACCTCCACAAGTCCTTTTCAGTCACTGCTTCCCATGATGAAGTCCCCTGTCACGTAAGTATGGCCTGCATTCTTTGTTGCTAGATGTAGAACTTTATATTCACTCATATTAAAATGTGTATTGCTTGCGCCCAGCTTACCAAGCGATCCAGCTGGCTCTGTATCAGTGACCTGTCCTCTTCGTTACTTACCACTCCCCCACCGTTTGGGGCACCTGCAAACTGCATCAGTGATTTTATTCTTTTCCAGGCCATTGATAAAAATATGAAACAGCCCAGGGCCAAGAACTGATCCCTGCAGGACCCCACAGGAAACACCAGAGAGTGATTCCCCGAGGGGGAGGATGTACTCTAGCATGTACCTCATCACATACCCCTTTTGCTGTTCTTACTGCATGTCAGTTGTGAGCGATTCACACGGGGTCACTGTGGCTGCGATTGTGTCTACATTCTGGGGTCATGTCCGTAGGTGAGCACAGGCATCTCCCCTCTCTTCCCGCATGCTTTGTGGCTAGCTGTTGAGCTCAGAACAGCTCCTGTTGTGACCCAAGACCTTCGTAATGGCATTGACAAGGGGCTTACAGGTATATCCTGACTGGTCTGTACAGGCTGGTTCACCAATGGATGTCAGGTGAGGGTTCATATGAAAGCCAGGGTCACACTGCTCCTTAGCATCGGCGTGAAATGTACACCTGTATAGCCTGTAACGAGTTAGGTACATAGACTGAAAATATGTTGTCAGAGTCTGCAGCAAAGTACGAGGCACTAGCAGAGGTGAAAAGCAGGTTTTCTGTCAGACAAGAGAGATTTATTCCCCTCGCAAAACGCACTCAAATGTTAACAAAGAGATGTGAAGTCAACAGGAATGGAGCATGCAAGCCTGGAGGCAAGGGGGGAGAGGGTTATCCTGTCCATAAGCAAAGACAACTAACTTGGGGGAGGATTTCTAGAAGGCGGAGAATACCCTCCACCCGGGAAGTAAACAGACTGCACGGTTGCATTCATGAAAACTGGCTCAGCCAACCTTGGCTGAAACGCTGCAGAGGGCTTTGGGTGAGAAACTTCTCTAGAGAGGAAGTTAATCTGGTGGGATGCTCGAGAAAGCAGGTTATGATTGTGTTATGTGTGTAACCATTTGTTCAATTTGTTAGTCTCTAAGGTGCCACAAGTACTCCTGTTCATTTGTTCACTGTCACCTCAATCTCACGTTTTTGATAAACTTCGATTTAGTGTGAAAACAAGACCATCTTTACAAAACCTAAATCCATTTTCTTCACAGCATGTTGGAGTGGGGCTCGGTGCTAGGCACTGTACACAGGGGCCTCCCCAAAGAATTTACTGGGGTTGTTTTTCTAGGGTCTCCCCCATTTCCCCAGCAGTAGAAACAGCCAGACAGAGAACTCAGAAACCAGCCCCAGTCCAATAACCATCCCCCAGCACGCGAGTTACCAGAAGAGGTTTTATTTCACTCCAAAATCGTAACAAAGAACATCTGTTATGAATTCTCCCTGCAGCATGGGGGCTGGGCCCAGGCAGAACCAACCCAATTCGGTCGTACCATGGGGGAAGGAGAAAACATCAAACTGCATTTCAGATTTACTGCATCTTAACTATACCAGGGCGGCCCCACACCCATCTGCCTTCACCACCATAAATACCAAAAGGGAGGGGAGTGTCCACTGACACTGGCCGCTTCCCCCTGCCACACAACAAAGCTGGGAAGAAACTCCAGGGGAAAGCATCCACTACAATGTACTTCACCCCCCAGTAGACCCAGCGCCAACCCAGTTGAAGGAGGGTGCAAGGAGCCTGGGATCTCAGACGAAACTGAACAGGTCACATGCCGGGGGCAAGACAGGCCGATACAGCTTGGCATGGGGCCGGCCCTAGAGGGCTAAATTCAGCTTTTCCTTCCTGAGCACTCCTGGCCACAGTCAGAGCATCTCTAGTCTCTTATGGGGGACTGGAGCAGATGACCTGGGAGAGAGGAAGTGGAGTCTGGCCTCCCCTGCAGGTAAGGGGCAGGGCGCCAGGGGAAAGAAGAGGCCGTGCCACTGTCCTGGGCTGCAGTTATCAAAATAGATTCTGGTATAAAATAGCGGCTGCCCCTCACCTCTCCTCGCACCCAAGAGCTGAAATACACACACCGGGTGCGAAGCCGCCGACCAAATGCACCCCACTCCCTAATGCCTCAGCTATCGGCAACAGGCGGGATGAACCAGAGCGAAACAGGTGCCAGGTGGGTAAAGGACAGGGCATCAGGGCACTAGCAACTGGAGGGAGAGCAGCACAGATGGCACCCCGTGCGAGGACAGAGCGACCTCTGCCCAGGCTGGCACACCCCTGATGCCCTGCCAGTAGCAAGGCAGATCAGTGCCAAGCCCCCAGGAGGAGCTGCTAGCCCCGTCTGGCAAAGCACCAGAGGCAGCAAGACAGCCAGGATCTGGCCTCCTGCTGCCAACACAGCAAGATGCCTGGTGGCCAGGCTGGCTAATCATGGCCCCCCAAGGGGCTTGGGAGCATGGTGCTGCGAAAGCCAGCAGGTACCCGTGCTTCCCAGCTCCAGTGCGATTCAGTGCCTACCTATGCCCAGAAGGGGAGGGGCAGCGAAGGGCATGCCAGCATGGGGGGGGGGGCAGGGGTAGTGGAGGGGGGAGGGCGCTGCAGTGGCAATTGGAGAGGTCGGGGATTAAACCAGTTTCTTGGCCTCGAAGAAGCTCTTGAGGTGTCTCATCTGCCAGATGCCAGTGAGGATGAGGATGATGGTCTGGGCAATGGACCACCACAGCACCCGCTGGTTGGTGCTCTCGCTGGTCATGCGGAACCGCTCCTCCCGGTACTGTGGGGGGAGCAAATGGGAAGAGGAGTCAGAGCGGATGGGGAACCCTCCCCAATCCCTGCCCCCCAGGCACAATGCCACCCCCCCTCGGCAGGCCCCTCTCAATCTCGCCCCAAAGGGGATCACTGCCCCTGCTACTGCGCAGCCAGCATATGGCGCCCTCTTCACGTGCACAAGCAGGCACCCCCACACTTACTGCCCCCCACCAATGGCTTCCATACCAGGCAGGTCTCCCACATGCACACTTACATCCCCTGCCAACAGCTTCCAGATTAGGCAGGCACCAACCCACTCAGTCCCCAATGGTCCCAGGTGTGACACAGACCAGGATCAGGTGAAGCAGAGGGGGCGGGCACTGCCATCCTATGCCCAGCTGCCTCATGTCACCCCCACTCCTAATGAATCCCACCTCATCCAGCCACAATCCGAAGCACATCTCACATGGCCTCATGTTTTGCCAAAGGGGCAAAGTGTGTGTTTTCAGCCTGTACGTCCCCCTAATGAGCCCTCTCTGCCATGGCCACTGGGCTGGCTTTCCTGCCACAGTTCCCTGTCCCAGCCCTATGCAGATTCCAAGAACGCCAACCAGCACTCAGCGAGCAGGTGTTACAACCCTGAACTCTCTGGGGAGAGTTGTGGGGGGGGGATGGACAGTCACCTCAGTAACCCTCAAGAGCCCCACACCCACATACCCCGGGGCCCCTTACCCTTTGGTAGTTCTGCTCCTTCTGGATCTGCTCCACTTGGTCTAGCAGCTGCCGGGCTCGGAGCTGCAGCTCTGTCAGCTTGTCCTTGGCTGCAATCTCGGGGTAGTTGTTGGTGTGCTCCCCGACCTGGATGTCCAGGTGCACGCGCTGCACATGGCACACGTGGGGTCAGAGGCACAGGGCTTCCAGCAACATGGCACATGCAGTTACAGGTTAAAGCCCCAGGGAATCTGTCCTTCAGCTTCCACGCACCCTCTGGCCCCCTCCCTCCAGGATCTGACAGCACTTTACACATATCAGAGAGACCCACTTCCCCTTCCCACAAGGGGTAGGTATTACCCCTGTGCTACAGCTGGAGAAACTGAGGCACAGAGAAGGCAGGCAATGGCCCATGGTGATCATCCTGGGAGAGAGTGGCAGAGCCAGGATTGGAGCCCAGTCAGGCATGTTAGGCAGACAGCCCTTCCCCATAGCCAACAGGCAGTGTTTCAACTGCTCTCCCTCAAGAAATGGACAACCTGCACCCTGAGCCCTCCGCCCCGCAGGGTTTAGAGGCAGAGCCGAGGTGAAGCACTGGGGGATTCTCTTACCAGCTTGCCACCTGCGAAGAGCGCCATGCGCGTGGAGTTGGAGTGCAGGCAGATCTGGTGCTCACCCGGGGTGTGCGAGGTGAAGGTGAAGCGGCCCTCTGAGCCATACTGCCGGGACAAAATCACCTGGAACCGCCAGCGACAGAGTCGTGAGTGCCGAGCAAGCCCCGCCATCCCACCCCACAGTGCCAGCGAGCTGCTGATGGTACTTTCCTAGGGCAAGGGAAACCTTGGGCCAGCGAAGCCCGCAGCCCATGAGATCTGGCCCCAAAGGGCAGCAGAGGCCTTACCAAAGGGAGGCACCAGGATCTGGGCAGCAGAAAGGAAGAGGACACACGAAGGTGCCCCTGTGCAGGATAACTGGGCTGTGCCTGAAGCAGCAGGGCAAGTCCAGGCAGGAGGTACAGCCACCCCCAGCATTACCTTTCCATCAGGGTCCTTCACTTCCACATGCATGCCCAGCCCCGGCGTGGAGGGCAGGAACGACTCCGACTGCTTGTCCCACAGCTGGGTGCGGTAATTCCCTGCATGACAGAGACGGGGATCAGGGCGGGGCCTGCCCTCATACCCCCAGCTGGCCCTGCCCCCCGCGCCCCACCCCCCCCCCCCCCCCCCTCCCCTGCCCTGTCCCCCTCCCCCCCCCCCCGTCACTCCCCACTGACCTGTGACCTCAACCCCCCCACCCCTGCTGCCCATCACCCCAAACACCCTGCCCCACATCAAACCCAGCCCACTGCCCCCCATCCCCACGCCCCTCCCGTCAGCCGCCCACCCTCATGTCAACTCCCACTCCCTCCTGTCAGCCCCCCGTACCCTTCACCCCCCCATGTCAGCTTCCTCGTGTCAGCCCCCCACACCTTCACCCCCCGTGTCAGCCCCCCACACACCCCTCGTGTCAGCCCCCTGCGCTGGTTGGTCTCTCCCATCTCCCCCCCCTCACCGATCACCATGGTCTCGTCTGGGATCTCCTCGATGAAGCAGCGCTTCTCGGTCTCTCCGATGTGAAAGTAGAGCGCATGCGCCCCCCGGCCCGCCAGCTGCGCCAGCAGCACTAAGGCCGCCACTGTCCGCAGCATCCCGGGCAGCCGCTCCCCACCGCCGCCGCCACCGGCCATGGACAGCCCCACTCCCTCTCCCGGCCTATCGCGCATGCCTTGCCACGGCTCCCCGGGGATTAAGGACGACGCGCATGCGCAACCACTCGGACGCCTGGCCCTGGAGGAGAACTGCGCACGCGCCATACCTGGGAGAGGGGCTCTGAGCATGCGCAGCGTACAACCACCACTCACGCAGCCACACGCCACAGGTACGGGTGCGCGCGGGGATGCGGAGCGTCCTTCAGCCCCGCCCCTAAACCTGTTGAGGGAGGGGATCGCGCATGCGCAGAATCTGTTAGCGCCTGAATGTAATGAGCATGCGCCCCGTAGCCTCGCTGCTTGGCGGGTTGATTCAGTGGCTATAGCCCACTGCTTACAATGGGGGAGCTAGAGGTTCGAGACTGGTGCTATCGGCCAGGACGGCTGGGTCCTCTTTGCAACTGGGACAAGGCTCCTAGGTCCCATCCAGTCTCTGCTATTGCTCTGTAGCCTATCAGAGGGGTGGCTTGTGGGGAGGGCAGAGTTAAGGTGTTTCTATTCTGGAGAGGTGCCTGCTGCTCACTGATTTCCCTGCTGTTTTCATATCCTGCCAGAGTCCAACCAATATTCCTGAGCACTTGGAGCCAAACGAGAAGGCGGGTGGGGGCTCCATTTTGGATGTTCTTCCCAAGGTTTTATTGACTCAGGCAAAGCTGCTTGGCTGGGAAACTCTGATTTTGATCTTCCTGGCGAGGGACGTTGACCAGGACTGGGGGAGGGTGTGTGGCCCAGTTAAAGTCCACAGGGGCTGGTGCAGACTTTTTGAAGTACACATGGCCCAGGAGAGGCTCTGCTATAAATTCTGCATGGCCCAAATGCAGATGGGTGGAATTACACAGGACCAGCCTGGAAGGAACAAGAAGAAAACTAACTTATAGGAGGCGCAGGGTTGGAACTGTACAGGCAGGAAATTGTCATGTGGAGGTTGGGGGATTTCTGGAAAGGAATGGGTTCAATCCAGCATGGGTCCTGCATGGCTAACAGTCCACTAGGATCCCTGAGTGAGCTGGAAGATGTAGTTCATGGGAGGCAGTGGGGTGTCCAGTGCCTGACCTTACAGCACTCAAATGAATGTTCAACTCCAGATGACCACAAGGTGCTGTTGTCATAGGTTTTAGATACGTGGACACAGATGTGGCTACATGTCTCAAACACTGGATCTCCCATGTCCTAGGGAGCAAATCAATTCTCCCTGTCAGTGGATGATGAGGCCAAGATGACAGAGATGACAGGCACAGTCACACAAATAGCTCATAAAAATCTTACAGAAAATTTCTATCTCTGTCACACAGGGACAAGTCAATCAGGCCTGTTCTGGGTGATGCTGGGACAGGTTAGGAAGTATCAGTCCAACCCCCTTCTCAAAGCAGGACTAATCCCCAGACAGATTTTTGCCCCAGATCCCTAAATGGCCCCCATAAGGATTGAACTCACAACCCTGGGTTTAGCAGGCTAATGCTCAAACCATTGAGCTATCCCTCCCCCCAGCTTCTGTCTCCTGTCTTAACCCAAAATGCCTGCCCTGGCCTCCTCAGGGCCAAACCTTAACAGCACTTTAGTGGCCATCCTGAGTTGAACATTCGTTTGAGTGCAATATGTGGCTTTGTCCTGGTGCGTTTCCCATTGGTCCTATTGTCTTTCCTGCAGCAACGGTTCTCTCCATGGTCCTCTGGGCAGCTCAGGGGGTGGTGGGAGTGTTCTGTGGCATGGAAGCTGTAAACATTGGGCGTCCCTACCTGGGTACAGCCATAGGGCAAGTGCAGTAAATATTGGCACTGGTTTTGCAGGCCATGGTGATTCTGGTGTGGGTAACCAAGCCAGAGGACCCAGCTGCTACTGGCATCCTGAAGCTGGCCAGCCCTTATGCTGCTCGCCTGTTTGCTGCGGTGGCATGGACCAAGCATGTCACAGAGTGGCATGGGAAAGCCTCCTATGGCGGGGGAAGAAACAAGACTGCCTTCCTTAGCAGAGAGGGTCATGGAGGATCTTCTGCAAGGAGGGATCTTTCTGCAACTTGGCCTGGAACTCAGCAGCTGGGAAAGGGATGGGGGCCTGCTCCCTCTCGCCGGCTGGGTCTGAAGCCGCAGCCCCTCTGAGCCTTGTCCCTGGGCACTCCCTCCCCTCCGGGGTGGGGTCCTGTGCCTCCGGCGAGGTACCCTCCCCGAGGTCAGGGCATAGTGCCCCTCGCCGGCTCTGGCTACGGATCATGACTAGGGCGTTCTGAGGGTTGCTTGGCCAATCCTCTAGGTCACCCCCATCAACACCTCAGTGGGCAAATGGTGGTGCACCCCCACGTCCTTGGAGCCCTCCTTGGCCCCCCATTTCAGATTTGTCCTCACCACGGGCACCTTGAATGGGGTCCCGCTTACACCCATCAGGGTCAGGTAGGCATTGGGCACCACCCGATCTGGGGCCACCATCTCGGCCCGGGAGGGCCAGCATCACCTCAGCACCTGTGTCCCAGTATCCATTGACCTTTCTCCCATCCACTTCCAGGGGAACAAGGCACTCACTCGGCAGGGACAGCCCCGCGCCCACCCTGCAAACTGAGAACCTTGAGTCTGGAGCATCCAGCCCCCCCGGGGGAGCTGGTCTGGGAAACTCCTCCCTCCTGAGCAGTGGGTAAGCTGCCAGCCCCCCCCACACACACACACCTGGGAAGCCTGCCCCTCCTCTGGCTGGGTCCCTACCCAGTTAACCCTGTGAGGGTTTGGTTTGCTCAGTCTGTCCTTGAGCTTGGGGCACTGGGTCCGTGTGTGGCCTCTCTGGCCACAGTAATAACAAGTCACGTTCCGTTGGTCCCCTCGAGCTGGTCGGTTGATCCTGGTGCTGGTTGTTCCCCTTGAGAGGGGGTTCTCCACATTCCCCCTTTGGGGGATCCCAGGGTGACATACTCTTTGCGCCGTGGTGGGCTTATTCTTTTGGGACTCCTCCGTTCTACCTTCTGACCGGCTGTCCACAAACTCGTCGGCCAGCTGCCCTGTGGTCTGCAGGTCCTCTGGCTTTTTGTCCACCAACCGTATCCTGAGGCACAGGACCCTACCCTGGTGGGGAGGGAGCACCCAGGGACAAGGCTCAGAGGGGCTGCGGCTTCAGACCCAGGCAGTGAGAGGGAGCAGGTCCCCATCCTTTCCCCAGCCTCTGAGTTCCAGGCCGAGTTGCAGAAAGATCCCTCCTTGCAGAAGCTAAGAACCTGGCTGGCCTCAGTGCGGTACATACCATGGGGAGAGGCTGCCAGGAGAGGTTCCTGTGGGAGAAGGGATTCCTGTACTGAGAATGGGCTCTCCCATGGGAAGTGGAGTCATGGGAGATCTGGAGGCAGCTGGTGGTCCCCCAGAAGTATCGCTGCAAGCTACTGTACCTGGTCCATGACATCCTTCTCTCAGAACACCAGGGAATCCAGCGTACCAGGCAGAGGCTGCTACAGAACTTTTACTGGCCTGGAGTCTTTAATGCTGTCCATCAGTATTGCCGATCCTGTGACTCCTGTCAGAGGGTGGGGAAGGCCCGAGACAAGGGGAAAGCAGCTCTGAGACCTTTGCCCATCATAGAGGAGCCTTTTCAGAAGGTGGCTGTGGACATAGTGGGGCCTCTCAGCAAGACAACCCGGTCGGGGAAGAAATACATTCTGGTGGTGGTAGATTTTGCAACCCGTTACCCCGAGGCGGTGGCCTTGTCTTCTATCGAAGCAGACACAGTGGCAGATGCACTGCTGACCATTTTCAGCTGAGTGGGGTTCCCCAAGGAAGTCTTGACAGACCAAGGATCCAACTTCATGTCAGCCCTGTGCCGGTGCTTGTGGGAGAAATGTGGGGTCCGGCGCATCTGGGTCTCAGCATATCACCCCCAGTCCAATGGGCTGGTGGAGAGGTTCAGTGGAAGATGATGCTGAAAAGCTTTAGGAACCAGCACCCGCAGGATTGGGACAAGTACTTACCTCACCTGCTGTTCACGTATAGGGAAGTGCCCCAGGAGTCTACTGGGTTTTCGCCTTTTGAACTGTTATATGGAAGAAGGGTAAGGGGGGCCCTGGACCTGATGAGAGATGAATGGGAGGGGAAGGCCACTCCCGATGGAGAATCAGTGGTGGAGTATGTCTTGACCTTCCAAGAAAGACTTGCTGAGCTCATGGGCTTGGCCAAGGAGAATCTGGCCAGAGCCCAGAGGAAGCAGAAGGTCTGGTATGACCGCACGGCGTAGGCCCGTGCCTATGCCACCGGAGACCGGGTGATGGTTCTCATCCCCGTGAGAAAAAACAAACTACAAGCCACCTGGGAAGGTCCTTTCAAGGTTGTCAAGCACTAAATGAGGTAAACTATGTGGTGGAACTGTCTAACTGGGCACTCCGCCACCGGGTGTACCATGTTAATATGATGAAGCCATATTATGACAGGGGGAATGTGGTGTTGGCCGTGTGTGGACATTGGGAGGAGCAGGGAGATGACCCTTTAGTAGATCTATTCCCTGAGACAGGAGCTGGCTCCTCCCTGGAAACAATTCCCCTCTCTGATTGGCTAACCCCTGCCCAGCAAGCTGAGATCAGAGGGGTGCTGCATTTGTACCGACAGCTGTTTTCCAACCAGCCTGGACTCACTAATCTGACTGTCCACCGGGGAGAGACAGGATCACATCCTCCTATAAGATGCTCCCCCTTCCGAGTCACAGGGAAAACCGCTCAGGACCTGGAAAGAGAGGTCAGTGACATGCTGGCTTTGGGGGTGATCCAGCCGTCTTCCAGCCCTTGGGCCTCGCCTGTGGTGCTGGTCCCCAAAAAGGACGGGTCAATCTGGTTCTGTGTGGACTATCAGAAGCTTAATGCCATCACCGTGTCTGATGCCTACCCCATGCCCAGGCCTGACGAGCTCCTAGACAAGCTGGGAGGAGCTCGGTACCTTACCACCATGGATCTTACAAAGGGCTACTGGCAAGTGCCACTGGATGCAGATGCCAGGCTGAAGTCTGCCTTTATCACCCCTCTGGGGCTCTATGAGTTCCTGGCCCTGCCTTTCGGCCTCAAGGGGGCGCCTGCTACCTTCCAGCACCTGCTGGATCAGCTACTGAGGGGGACGGAGAGTTTTGCGGTGGCGTACATCTGTGTCTTTAGCCAGACCTGGGAGGACCATGTGTCCCAGGTTAAACAGTGCTGGACGGACTCCAGGAGGCTGGGCTGACCATAAAAGCTGAGAAGTGCAGGGTGGGGATGGCTGAAGTATTTAACCTGGGCCACCGGGTGGGGAGCGGCTGCCTAAAGCCAGAACCAGCCAACATGGAGGCGATCAGAGACTGGCCCGCTCCCCAAACCAAAACGCAGGTCCAAGCCCTTATTAGAATGGCGGGGTATTATCGAAGATTTGTGCCACACTTTAGCTCCATAGCCACCCCCTGACTGAGCTATGCAAGAAGGGAAAGCCAGACAAGGTGGTCTGGACCGAGCAGTGCCAGAAGGCTCTGTGTGCACTGAAGGAGGCTCTGGTCAGTGGCCCAGTTCTGGTAAACCCAGACTTTGACAAGCCCTTTATGGTGTTCACCGACGCTGGGTGCGGTGTTAATGCAGGTTGATGAAAAAGGGGAAAGACACCCCATCATGTACTTGAGCAAGAAGTTGTTACCTCGGGAGCAAAACTACGCAGCCATGGAGAAGAAATGCCTGGCCATGGTGTGGGCCTTTAAGAAACTACTGCCATGTCTATTTGGGTGACACTTCACTGTGTACACTGACCACTCTCCCATGACCTGGCTACACCAGATGAAAGGAGACAATGCCAAGCTCCTGAGGTGGAGTCTGCTCCTGCAGGATTACGATATGGAGGTGGTCCATGTTAAGGGGAGTGTGTGACATTATTGACATAAGCTATGACTGTATAGATCATTGTTGCAACCACTGTTATATATTTGCAGCAAATATTGTACAAAGGTTTCAGAGTAGCAGCCGTGTTAGTCTGTATCCGCAAAAAGAACAGGAGTACTTGTGGCACCTTAGGGCAGGTCTACACTAACCCCCCAATTCGAACTAAGGTACGCAACTTCAGCTACATGAATAACGTAGCTGAAGTTCGAAGTACCTTAGTTCGAACTTACCTCGGTCCACACGCGGCAGGCAGGCTCCCCCGTCGACTCCACGGTACTCCTCTCGCCGAGCAGGAGTACCGCAGTTGACGGCGAGCACTTCCGGGTTCGACTTATCGCGTCCAGACAAGACGCGATAAGTCGAACCCAGAAGTTCGATCGCTCGCCGCCGAACTACCGGGTAAGTGTAGACCTACCCTTAGGGTATGTCTACACTACGAGGGTAATTCGATTTTACTTAAATCGAATATGTGGAATCGATATTGCAAAGTCGAACGTGTGTGTCCACACTAAGGACACACTAAGGACAGTAATTCGACTTTGTGAGTCCACACTAACGGGGCGAGCGTCGATATTGGAAGCGGTGCACTGTGGGCAGCTATCCCACAGTTCCCGCAGTCCCCGCTGCCCATCGGAATTCTGGGTCGAGCCGCCAATGCCTTCTGGGTAAAAAAAATTTGTCGTCATCCGTCCGTCACTAACGCCCTCCCTCCCTCCATGAAAGCGCCGGCGGGAAATCAGTTTGCGCACTTTTCTGGTCAGTGACAGCGCGGACGCCACAGCACTGCGATCATGGATCACGCTGCGACCATCGCTGCACTTGTGGCCGTTCTCAACACCTCGCAGCTTATCATACACCTTTCCCTGAGGCAGATGCAGAGAAATCGGGCGAGGAGGCTACGGCACCGCCGTGAGAGCCTGAAGTCGGAGAGTGGCACAGAGCTGTCAGAAACCACGAGCCCCAGCGCCCAGGACATCACGTTGGCAATGGGGCATGTGGATTTTGTTGAACGGCGATTCTGGGC
>NW_020664400.1:2834521-2839427 GCF_002925995.2 Terrapene triunguis
ACGGCGCTAAAGTCGACATAAAAGCCTAGTGTAGACCAGGCCTTAGAGACTAACAAATTTATTAGAGCATAAGCGGGCTGTAGCCCACGAAAGCTTATGCTCTAATAAGTTTGTTAGTCTCTAAGGTGCCACAAGTACTCCTGTTCTTTGTACAAAGGTTGTCATGTAAGGTGTCTATGGAAAGGTTATGATTTGCTGATTATGATTATGCTATCTGTATGGGTGTATCATTTTTGTAGTTGATGTTATGAATATTGGCTGTGTACTTGTATCTCAATGTGTTTTGATTCTAAGTAGCCTCAGTGAAGCATTTGGTCAGCTTCTTGAGAAAGGACTATTCTCAGTAAGTGCCCAATCAAGAAACACTTAACTGATAATGGACTTTGGGAGACGCCAATCCACATCTGAGCTTTCCTGGGAACGTTCAAACTAACATGTAAACAATGGCGTCAGCCTGTAAAGAACTGAGTCATGCATGGACATGTGACTTGCCCATGTGACTCCAAACTCCATCTTGCTGCTGTAATTTCCATAGTAAGAATAAAGGGGTGTCCTTCCACATTTCAGAGGATATAAAAGGCCTTGGAAACCCCTCCATCTTGTCTTCAATCCTGCTTCTTGCCTCTGGAGGAACCTTGTGTGACAAAGTGGGACTGTTCTTAATCTTTCCTCTGAATACTGTGTGGGTGCCTCAGTTTCCCCAATGCATTTCTTAAGTCTCCAGTGTGCATAAATGTCTGACACTTTGTATCCTGGCAACAAATGGCTGGGGCCCTTCCCCCCTGCAAGGGAATAGCTAAAGATGAACAAAGAGATCAGGTGACCTCCTGGCCCGGGAAAAAGAAAGGAAGGGCTGGAGGGGGTTTCAGTTTGGAGCTGGCTGGGGATGGGGAGTGAGGGCAGACGGGGGTGTCTGCCTCGCGAGGCCCCAGAGTGGACCTGGCTGAGGGGTCCGGTTCTCTGTACCTACAAGCTCTGTTTTAGACTGTGTTCCTGTCATCTAATAAACCTCTGTTTTACTGGCTGGCTGAGAGTCACGTCTGACTGCGAAGTTGGGGTGCAGGACCCTCTGGCTTCCCCAGGACCCCGCCTGGGCGGACTCGCTGTGGGAAGCACACGGAGGGGCATATGCTGAATGCTCCAAGGAGAGACCCAGGAGGTGAAGCCGTGTGAGCTTCTTGCCCTGAAGACAGTCTGCTCCGAGGGAGAGGAGGCTCCCCAAAGTCCTGACTGGCTTTGTGGGGAGCAGTTCCAGAGCATCGCCCGAGGACTCCGTGACAACTGGTGGCAGAGGTGGGATGTACTGCACCCCGTGAATGGCGCTGCTTGCTGTAAGTGACTGGGGAGCAGTAAAACAAAGGAGGGATAACGAGGACCAGGCGTGCTGAAGGCTCAGAGAGGGACGGTTTCAGGGGGCGATTAACCTTTGGGAGTATGTGACCAGCGAGAAGGACTGTTGGAGTAATGGGGTCCTCCTGAGGACTGCAGCGAGCAGTCTCAGGGGCGGAGGAGCCTGCCGCTCGATCCTGGGAGAGAGAAGGACTTTTGCAGTGACAGGGTGCCCCTGGGGATTGCAGGGAGCATCCCAGGGGCGGAGGAGTCTGCAGCTCAACCCTGGCAAAGAGGTGGTGACCTCGAGAAGGGCTGGCACACTAGGGGTTCTTCCTGGAAACCATGGGGGAGCTGAGAGCACACGGGCCTCTGAGTCCAAAGCAACTTGGAAACAGCGGAGTGATGGCCTATCACCATCTCCTTAAGAAGGACATTGTAATCCTGTGCAAAAAGAGAGGGTTACGCATTGGGAAGTTCACCAAGGCCCAGTTAATCGTGCAGCTGGAGGACGAGGACCACTCTAAGGAGCAGATTCCTGACCCAGATGGGGCTACAAGAGGATCTGGAAGCAGCAGGAGCAGTAGCCAGGCATCCCCGAGAGTCTGGTCCCCAACCAGATGGGGGTCTTCACGACTGGGTTCCCCATCGGGGGGTCGGACACAGATGGGTCTGGACCTGAGTCCGAGAAAGCAAGAGGACCGTGAGAGAGAGCAAGAGCCCGAGAAAAAGCTGCAGGAGAAGCAGCAGCAGCATGGACTGGCGCTGGTGGAGCGGAGAGGCATAGGGGACTTCCCAGGGGTGAGTGGGGATAGACCCCGGGCTGCCAGTTCCGCAGAGAACCTCGATACTAAATTGCTGCCCCTGGTTAAGAAGGGGGGGGATGTGGATGCCCACCACACTGCCTTCAAGCAGGTGGGCGATTTGAACCAGGGGGACCCTGCGGAAAAGCCCTGGTATCTAGCTCCCTTGCTGGGTCCCAAGGCCATAGACGCTGTCAGCCAGATGGGTGAGATGGTGGACAGGCTCCCACTCCTGGCCCGGGCCTATATGTCGGCGTGGAGTCTCCTGGGCTCAGGCCCCTCAGACCCCCAGTGGGAGCGGAAGGTGGGGGTCAATGGGGAGACATGCCTAGGGTGGCGAGACCCTGGGACAGAGAGAACTGTTGTCAGGCCCTGGGTGGTGCAGCCGCAGATGCTGAGGGGCTGTGTGACCTGGGTGAAGGTCCCCGGGATGAAGCCCCTCGCCCTGCCTATGGCCCAGATCCCTGTGCAGACACAGGAGGGGTCGGGCTGGCTGGTAGTTGGGGTTCTCCAGGATATCGGCTGTGAGGCCCTGTTGGGGGGTGACTGTATCTCTTTGGGACAGGATCCAGTAGGGTTACTATATTTCAATACTGAAAAAAGAGGACACTCCACGGGGCCCCGGCCCCGCCCCAACCCCATCCCTGCCCCAACTCCGCCCCCGGCCCCGCCCCAACTACTCCGCCCCTTCCCCAAAGTCCCCGCCCCAACTCCGCCCCCTCCCCTGAGCACCCCGCATTCCCCCTCCTTCCTCCCGCCCCCCAGGCTCTGGCTGCTGCTGCGCTAGGGAAGTTGCTTCGGCCCCCGCTGCGGTGGAGAGCGGCGGGAGCCAGGAAAGTTGGAGCCCGGGGAGGAGGCGGCTGCGCGCTCGGATGCTGCCCGCCTCCTCTGTGCCCCCGCAGATTGGGGGAGTTGTTAGTTTTGCTGCAGCCACTCCACTCGCACTTGGGGTCCCCCGAGCGTCTTTTGCCCGAGTGCGAGTGGCTGCAGCAAAACTAACAACTCCCCTGATCTGCGGGGGCACAGAGGCGGCGGGCGGCATCCGAGCGCGCGGGCGGCATCCGAGCGTGCAGCCGCCTGCTCCCCGGGCTCCGGCTGCTGCTGTGCTGGGGAAGTTGCTTCGGCCCTGGCGCGCGGTGGAGAGCGGCGGGAGCCGGGAAAGTTGAACCCCGGGGAGGAGGCGGTCCCCTTACCATGCCTCCCTATTTTCCCGGACATGTTCGGCTTTTTGGAAATTTCTCCCAGACTGGGGATTTGAGGACCAAAAAGCCGGACACTTCCGGGAAAATTCGGACGTATGGTAACCCTAGGATCCAGACCCTGCTCCTGTTGTTGTCAGTAGCTACCGGTGTGGTTCTCTGCTCTTGTTCGATGATGATAACAGTCAGCTGCGTGTGTGTTCCCTCTGTGTGCTGCCCCAGCTCTGCGCAGATCGCTGACACCGCACACCCCGAGAGAACCCCCAAAGACCACAGACTCTAGTAAGGTACGAAGGAACCCGAGCCAGGTTTATTGTCAAACAAAGCACAGTAATAGTTTTCTATAGACTCTACAGGACATACTATGAATATGTGCCCCCTGGCAATGGACACAGCTCAGTCAGTGGCGGGACTTTCCACTGCCCCCTAGGCTGGCCAAAGATGCGCACTCCGGGACCTACTTTTATACAGTTACAGGACAGATTACTCATCCCTACTAATGTATTGAGGTACAGCTCCTTCACTCATTGGGGGCTGTCTCCTCCTTTGATCATGTTGTTTCTATCCATCACGCTGTCCTTTTGACCCTGTCTTAAGATGCACCTGCTTCTAGCAGCCCTCTTCTTGCCAACTTCTGTGAGTGGGGCCTGCCTCTGGCTCACAGCCCAGCTTTTGCTTAGCAATGCCTGGCAGTACTTTGGTTCAGCCTTCAGGCCTCAGACTGGGCCTCTGACACAAGAGGTTATGTTTCAGGGCCTCATCTTACTACACCTGTAACGGCCGAGGATTTGAATTTGATGCTGTGACTAGAGCAGAGAGCTCCCTGCCTGCCCCACTGGGACAGCAAGGGCAGCGCTGAGCATGGTGGGAGCTGAGACCTCAGCTGAGTGGGGGGACACTGAATAGGCAGCGAGTTATATGGGCTCGTGGTGCCCGAGCTCCAGGAATATTCAGGGCCAGGGGCTGTGCTCCACCAATATTTGGAGCTGGGTTTCTCCCCTGGCCCTGCCTGGAGTGGGCCCCAGCCCCCGCCTGCCACCCCCCCTGCACCCCCCACCCCAGAGCGGCCCCATCCCCCCGCTCCGGAGCTTCTCTGCCTGAAAGAAAACAGTGGTGCCTCTCCCTTGCTTCTGCTGCCGGCTGCCGCTGCTGCTGCTGCCTAAGATCAGCCCCGGCAGTCAGACTGAGGCAGCTGCTGCTGCTGCAGCACCTCAGGAAGGGCAGGGGGAGAGCTGCCAAGCACGTATGTGCCCCCTCCCCTCCCCTGGCACCCACCTGGAGGAGACGCCAAGGGGACTTCCAGCCAGGAGACGGACATCACTCACCTGAGCAGCTGCTGGGGCTTCGGTGAGTGTTTGACCCTATGATCCACCCGCCCCCCGCCTGCAGCCCCCATTCCTGCCCAACACTGGGCAAGGGGCAGCCCCATGCCCCCATCCCCTACCCCCAGTGAGGCTAGGGTGAGGGGCAGCAGGCAAGGAAGGAAGCCACATGTGATGGCAGTCCCCTCCCCAGCACCCACCCACCAACCACAGGGGAGATGGGGGAGGGGGGCTTCCTAGACCTGAGCAGCTG
>NW_020664400.1:2839437-2853900 GCF_002925995.2 Terrapene triunguis
TCCTAGACCTGAGCAGCTGGGGCTTGGGTGAATTTTGTGACAACCTGTCCCGTCCCCCCCCAGCCCTGCAGTCCCCACTCCTGCCCCATGCTGGGCAAGGGGCAGCCCCATCCCCACTGAGGCTATGGTGAGGGGCAGCAGCAGGGGAGGCCACACATGATGGCAACCCCCCCCCCCTCAGTATCCACCATAGGGGAGGCAAGTGGACTTTCTGGACCTGAGAGGAGCCCGAGGAGCATGTGCAGTGACCATGGTGCAGAGTGAATATGCTGCGGGGGGGGGGGGGGGGGGGGGGGGTCCCCCCCCCGGGGCTTGCTGCTGCTGGCGGGGGGGGGAGTCCTCTCTCTGGCCCTAGCCCTGGGGCAGCCTATCTGCACCCCAGGTTCCTTATCCCCAGCCCTGCCCCACCCCAGAGCCTGTGCCCCCAGCACCCCAACCCTGAGCCCCAGCCCTGAGCACCCTCCTGCACTGTGAACCCCTCATCCCCAGCCCCACCCCAGAACCCTCACCTGAGGGGAAAAACATGCAACTTAAAGTTGGTGGTCAGTTTGGAGTATCATTGTGTTTAGCGCAATACTTGATTATTTTACACCCTTTAAAGTATATAACTGGTCGTATACAGGTGTTACGAAGTGGAAATGTTCTTAATGTTTTCTCTGAATACTGTGTGGGTGCCTCAGTTTCCCCAATGCATTTCTTAAGGATCTAGATGGTGGGATAAGGGGGTGTGATTGTTGTAGAGCCGTAGAGGGCCAGTGTGATGCTGTCTGCACAGAGAATGGCTGACACCCTGTCTCCGGGCAACTGATGGCCTGGGCCGCTCTCCTGCAAGGTGTCAACTGAAGGTGTTGGAGAACAGAGAGATCAGGTGGCCTCCTAATGCTTGGAAAAGAGACAAAGGCCAGAGGAGGGAGTGTCAGTGCCTGTGCGGACTTCCGGGAAGCGCACGGTGTGGAAAGGGATGCTGGGATGCTCTAGAACTACTCCATACAAAGGCAGTCAGGACTCTGGGGGAGCCTCCTCTCTCTGAGCATACTGTCTCCAGGGCAAGAAGCTTACACCTTCCTGGGTCTGACCTCAGAGCATTCAGCGTGCCCTTTCACACCGTGCGCTTCCCACAGCAAGTCCGCACAGGCGGGGCTCCTAGGGAAGCCAGAGGGTCCTGCACCCCAACTCCGCAGTCAGACGTGACTCTCAGTCAGCCGGTAAAACAGAAGGTTTATTAGACGACAGGAACACAGTCTAAAACAGAGCTTGTAGGTACAGAAAAGAGGACCCCTCAGTCAAGTCCATCTTTGGGCGTGGGGAGCCCAGACCCAAGTTCTGGGCCTCTCCCCATTTCCCCAGCCAGCTCCAAACTGACACTCCCTCCAGCCCCTCCTCTGGCCTTTGTGTCTCTTCCGGACAAGGAGGCCACCTGATCTCTTTGTCCCCAACACCTTCAGTTGGCACCTTGCAGGGGAAACTGAGGCACCCACACAGTATTCAGAGAAAACATTAAGAACATTCCCACTTCATCACAACAGGTACAACAAAATATAATATAGACTCATAGACTTTAAGGTCAGAAGGGACCATTATGATCATCTAGTCTGACCTCCTGCACAACGCAGGCCACAGAATCTCACCCACCCACTCCTGTAACAATCCCTAACCTATGTCTGAGCTATTGAAGTCCTCAAATTGTTGTTTAAAGACCTCAAGGTGCAGAGAATCCTCCAGCAAGTGACCCATGCCCCACGCTGCAGAGGAAGGCGAAAAACCTCCAGGGCCTCTGCCAATCTGCCCTGGAGGAAAATTCCTTCCCGACCCCAAATATGGCGATCAGTTAAACCCTGAGCATGTGAGCAAGACTCACCAGCCAGCACCCAGGAAAGAATTCTCTGTAGTAACTCAGATTCCACCCCATCTAACATCCCATCACAGACCATTGGGCATAGTTACCTGCTAATAATCAAAGATCAATTAATTGCCCAAATTAGGCTGTCCCATCATACCATCCCTTCCATAAACTTATCAAGCTTAGTCTTGAAGCCAGATATGTCTTTTGCCCCCACTACTCCCCTTGGAAGGCTGTTCCAGAACTTCACTCCTCTAATGGTTAGAAACCTTCATCTAATTTCAAGTCTAAACTTCCTAATGTCCAGTTTATATCCATTTGTTCTTGTGTCCACATTGGTACTAAGCTTGAATAATTCCTCTCCCTCCCTGATATTTATCCCTCTGATATATTTATAAAGAGCAATCATATCTCTCCTCAGCCTTCTTTTGGTTAGGCTAAAGAAGCCAAGCTCTTTGAGTCTCCTTTCATAAGACAGATTTTCCATTCCTCGGATCATCCTAGTAGCCCTTCTCTGTACCTGTTCCAGTTTGAATTCATCCTTCTTAAACATGGGAGACCAGAACTGCACACAATATTCCAGATGAGGTCTCACCAGTGCCTTGTATAACGGTACTAACACCTCCTTATCTTTACTGGAAATACCTCGCCTGATGCATCCCAAGACCGCATTAGCTTTTTTAACGGCCATATCACATTGGCGGCTCATAGTCATCCTGTGATCAACCAGTACTCCGAGGTCCTTCTCCTCCTCTGTTACTTCCAACTGATGTGTCCCCAATTTATAACCAAAATTCTTGTTATTAATCCCTAAATGCATGACCTTGCACTTTTCACTATTAAATTTCATCCTATTACTATTATTCCAGTTTACAAGGTCATCCAGATCTTCCTGTATGATATCCCGGTCCTTCTCTGTATTAGCAATATCTCCCAGCTTTGTGTCATCCGCAAACTTTATTAGCACATTCCCACTTTTTGTGCCAAGGTCAGTAATAAAAAGATTAAACAAGATTGGTCCCAAAACCGATCCCTGAGGAACTCCACTAGTAACCTCCTTCCAGCCTGACAGTTCACCTTTCAGTACGATCCGTTGTAGTCTCCTCTTTAACCAGTTCCTTATCCACCTTTCAATTTTCACATTGATCCCCATCTTTTCCAATTTAGCTAATAATTCCCCATGTGGAACCGTATCAAATGCCTTACTGAAATCGAGGTAAATTAGATCCACTGCATTTCCTTTGTCTAAAAAACCTGTTACCTTCTCAAAGAATGAGATCAGGTTGGTTTGGCACGATCTACCTTTTGTAAAACCATGTTGTATTTTGTCCCAATTACCATTGACCTCAATGTCCTTAACTACTTTCTCCTTCAAAATTTTTTCCAAGACATTACATACTACAGATGTCAAACTAACAGGCCTATAGTTACTCGGATCACTTTTTTTCCCTTTCTTAAAAATAGGAACTATGTTAGCAATTCTCCAGTCGTACAGTACAACCCCTGAGTTTACTGATTCATTAAAAATTCTTGCTAATGGGCTTGCAATTTCATGTGCCAGTTCCTTTAATATTCTTGGATGAAGATTATCTGGGCCCCCCGATTTAGTCCCATTAAGCTGTTCGAGTTTGGCTTCTACCTTGGATGCGGTAATATCTACCTCCATATCCTCATTTGTCATCCTACCATTATCCCTAAGCTCCTCATTAGCCTCATTAAAGACTGAGGCAAAGTATTTGTTTAGATATTGGGCCATGCCTAGATTATCCTTAACCTCCACTCCATCCTCAGTGTTTAGCGGTCCCACTTCTTCTTTCTTTGTTTTCTTCTTATTTATATGGCTATAGAACCTTTTACTTTGGTTTTAATTCCCTTTGCAAGGTCCAACTCTACATGGCTTTTGGCCTTTCTCACTTTATCCCTACATGTTCTGACCTCAATAAGGTAGCTCTCCTTTCTAATCCCTCCCATCTTCCACTCCTTGTAGGCTTTCTGCTTTTTCTTAATCACCTCTCTGAGATGCTTGCTCATCCAGCTTGGTCTACAACTCCTGCCTATGAATTTTTTCCCTTTTCTTAAAGCAAGTGCTGCTTCTGACTTTCCACTTTTAATTGACCCTTGTAATCTTGTGGCGCCGACGCGTTGTAGCTTCATTTTATCCCAGCAACAAATTCTTGATTTGTAGGACCGCTAATGATCAACAATGGATAAATTCTTAATAAAGTTACCCAGAGAAAAAGAGGAAAAGGGTAATTCATCAAGTGATGGCCCGAGTTCAACACCCAGCTTTCAAACTGAAGTTATACAAAAGAAAGATGCAGCAAATCTACAAGATAAAAAAAGGAGTTTTCAGCAATCTTGGCTATCAAGATTTTAGTGGTTGGAGTACAATAGCAAATTAAACAGATCTTAATATTTTCTACGAAGGCCGAACCAACATTTATTTCATCTGGATTTCAAGATTGGAGACACGCATTGCGTGGTTTTACATCACACGAAAAAACAAGGAAGCGGTAGTGAAGTATGCTGCTCTGCAATCACAGGTAAATGTTTCTGCACTAATGTCAGCCAGTTGCAGAAAAGAATCACAATCAGCTAGGATTGCACTGCACAACATTTTTACCAGTGTTCAGTACCTAGCTCAACAAGGAATAGCATTACGTGGACATAATGAGAGTGATTCAAATTTGATGCAGCTCTTGTTGCTACGCAGTACAGATTCTGAGGAACTGAGACGGTGGCTTAATCGCACAAAATACAAGTGGCTGTCACATGAGGTTATTAACGAAATAATCAAAATGATGGCAATGATGGCACTAAGAAAAATTGTGCAAAAGATAAAGGATTCCAAGTTTTATGCCATTGTAATGGATGAGACTACCGATTTGTCAAGAAAAGGACAAGTAAGTTTTTCTTTAAGGTTCTTTTCTAGTGAAGACTGGGAGATTTATGAGGCGTTTATTGGGTTTTACCAAACTGACACAATGGATGCTGCTTCTCTTTTCAAAATTGTGGAAGATACATTTCTCAGGCGTGATTTGCCCTTTTCTGATTGCCGGGGGCAGTGTGACGACGGAGCCAGTCATGTGTCCTGCAAATGTACTGGGGTCCAAGCCAGAGTGACGGATCGAGAGCCGAGAGCGGAATTTGTGCACTGTGCTGCACATTCCCTTAACCTTGCCACGCAGGATGCCCTGCATAATATTCCAGAGTGTCGTGATATGTTTTCGATGGTGAAAGAGCTCATCAGTGCCTTCAGGGAGTCACCAAAACGTATGGCAGCATTCAGAGAGTTTCAGAGTGAAGGGGAACCTTCTTTACGACCATTGTGCCCAACAAGATGGACACTAAGGATCAGTAGCATTAAATCACTGCTCCACAACTACAAGGCCATGATGAACTGCCTAGATGAACTTAGTTACTCTTCCGATGAATTTGGCTTAAAATGTAGTGGATTCTCGAAGCAACTTCAATCTTTTTCAACATACTTTACAGTCACTAACAGTTCTTGTGAAAGCCATGGGTCCTGTAGAAGAAGCTAATGCAAAAATTCAAAGCCCAAACGTGTCATTGACAAGCGTTATGAAGAAAGTTGGCCTGTTGCAAGAGGTGTTGAGTGGGATGCGCACTGACTCATCATACAATCACTTCTGGGAAACAACAGTAGAGAAGGCAAGAAATCTTTATTTAGATGAGCCTACACTCCCGAGAAAACGCAAACCACCAAGATGGCTCGACCATGGAAGCCTTCCTCACACCTTCAGTGACCCCAAAGAGTATTTTCATCAAATATATGTTGAGATCATTGATGCTTGCAAAGTTGCCATTGAACAGAGGTTTTCAACAGAAAGCTTTACATTCGCAGTAAAATTGGAGAAGCTTATAACTGAGGCAGCAAATGGCTCGAAACAGGACATTGTCCCAATAAGTGAAGCTTTCCATGGTGATATCAACACGGAGAAACTATTTCTTCATTTAGAAATGTTGAGTGATATTTGCAGATCGAGAAATTGCCAGCTTAATTCAGTGAGTGAAGAGAAGCAATTTCTAAAACAAAATGAAGGCTTGAGTGATATGTTGTCAGAAGTTACAATTCTCCTGAAATTATTCTACACCATTCCGACTACAACCTGCACCGCTGAGCGATCATTCAGTTGCTTGCGCCGACTGAAAAATTATTTGCGAACGACAATGGGCCAAGAACGTTTAAATCACTTGACATTTCTGCACGTTCATAAGAACTTTACCTCTGAATTGGACATTGCAAGTCTCCTGAATGACTTAATTTCAAGAACCAAACAACGACGAAAAGTGTTTGCTGCCTCCTGAAGAACATCGCAAAAGAAGGGGCTATATTTGTTTTAATTTTAGAAAGTATTTGTTTTTGAGGGTTATTGAACAAACAGTGTATGGTCGTTTCCGTATTCAAAAGGGTATTAATAACGTTAAATAATTTTTTTATGATAGTGATATTGTGCAATAAAGAGAAACTTAAACGCTTACAGCTTCCAGTCATTTTTACACTATTTAATAAAATATATATATATCGGCTTACAGGGCGTGGGGGGGGGGAAGGGATTAGACCCATTCTGGGCACCACCAAAAATTATACAGACCTGCCACCTATGCTGCCAACCAGGTTTGCCTGGTCCAGAGGTGCTGCTGGGAAGTGATTACACAGCAGGGAGGAAGCTACCAGGGACAGGGCTCAGAGGGGCTGTGACCCCAGGCCCAGGGGAGCAGGTCCCACTCCCTCCCCCAGCAGCTGAATTCCAGACCGAGCTGTGGAAGGATTCCTCCTTGGACAAGCTAAGGGAACTTGCTGGCCACAGCGCTGCAAACCCCCTTGGGGAAGGCTGCAGGGACAGAGTCCTGTGGGAGAAGGGATTCCTGTACCAGGAATGGGCTCCCCAAGGGGAAGTAGAGCTGGGGGGAATCAGGAGGCAGCTGGTGGTGCCCCAGGAATCCACAGGGTTCTTCCCGTTCGAGCTGCTGTATGGGAGGAGAGTGAGGGGACCCCTGGACCTGGAAGGGGAGGATTGGGAGGAGAAGGGGGAAGACCCCCTGGTGGATCTCTTCCCTGAGGTGGGAGCCAATCTCCCCATCAGGTGTTCCCTGTTCAGAGTCACTGGGAAAGCAGCCCAGAACCTGGAGAGAAAGGTCAAGGACATGTGGCTTTAGATGTGATCCAGCCGTTCAACAGCCCACGGGCCTCACCCATGGGGCTGGTCCCCAAGGGAGACAGGATGATCTGGTTCTGTGGGGACCATCGGAAGTTTAAAGCCATCACTGTGTCCGATGCCTACCCCATGCCTAGGCCTGGGGAGATTCTAGACAAGCTGAGGGGGATGGGGAACTTGGCCCTGGCGTACATCGATGACGTGTGTCTTTAGCCAGACCTGGGAGGAACATGTGTCCCAGGTGAAGAGGGGGCTGGGCTGCCTCAAGGAGACAGGACTGATGGTAAAAGCCGAAAAGTGCAAGGTGGAGATGATCAGAAATTGGCCCATTCCCCAGACCAAGAAACAAGTCCAGGCCTTTATCAGGAAGGCGGGGGGCTACCGGAGGTTTGTACCTCACATTAGCTCCCTAGCTGCCCCCATCCCTGAGCTATGTGAGAGGGGTAAGCCAGACGAGGTGGTCTGGACTGAGCAGTGCCAGAGGGCTCTCTGTATACTTAAGGAGGCTCTAATCCAGGGCCCGGTAAATCTGGTAAACCCAGAGTTTGCCAAGCCTTTTGCAGTGTTCACCGATGCCTCAGATGCAAGGCTGGGCATGGTGCTGATGCAAGCTGATGCCGAAGGGGGAGACACCCCATCGGGTATCTGAGCAAGAAACTGCTGCCCCGGGAGCCTGAATTGCCTGAATTGCAGCCCTCCAAACTGGAGCGCTGGGAAAAGACCCAATCCCAGTTTAAAGCCCAGGGGTATTGGGGTGGCAAAAGGGCACGGGCTGCATAAACCTTCCCGCATGCAGCCTGCAAGCGCCATCAAGCACAACAGACCCACGGGAGGGTGTGAAACTGGAATGTCCTGGTGTAACTCCCACCCAGGAATGGGAGAGGTGCTGGGGCATCCAAGGGAACGTTGGAGGGTTCGAACTTCCCCAGGTCACCAGCTAAAGTGACCTCGCTCAGTTCAGTCTCGAAGGGGGGCGAGATGTGACGAAGTGGGACTGTTCTTAATGTTTCCTCTGAATACTGTGTGGGTGCCTCAGTTTACCCTATGCATTTCTTAAGTCTCCAGTGTGCATAAATGGCTGACACTTTGTATCCTGGCAACAAATAACTGGAGCCCTTCCCCCCTGCAAGGGAATAGCTAAAGGTGAACAAAGAGATCAGGTGACCTCCTGGCCCCGGAAAGAGACAAAGGCCAGAAAGGAGGGGCTGGAGGAGGTTTGAGTTTGGAGCTGGCTGGGGACGGGGAGTGAGGGCAGATGGGGGTGTCTGGCTCGCGGGGCCCCAGAATGGATCTGGCTGAGGGGTCCGGTTCTCTGTACCTACAAGCTCTGTTTTAGACCGTGTTTCTGTCATCTAATAAACCTCTGTTTTACTGGCTGGCTGAGAGTCACATCTGACTGCGAAGTTGGGGGTGCAGGACCCTCTGGCTTCCCCAGGACCCCACTTGTGCGGACTCGCTGTGGGAAGCGCATGGAGGGGCATATGCTGAATGCTCCAAGGTCAGACCCAGGAGGTGAAGCCGTGTGAGCTTCTTGCCCTGAAGACAGTCTGCTCCAAGGGAGAGGAGGCTCCCCAATGTCCTGACTAGCTTTGTGGGGAGCAGTTCCAGAGCATCGCCCGGGGACTCCGTGACACCTTGCTACAAAATGAAGCTCTGAACAAAGGACTGAATGACCCATCCCAGCTGGGGATGTTCCAGAGACTTGATTTGAACCTGCAGTTTATTCCATCACTGCTACAAGCCTGAAGCAATAACTTTGCCATTACTGTATGGAATTGATTCCATTTAACCAATTCTAGCTCTCATCTCTATCTTTTTCCTTTTATGAATAAACCTTTAGATATTTGGATTCTAAAGGACTGGCAACAGTGTGATTGGTGGGTAAGATCTGATTTGTATATTGACCTGGGTCTGGGGCTTGGTCCTTTGGGATCACGAGAACCTTTTTCCTTTTACTGGGGTATTGGTTTTCATAACCATTCATCCCCATAACGAGTGGCACTGGTGGTGATACTGGGAAACTGGAGTGTCTAAGGGAATTGCTGGTGTGATGTGTGGTTAGCCAGTGGGGTAAAACCAAAGTCTTCTCTGGCTGGCTGGTTTGGTTTGCCTTGGTGTGCAAAGGAACCCCAGCCTTGGGCTGTAACTGCCCTGCTCTAAGCAATTTGTCCTGAATTGACACTCTCAGAAGTGTCCCACCAAAGGCAACATTGTTACAGAGTGCCAACGTGATAGCGGATGCGTTGTCCCGGAGAGGGGGACCTGAAATTTCCCAGGTCACTGGTTAGAGTGACCCCGCTCAGTTCAGTCTCGAAGGGGGGAGAGATGTGACGGAGTAGGGAGTATTAACCTGGTTATGTTGCATGGGAGTTTTGCTAATTTACTGTCTGCATTGGTGCTAGATGGTGGTGGGATATAAGGGTGTGACTTCACTTGAGGGATGATACTTGAGCACGTAACCTGAGCCCAGGAGGGGGTTGGGGCCAGGTGACACCTTCTGCCCCGGAAACTGGACAAAGGCTGGAGGAGGAGCTGGGGGGTGTGGCTGGGTGAGACTGCTGGAGGAGGTTTCAGTTTGGAGCTGGCTGGGGAAATGGAGGGAGGCCCAGAACCGGGGTCTGGGCTCCCAACCCCCCAAGATGGACCTGACTGAGGGGTCCTGTTCTCTGTACCTACAAGCTCTGTTTTAGACCGTGTTCCTGTCATCTAATAAACCTCTGTTTTACTGGCTGGCTGAGGGTCACGGTGAATCGCAGGAAGTGGGGGGTGCAGGGCCCTGACTCCCCCACCCTCCGTGACATGGGCAATGGAGTTCTACATTGTGACTGGAGTGGTCACTGTCGCAGGGACTGGGGGATTGTGGGAGCATGGCTGGAGGACTGTTAGCATTGACACGTGTAGTGTGTACGCTTGCTCTGTGCTGACCTAAGGAGGTGGAATTTGGCTCCGTGGCGCTCAGGGAGGTGGTTTTACTGTCGCTGTAACAAGGCGCTTACGTCGGCGGGAGACAGACTGGAGTCCAGGCATGCGCACAGCTAGGATGCCAGACGTCAATTTCCACCAGCCTGCAGCCCAGGCCCGGGAGTCAGAGCACTGGAATGGCAGGCCCTACTGAGATGAGGGAAACCCAGGGATCAAAGATGAATCACTCGCTCCAGAGGCCCCTGAATGTGTGAGTACAGCATGGCGGGGTCCCCAGAGCACAGGCACACACACCTCAACCCCCTGTCCCCTCCCACACCCTGAACCCCTCATTTCTGGCCCCATCCTGGAACCCGCACCCCCAGCCTACAGCCCATACCTCCTCCCATACCCCAACCCCCTGCTTCAGCCTAGAGCCCCCTCCCATACTCTAAACCCTTCATCTCCACCCCCCAGCCCGGAGCCCCCTCCTGTACCTCAAACCCCTCATCCCTGACCCCACCCCAGGGCCCGCACCCCCTCTCACACCCCAACCTACTGCCTCAGCCCAGAGCCCCCTCCTGCACCCTGAACTCCTTATTTCTGGCCGCACCCCGGAGCCCGCACCCTCAGCTGGAGCCAGAGCCCCAACCCCCTGAGCCAGCCCGGTGAAAATGAGCAAGTGAGTGAGAGTGGGGAGAGCAAGCGACAGAGGAAAGTGGGGATGGAGTGAGTGGGGGTGGGGCCTTGGAGAAGGGCTAGGGTCGGGGTGGGGCTTCAGGGGCGGGGCAAGGGTGTTCAATTTTGTGCAAATAGAAAGTTGGCAACCCTACTCATAGCTGATGCCAGGTGTCCTTTCTAGGCAGATCTTGGAGGACTACATTCACTGCTCTTTTCTGTCCAAAGGACATCTCCTTAGGGCAGGGGGTGCCAAAGCAGCAGGGCCTCCCGCGGGGGCTAGCCAGCGCCTGCTCCACCCTGTCGCAATGTCAACTGGGCCCTCACAGCTTGCGTGATCCACCCGCGTCCCAGGGTGGTTTGCAAGACTCACTGAGGTTGCTGCCGGGCAGGTCCCCATGCAGCACACCAGGGCCGGGCTCTGTCACGGAATGAGCCTGAAAGATTTATTAGAAATTAAGGGAATTCCCTGGCCCACAACTCCACTCCTCCTGCGTTATGACTGGCCAGAGCTAGTCGTCACCTGGAGAGGGGGACTGAGATGGGGGCTGTGTAAAATGAAAGCTAAACTTTGCAGGTCTAGAAAACTGACGTTAAGGTTCCTAGTTACACAACCCCCGAACCCAGGGCAGGCTGGGAATGCCCCGTTTGGGCCTGCAACACAAAGTCTGGATCCCGATCTGGTGTTTCCCAGTCTTTACTAGCTCACCCTGCCTCCTATTGAGAAGGATACACTTCAACCTAGCTGGAAATAACCTCTGACCAGCGGCAAAATCGGATATTGCTCCTACTGCCCGGAAAGTTGTTTAAGAAACTGAAAGCTGTTTCACCCCAGAATGGCTTCACTCAGGAAACACCCTGAGGGCAGTCTCCTAGGGGTGAAGTTGATTTGCACCCCTACTGTAGTCCGTACAGTCGGCAAGCTTCACGGGTGATGCTGTGCTTTGCAACACAATAAAACCTCAGTCCTCTCTGCCTGGAAATCAGCAACGTTCCCCAGGCCTCCGATGTCCGGGGCACAGTGAGAGTCACGCCCCCGTGGCCTCGTGCAGGGCCTGGCGAGACACTTCTCATAGGAAGTAACCGGCAGACGCAGCAGTGACTGCTGTGGCAATTTCAGTTCCTGTGGGACCAGGCCAACTCTTCCCCTTTGGGCAGGAGCAGCAGACGCGGCTCTGCGTAAATAGAACGTTCCTTTTGCATCTGCGTTGCTGGGGAATTGACAGTCGGCCGGCAGTTTCCCAGCCGCTTTCCTGGGAACACGGCACATTTCTAGATCTCGGGTGATTTATTCATGAGTCAAGGCGCCGTTCTGAAATGGAGACAGAGTTTTGGACTGGCTCATCTCCCCCTTCCCCCCGCCCCCCCCCCGCCCCGGCTGCTTTTGATTCATCCCCCACTGTCTCTTTTCAACCCTGCCTTGAATCATGGCCTCAATCCCATTTCCTTCCTCTGTGTCCAGACGCAGCTGTGCCCCTGCCCAGGTCTGATTCACAGCCCCCACTCCTGTCCAAAGGAGTTGCCCGCCCGCCCGTCCGGAAGGAGATGGCTCAGGCGGAGAGGAAGAACAGACGTGGCAAGGAGGGCCCGATCTTGCGCTCATGGATGTCAGTGCGAGCTTTGACGCTGACAAGTTGGCTCTCTGAAATTCCCAGGCCCCTTGTGTCCCTCGCCCCTCTGGCAGATGGGCATCAGACAGAATCACAGCTGTGTTCATCTGGAGGACATCTAGCTTTGCTGATATGACCATTATTATCTGGATTGTGGTAGCACCTAGTCACGGACCAGGCCCCCATGTGCCAGGCGCTGTACATTATTAGGCGCATTACGGTAGTGCCTAGGTACCCCAGTCACAGACCAGGCCCCCATGTGCCAGGTTGTACATTATTAGGTGTATTATGGTAGTGCCTAGGTGCCCCAGTCACAGATCAGGCCCCCATGTGCCAGGTTGTACATTATTAGGTGTATTACGGTAGTGCCTAGGTGCCCCAGTCATGGACCAGGCCCCCAGGTGCTGCACAGATGCTGAACACAGAGATGGTCCCTACACCCCAAAGGTTTACAATCTAAGCAGACACATGTTCCTTCTGCCTTGCGATAAAGAGCCCAAGCCCTCACCCCTTACCCTGCTTTACTCTCTCACACTTCCAGAGGCAGCGTGCCCTAATGGATAAAGCACCAGCTGGGGAGCCCTGGGTTCTATTCCTGCCTCTGGCCTGCTGGGGGACCTTGGGCCAGCCACTGTCCCCCCACCCTCTGTTTACCGGGAAGCTTTCTGGAGCAGGGCCTGTCTCTTGCTCGCTCTCTGTGCACTGCCCAGTGCAGCAGGGCCCTGATTTCAGCCGGCACTAATATAAGAGGAATGGCCGTGTGTCTGCAGGGCAGATGGTTGCAACCACAGGTCCCATCTCATGATCGTCGAGTTTGTCTCTTTCATCACATTCAGCCAGTGCAAAGGGGTGTGATCGGTGACAACTGTGACTTCGTTCCCCAGGAGGTAGTACTGTAGGCTCTCTAGGGCCTCCCAGCAGCCAAGCATTCCTTCCCCATCACTGAGTGTGCCCTCTCACGAGGAAAGAGTGCACTGCCGATGTACACAACTGGGCGTTATTCTCCATCTAGCTCCTGGGAAAGGACCGTCCATCCCTACCACCGAGGTACCTGTCTGCAATACGAATTCCCTCTCCAAGTTCAGACTGCACCACGCTGGGGTTCTGCAGCATATGTCCTTGAGCTCTTGAAAGGCCCTGTCATGGGTGGGCGTCCAGCATCCATGAGACCCGCCTTGCGGCAGTGTCCTTAGTTAGTTTGTCAGCGGGGTTGCTATAGTGGTGAATGTGGTATGAACCAGTCATAGTAACCGACTAGGCCTAGGAAGACCCGAACTTGTGTGCCCTCCACTGACCATGTATCCCAGATAATGGGATTCCTGTTTTCCCTATCACAAACTCACAGGGGAACTCAGTGATTGGGGAACTATTCAACATTAGTGAGGCCTCATCTGAAGTACTGTGTCCAGTTTTGGGCCCCACACCACAAGAAGGATGTGGAAAAATTGGAAAGAGTCCAGCGGAGGGCAACAAAAATGATTATGGGCCTGGAGCACATGACTTATGAGGAGAGGCTGAGGGAACTGGGATTGTTTAGTCTGCAGAAGAGAAGACTGAGGGGGAATTTGATAGCTGCTTTCAACTACCTGAAAGGGGGTTCCAAAGAGGATGGATCTAGACTGTTCTCAGTGCTACCAGATGACAGAACAAGGAGTAATGGTCTCAAGTTGCAGTGGGGGAGGTTTAGGTTGGATATTAGGAAAAACTATTTCACTAGGAGGGTGGTGAAACACTGAAATGGGTTACCTAGGGAGGTGGTGGAATCTCCATCCTTAGAGATTTTTAAGGTCAGGCTTGACAAAGCCCTGACTGGGATGATTTAGTTGGGAATTGGTCCTGCTTTGAGCAGGGGGGTGGACTAGATACCTCCTGAGGTCCCTTCCAACCCTGATATTCAGTTGGGTTGTAGATCATCAGTGATCTATAACCCATCCTGGACAATGATCCCTCACTTTCACAGACCTTGGGAGGCAGGCCAGTCCTCGCCCACAGACAACCCGCCAACCTTAAGCATATTCTCACCAGCAACCACGCACCGCACCATAACAACTCTAACTCAGGAACCAACCCATGCAACAAACCTCGATGCCAACTCTGCCCACATATCTACACCAGCAACACCATCACAGGACCTAACCAGATCAGCTACAACATCACCGGCTCATTCACCTGCACGTCCACCAATGTTATATATGCCATCATGTGCCAGCAATGCCCCTCTGCTATGTACATTGGCCAAACTGGACAGTCACTA
>NW_020664400.1:2853910-2864331 GCF_002925995.2 Terrapene triunguis
AACAAAGACTGTGAATGGCTATCCAACTACAGAAGCAGTTTCTCCTCCCTTGGTGTTCACACCTCAACTGCTAGCAGAGCTCCTCACTCTCCCTGATTGAACTAACCTTGTTATCTCCATACTGATTTATACCTGCCTCTGGAGATTTCCATTACTTGCATCTGAAGAAGTGAGGTTCTTACCCACGAAAGCTTATGCTCCCAATACTTCTGTTAGTCTTAAAGGTGCCACAGGACCCTCTGTTGCTTTTAACCCTGATATTCTATTCTAACGGCAGCTATTTGTCAAGATGGGAATCATAATCCTTGCTGGAGATGACTACATCGTCCAAGTATGCGGCCGCATGTTGATTATGCAGTTGGAGTAATTGGTCCATCAAACATTGAAAAGAGGGCCACTGCCCCGTGTAACCCGAAGAGCATCGTCTTAAAATGAATTAGACCGAGCGGTGTAGGGGAAGCCGTCTTCCTCCAAGAGTCCGGTGATAAGTGGATGTGCCAGTATCCCTTTGCAAAATCCAGAGTGGTGATGCACTGGGCTTCTCCCAGCTGGCCTAAGAGTTCGTCCATCCACAGCATGGAGTAGGAACAAAGTCCACCCAGAAACACAGGGAGCCATCCGGCTTTGCAACCAGCACAATAAGACTCCTCCACTTGCTCAGGGATTCCTCTGTTACCCCGAGTTCTAACATGGTCTTGACAGCCCCCCTCAATTTGTCGGGGATTGGTCAGAGCCCGTCCTGTATTACTTTACCAGGTTCTGTATTAATGTGACGCTGGGCCATGGACAAGCTGAGAATACATTTGGAAAAGCAGCCACCAGCTGAAGCGCCTGTTCCTTTTGCTTCTCTCTGAGGGGCTCTGAGCTTCCTTGCGGGCAGCTGTTAATTTGGAGTTCCAGTTCCAGTTCCTCAGGATGCGGCAGGATGAAGACGCCTTCCCTAGCTTTCCAGGACTTCAGCAAATGTATGTGCTAAATTTGTTGTTTCTTTTTTCCCCTCGTGGTCTGATTAAATAGTTCCTGGTTCCTACCTTCTTCACTACCTCAGAAGGACCTTGCACTTGGTCATTATCTTTGATTCAGAGCTTGGAAGAAGCAGTAGAACTTGGCTGAAAGGCGCATAGTCATTCCTCAGTGTCTTTGAGGTTTTCTCTAGTGTAGGCCCCCATCGCCTCCCGTCTCTCACGTGACTTTGAGTTGGATTGTACAAGGTTTTCAGCTCTTGGAGCCTGGCTTTCCCATGTCTCCCACACCAGGTCTGCTATGTCACCCATATGGCAGTGAAAACCTTGTGGAAGCTTGCAGTGCTTCCCTAAGGGTGAAGAGCAGGGCCAGAGTTAGTTGGTCCCAATGTCAAGGGTCATGGGTGATTAATTTCTTGAGCGTTCTCTTTGCTGTCTGATTAAATCTTTCCACTAGGCCATCCATCTGTGGGTGGTACATGGATGTGCGTAATGCTTTTCGATAGGCCACAGACCTCGCTCATCAGCCAGGGCGTGAAACTTGTCTCTTTGGGGATCCCATGTGAAGGTCTTCAGCAGCTCGTCAGCAATGGTCTTTGTTGTACTTAAAGTACTGCACAGGATCTTTTCAGGGGGAATAAGGCAAAGTGCCACATTTATTGGTAATACATGTATCAACCAACACTGTATCATATGCATATGATATATGTATTACACTCACGCACTTACACACACACACAAGCACACTCCGTCTTGTTGTTGTTACCAATTAGTTGCTCTCCTTAACTGCACTGGTCAGGTGAGTTAGATGGGGGAGGGGTGGAGCCGGGCTTCTGCTGACCCGGATCGATGCTCCCATGTTGACAAGACGAGACCTGGAGTCCTCTGCAAGACACCTCACATTTATAGCAGCTTCCCTCTCATGCAAATCTGTACCAGATTCAAAATCTGTATCTGTGTCCATTGGTCCTTTGTGCTGCTTCCTTCTGGGTGCTATCCCAATGCTGTTCAAAGAGGGTGTTTTCAAAAGAAGGTGCTCGCTTCTAACCCACAAGGCCCTCAATATGTCTGCTCTTCTTTAGTGAGCCACTTGACAAGTTTTATTGTTTTGGGGTCTGGCTTCCATCCCCTCTCCAACTGTTCCAGCTGTCTGGAGGTGCTCGCCTTCCACGCCTTGCTCATTCACGCCTTGTTCATTCAACAGGGCAATTGATTAAAAGAGGGGGGAGATCTTATTCTACTCCTAGCAAAAAGACATTTTTTTAACATTATACCAAGGCTCAATACAAAGTTTTCTATATAAGGATCTGATACAAAGTTGTATGAAAATAGAGGCATAATACAAAGTCATATGAAAGTTATGTGAAGATGTTTAATGCAGAGATTTTTCTACATTTTGGCTTTGGCGGACTGGGCTGGTATGGACTCCAGGTATCGGGTGGCATAGTCCACAATAACAAGTATAGGCTGGTGTCTGGGAGTGCTCTTCTGTAGGGGGACTATAAGATCAATGCAAAGGGGATGTCCACCAAGGGGAGGGGTATTCGGAGAGCCTGTGGGACCCTCTTAGGGGCTACTGGTTGGTATGTTTGGTATGATGCACAGAAATTCTCAGCTACTTTAAGGACGCTGGCCAAAAGTATCCGGCCAGGATCCTCGACTGTGTCGTATCCTTCCCAAGGTGTCCTGCACATGTGCTGCGTGTAGGAGCTTGCGACAATACTCCCAGGGCACTAGTAATTGTGTCCGTATCTCCTGCATCTGCTTGCCCTGGTCTGTGCAATACAAGTCCGTCGTAAGGGCAAAATGAGGGGACTGCCGTGCCCTCCGGGGTGCCCCCTCCTCGTCATCTGTCACTGCTCCTTCTTTGAAGGCCCGGCTCAAAGTCATGTCCTTTCTTTGCTCCAGGCATAAATCCAAGAGGCCTGTTAGACTCTCCAGGTCTAGTCTGGGTCCATGGAAGGCCCTCCCCCGATGTCTTCGGCCTTGTCTGCATTGACTAGAGTCAGTGTTCTCCATGACGCCTACAGAGCGGGCGGCCTCTCTCCGCTCTTTCCTTCTAGGCCAGGAGGTGAGAAGGGCTACTAGGATGATCCGAGGAATGGAAAACCTGTGTTATGAAAGGAGACTCAAAGAGCTTGGCTTCTTTAGCCTAACCAAAAGAAGGCTGTGGAGAGATATGATTGCTCTTTATAAATATATCAGAGGGATAAATATCAGGGAGAGAGAGGAATTATTCAAGCTTAGTACCAATGTGGACACAAGAACAAATGGATATAAACTGGACATTAGGAAGTTAGGGGCCCTGTTCCTGTCCGAGGAGTCTTCCTTGGGCTCCTGCCCTACAGGAAGTTTCTGTAAGAGTTTGTCCAGTCTCGGCCTGTCTCACTGGAGGGAGATCTGGAGACGCACGTGATTTCATCCGGTCTTGGTTCCCGTCAACAGTCACCGTTACTGTCGTTCTGGGATACCGTAGAATATCGCCATGGGTGCATTTAATGGGGATTCCCCCCTCGCTTCCCTGCTCTTCCCAGTATCTGCTCCCGGACAAAATGTCTGGTCACGCTTCGAGTCTATGAGGGCCAGCGTCCCCGTTGTCAGCGAGAGTGACAGACTATCGAGTCTGCAGCCTTGTCGTCCTCTTTCCAAGCTCCGCTGGGCCCTTCTTCCTGTGCAGGCATGGGGCAGGGGGCTGGCGCAGGCCGTGTGAAGTTGGGAGTCTTAGTCATGGACCCTGAGAGGGGCACCTGTCACCTACCCTGCCCAACAACTAGTCAGGTGTCTGGGGTTTCTTGGGGTTTGCCCAAGATGGGCCACTCAGTCTCTTTCCTTCTCTAGTGTGTAGACTACAGGGAACAGGGGATAGATTTGTACAGAGTACTGTCACCAGGCAAAGGCAGGTTTATGTGATTGGAGACTCCTTGCTGAGGAGATTGGACAGGCCTGTGACCAGAGCGGACCCTGAAAACAGAAGGGTGTGCTGTCTGCCTGGCGCTAAGATAAGGGATGTGGACCTGCGGTTGAAAAGGATCCTAAAAGGAGCAGGTAAGAACCCTTTGATAATCCTTCACGTAGGAACGAACGACACGGCTAGGTTCTCACTAGAGAGAATTAAGGGAGATTATGCCAGGCTGGGGAAGACTCTTAAGGAAGTGGAGGCTCAGATTATCTTTAGTGGGATTCTGCCTGTTCCTAGAGAAGGACAGCAGAGGGCTGACAGAATTGTGAGGATAAATAGCTGGCTAAGGGAGTGGTGCTATAAGGAGGGCTTTGGGATGTATGGCCACTGGGAGGCTTTCGGGGACAGACAGCTGTTCTCGCGGGATGGACTTCACCTGAGTAGGGAAGGGAATAGACTTCTGGGAGGGAGGCTGGCTCATCTCATCAAAAGGGCTTTAAACTAGGAACTTGGGGGAGACGGTTGGGAGATGTTCAGTTAATCTCCACGCCAGAGTCCAACACTGAAAAGGAGAGGGAGGAGATAAGCACAGACATAGGTAGGGGTAGGGAATTGGACATAAGAAAGAGGGGGCAAATGGACAGCATGGGGTCCGTTCCAAATTGCATGACTAATGGGAGAAAGGATAGACAGCATACGGTAAGATGTTTATACACCAATGCGAGAAGCCTAGGTAACAAAATGGAGGAATTGGAGCTCCTGGTCCAAGAAATGAAACCTGATATCGTAGGAATAACCGAAACGTGGTGGAACGGTAGTCATGACTGGAGTACAGGTATGGAAGGGTATGTGCTGTTTAGAAATGACCGGAAAAAAGGTAAAGGTGGGGGAGTGGCGTTATATGTCAATAATGAGCTAAAATGTAAAGAAATAATAAGTGATGGAATGGATAAGACGGAGTCTGTATGGGCAATAATTACACTGCATAAAAGAACTACTAGAGCCTCCCCCGAGATAGTGCTTGGGGTGTGCTATAGACCGCCGGGATCTAGCCTGGAGGCGGACAGAGAACTACTTAATGTTTTTAGGGAAGTAAAAACTGATAAGAACTGTGTCATCATGGGGGACTTTAACTTCCCAGATATAGATTGGGTAACAAATGCTAGTAACAATAATAGGGCTCAGATGTTCTTAGACGTGCTAGCAGATGAATTCCTTCATCAAGTAGTAACTGAACCGACGAGAGGGGATGCCATTTTAGATTTAGTGCTGGTGAGTAGTGAGGACCTCGTTGAAGAAATGGTTGTAGGGGACAACCTTGGCTCGAGTGACCATGAGCTAATTCGGTTTAAACTAAATGGAAGGATTAACAGAAATGATACTGTAACTAAGGTGTACAATTTCAAAAAGGCCAACTTTAATAAATTAAGGCAACTACTTAGGGAAGTGGATTGGGCTAACATACTTAGGGATCTAAAGGCAGATGAAGCCTGGGATTATTTCAAGCAGAAGTTGCATGAGATGTCTGAGGCCTGTATCCCGAGAAAGGGAAAACGTTTAGTGGGCAGGAGATTTAGACCTAGCTGGATGAGCGGGAGTCTCAAAGGGGCGATTAAGAAAAAACATAAAGCATACAGAGAATGGAAGAAGGGAGGGATCAGCAAGGAAACCTACCTTAGTGAGTTTAGAGCATGTAGGGATGCGGTGAGAAAGGCCAAAAGCCGTGTAGAGTTGGACCTTGCAAGGGGAATTAAATCCAACAGTAAGAGGTTTTATAGCCATATAAATAGGAAGAAAACAAAGAAAGAGGAAGTGGGACCGCTGAAGAATGTGGATGGAGTGGAAATTAAGAATAATCTAGGCATGGCACAATATCTAAATGAATATTTTGCTTCGGTCTTTAATAAGGCTAATGAAGGGTTTAGGAATAGAGGGAGTAGGACAGAGGGGAATAAAGGGGGGATAGACATTACAGTATCAGAGGTGGAGGCCAAACTTGACCAGCTAAACGGGACTAAATCGGGCGGACCGGATGATCTTCATCCTAGAATATTGAAGGAACTGGCGCGAGAAATTGCGAGCCCCTTGGCGACAATTTTTAATGAATCTGTAAACTCGGGGGTGGTACCGTTGGACTGGAGAATAGCTAATGTGGTTCCTATTTTCAAGAAGGGGAAAAAAAGTGACCCGGGTAACTACAGGCCTGTTAGTTTAACTTCTGTAGTATGCAAGGTCTTGGAAAAAATTTTGAAGGAGAAAGTAGTTAAGGACCTTGAGGTGAATGGCAATTGGGACAAATTACAACATGGGTTTACGAAAGGCAGGTCGTGCCAAACCAACCTGATCTCCTTCTTTGAGAAAGTAACAGACCTTCTAGATAAAGGAAATGCGGTGGATCTAATATACCTCGATTTTAGTAAAGCGTTTGATACGGTTCCGCATGAGGAATTATTGGTTAAATTGGATAAGATGGGGATCGATAGGAAAATCCAGAGGTGGATAAGGAACTGGTTAAAGGGGAGACTGCAGCGGGTAGTACTGAAAGGTGAACTGTCAGATTGGAGGGAGGTCACCAGTGGGGTTCCTCAAGGTTCGGTTCTGGGTCCGATTTTATTTAATCTATTCGTTACTGACCTCGGAACCGAATGTAGGAGTGGGCTGATAAAGTTTGCGGATGACACAAAGTTGGGAGGCATTGCCAACTCGGAGAAGGATCGGGATATTCTGCAGGGAGACTTGGATGACCTTGTAAATTGGAGTATTAGTAATAGGATGAGATTTAATAGTGAGAAGTGTAAGGTGATGCATTTAGGGATGACTAATAAGAATTTCAGTTATAAGCTAGGGACGCATAGGTTAGAAGTGACTGAGGAGGAGAAGGACCTCGGAGTCCTGGTTGATCGCAGGATGACTATGAGTCGGCAATGCGACGCGGCTGTGAAAAAAGCTAATGCGATCTTGGGATGCATAAGGCGAGGTATTTCTAGTAGAGACAGGGAGGTGCTGCTTCCGTTATACAAGGCGCTGGTGAGACCTCACTTGGAGTACTGTGTGCAGTTCTGGTCTCCTATGTTTAAAAGGGATGAACTGAAACTGGAACGGGTACAGAGAAGGGCAACTAGGATGATCCGAGGAATGGAAAACCTTTCCTATGAAAGGAGACTCGAGGAGCTTGATTTGTTTAGCCTAACCAAAAGAAGGCTGAGGGGGGATATGATTGCTCTCTTTAAATATATCAAAGGGATAAATACCAGGGAGGGAGAGGAATTATTTCAGCTCAGTGCTAATGTGGACACAAGAACGAATGGATACAAACTGGCCGTGGGGAAATTTAGGCTTGAAATTAGACGAAGGTTTCTAACCGTCAGAGGGGTGAAATTTTGGAACAGCCTTCCGAGGGAAACGGTGGGGGCGAAAGACCTCTCTGGCTTCAAGATTAGGCTAGATAAGTTTATGGAGGGAATGGTTTGATGGGATTACGGGATTCTAATCAATTAGGCAATAACGGCCATCGCTGGTAAAATGAGGGTCTGGCTAGAGAATCTTGCCTGTATGCTCGGGGTTCTGCTGATCGCCATATTTGGGGTCGGGAAGGAATTTTCCTCCAGGGTAGATTGGCAGTGGCCCTGGAGGTTTTTCGCCTTCCTCCGCAGCATAGGGCAGGGGTCGCAAGCTGGGAAATTCTCTGCGACTTGAAGTCTTTAGATCACGATCTGGAGACTTCAACAGCAGAGTTAAGGGAAAGTGGGGGGGTCAGCTTTTGTGGCCTGCATCATGCGGGGGGTCAGACTAGATGACCATATTGGTCCCTTCTGACCTTAAAGTCTATGAGTCTATGAGTCTATGAGAGTGAACACTTCGGCAGCACAGGGCCCCCAGACAGCTTGAGTGGCCACGTAGCCCTCCGTGAGGTGGGCGGCCTCCGCGAGGATCTGCAAACCCAGCTTCGGTCCGCCGGTGGGAGAATCCAGACAGACTGCTCCATAGCTGGGAGTCCTGCTCTCCGGGATCCCATCTGAGAGGCTGGCTTTAACCACCACCAGCAGACGTCCTTTAGCCTTTGGGCGATCGCCCACGCCGACGGTAGGTTTCTTCATGTAGATCTAACCGGCCCTTCACCTCGTCACGTCCCCGGCATGCTGCCTGGGCTTCCCCAGCGAGGAGTGGGGCCAGCCGGACTGCCCACGGGGCCGGGGCCATTGAGAGGCTGTGGCCTCCCTTTCGGGGGTTACCAGGAATGACTCTGTTGTCTGTCATCAGGGTCGGAGTGGTGCCCGGATATGCCGGGGACACGCTCTGCATGGCGGCGGGTCCCCAAAGAGCAGCGGGAGGTCCCAGGCCCGCCAACCATTGGGACGACTGTTGCTGGTGCGATGCCATCTGCGCAAGCGATTGTTGCTGCGCCTGTTGTTGTGCTGGCGAGTCAGCCGGCTGGTGCAGGAGCCAGTTCACCCATCGCTCTTTGCACTGCAGCGACGGTTACATCCACCCCACTTCTGGGACTGCCTCGTCAGATGCTCTTGGGGCTGTCTCCTAACTATCTCCCTCTAGCCACCTCCAACTGGCCCAGCCCTAAAATGGGTCAATCAGCCCTTAAACTCCAGGGCGTCTGTTGTCTCCCCATCAGTTCCTTAGAGGCAGCCTGGCCCAGTTGTTGCCCTCCACTATCCCAGGCCTTCCTGCCTCCCCATCTCGCTCAGTCCTCCCTCCTTTATAGCTGTGGCTGCCTGCAGGCCTCTGTGACTGTCAGCCTGGTGCCTCTCTCCCTGGTCTCCACCTGGCCTTTGTGAGCCCCGTTACGGGTGATCAGGGCCGTGTTGGGTGGGGGGCCATGCCGGAGTGCTGCGTGTATTGCCTTCTGGCCCCAGCGCCCTGACAGCCGGCCCCAGTTTGCCAGCCTGGGAGATTCTGGCAATGACTTTTCCCCGAGTTGGCAGCTCTAGCTTCCCACCCAGCACGGTTTGCATGTGGAGCTGAGTGTGCTCGAATACCAGCCAGTCCCTCCCGCCTGGCGCAGCATTGTGCAACAACAGCTCCCTGCCAAGCCAGCCCTCCCAGGTGTGACCACACCTCCCCTCGCTCCAAGCAGCATAAATAGCCGGGCGAAGCTTGGCAAGAAATCAGACAGGAGGCAGGCGAAGAATGGGCGACCCGGAGCCGCAGGCGGGCCTGGGTACTGCATTGCCATCAGCAAGCTACAGCTGCGAAGGGTTCTCTCTTCTGCTACTTCTCTGCTGGGTCTTGCGGCTCTATGGGGCTTTTTTCCTTCCTCTTTTGCCGAGAGTGCATTTCATCTCCTTGTAGCTGGATCCGGGAGGCAGCCACCCCGCCGGGATAGGCTGAGACGCAGCTCCGAGACAGGACAGAAGTTTGCAGCACGACGACCGTATTCTAAAGCCAGAAAATGGGCTGATGTATAGAGATCTCGGTAGTGGGCAAGCAAGCGGCACGCCACAGAGCCAGCCCACGGCCGATCAGGGGCATTTTGATTTTCTTTGAATAAGTGAGAGTTTAGTTGTAACAAGGTGAAACCCCAGCTCATTTCTAAACAAATTCCCCTCCGGCTTTAATTTTAGCTGCGTTTCTCTGACTGTAGTTTTCATTCCCTCCGAGGTGACACACAGGAAGCAAAAGGTCACCGCAGCGTGGAAGTTGCAGCGCAGCTGGTTACGACACAGGCTGCAAGGCGCATGCAGGTTGAAAATTACGCTAGTGGAAATTTTGATGCCACAGAATGAGTTACGCTATAGAGCAATGATGTACATTACAGGCATGCGGGAGCATGTGACAGCCTCTATAAAGAGACCCATGCTGGCCCAATGGCAGAGTAGATCTACAGAGCAGGGTCAGCCGGTGCAGGATGGGTTGTCCGGTGTGTTGGCTCAGTTACCTGATAGTACTGTTTCTCTTTTACTGTTCAGAGGCCCGTCCGTCCAATAGTCATGAAAAGCCAGCCACCCAGATGAAAGTCCCCAAGTACCGGTAAGTGATTTCTGTGTCCTCACAGCGCAGGGCTGCAGAGTTCAGATCCATGGCCGAGCAATTGCGAGGATTTTCACAAGGCGGGACTGGCTCCCTGTGGTGTTTGTTGTTCTCTGTATTGTGGTAGGGCCTCGGAGCCCCAGTCATGGAGCAGGGCCGCGTTGTGTGAGGTGCTGACAGCAGCGACGGGGCGACTGCGAGAGCAGACAACAGCCCAAGGAAGGGTGGGTTGGGCGTGGCAAAGGGGATGTTCGGTGGGACCAGGCACCCAGCACCCATCAGCTCCTCTGCAATCCCGAAGCAGGATCCCTGAGCTCACTGCCAGCGGAGCGGGGCCTGCGGGAGGCACATGGCTGGGGCTGGGGCTGGCGGGTCCGTGGTGTCTTGTTGCACTGCTGGGTCTAGGGTCGCTGAGGGCTGTGTGGACTTGGAGAGAAGCTGGCATGGCCCTGCATGGATGCTTCCATTTGAGCTTGGAGCAGGTTATGTCTGTTTAGATCAGTTGGGAATCGGCGCTGGGGGGGTTGAAGGGGTGGTGGGGGTTTGGAGGGGCAGGGCAGGGTGCTGGGCGTCAGAGG
>NW_020664400.1:2864341-2869909 GCF_002925995.2 Terrapene triunguis
GGTGGTGGGGGTTTGGAGGGGCAGGGCAGGGTGCTGGGCGTCAGAGGGGGGGGGGGGGGGGGTGGGGGGGGTAGGGGGGGGGGTGGGGCGCTGGGGGGGTTGGAGGGGTGGGGCACTGGGGCTGGATCTAGTTTGCGGCTCATTGGCTCACACTCGCTACCTTTCAGCCTTTGGGACGTGGCCCAGAAGTCTCTCTACCTGCGGAACAATCAGCTGGTCGCCGGCTATTTGCAAGGCTCCAACTCTGCGCTGGAAGGTGAGTCGCGCCCGCTGCCCCCTTGCTGCCCCTGCCCTGGGCAGGCCAGGGCCTGGGAGCCTCCCGGGCAGACCCTGTGCTGGGCACCGTGCCACCACCCTCGCCTGGCAGCCAGAGCCTCCGGCTGTGCCCGCCCTGCCCTGGGTGCCTCAGCACAGCTCCATCTCCCCGGCACTTTCGCTCGGCTCCCCTGAGCTCCACACAGTTTGCAGCCATTGAGCAACGATGCTAGAGCTGGGCCGCACCCCCTGCTGGAACGCCAGCCCCCCATGGCCCCAGGGCCAGCAGCATGGACCCCCCGTGACCCCAGGGCCGGCAGCACGGACCCTCCAGGGACCCCAGGGCCGCAGCGCGGACCCCCCGTGGCCCCAGGGCCAGCAGCGCAGACCCCCACTCCTGCTTGCTCTGCTAAGCGCTAATCAGGCCAGTCTGGTTTTATTCCCAATGCGCCCAAACTGGCCCCTTTTGCATGCCAAGGGCTCTGGCCTCTAGGTCACATGGGTGGTCTGAAAGCCAGCCCGGCTCTCCCACCCTGGGACTCGCTGGGGACTCTGCCAGGGTGGTATTTTCAGCTGATGGGCGAGGGGGCGGCTCGGCCCCAGCCCTGCTCTGGGGGCGGGTGGATCTGTCCTAGGGCTCACCCCCTCTTTCTCCCCACAGAGAAGATTTACTGTGTCACCAACCGCTTCTTCAAGCCGGAGAAGTTCCCCATCATCCTGGGCATCCAGGAGGGGCGCCGCAGCCTAGCGTGTGGGACGGGCGCCTCGCCTGTGCTGCAGCTGGAGGTGAGTGGGGACCCCCCTCAGATCTCCGTGTCCTACGCCCCCTTCCCCCCTCCCTGGGGCTCCATTCCCCCGGCCCAGGCCTAGCTGCAGCGCAGGCTGGTTGTGGGTGCTCCCAGACCCCCCTGCTCCACTGGAGTCCAGATCTCTGCCCGTCACCAGTCTGAGCGTACAGACCAGCCCCCGGCCCTGGCTGGCCCCCGCGGGAGAGTCTCCGTCCCTCACCAGCCTCTCCCCACCTGCACAGGACATGAACATCACGGAGCTGTCCCGGGGCGGCAATGAAACCACCCGCTTCATCTTCTTCCGCTCCTACAAGGACGGCATGTGGCGCTTCGAGTCGGCCGCCAACCCGGGCTGGCTGCTCTGCACCTCGGCCCAGTCCAACGAGCCCCTGGGCCTCACCTTACACCAGGACGCAGCCCACATCGTCGACTTCTACTTCCAGCTGTTCTGAGCCCAGCCGCCCGGGAGGTGTGCCCCGGCCCCTGGCTGCTGCCAGCCCAGCCTCGCCCCTGGCTGCGTAGGAGACCAGCTGGGTCGGGAAGGGCTGCACGACCTCTCCCCTGACCCAGCCACAACCAGCCAGGGTTGTGTTCCTAGGATTCCTGGGTCCCAGCAGGAGGGCCCCGGGGCCTGATCCTGCCGGGGAACTGAGCGTCCGCCCGGTGGGAATGTTTCAGGGCACCCAGCCCCTTGTAGAGCCAGGCTGTGCACTTCAGCCAACGTGCCCGGAAGGGGGCCCCGATCCTGGGGGCCCGTCTCCAGTGCCGTGGAGCCTGGCATGGCTATCCAGGACACCCAGCCTTTTCCAAAGGGGCCTGTGGGCGTCCAGCGGCAGGATGGCCCAGCAGTTAGAGCACTAGCCGGGGACTTGGGAAACCCTGCTCTGCCAGACTCCCTTGGGCAAGTCCCGGAGCCGCTCCGTGCCTCGGTTTCCCCCTCTGTACAATGGGGCCACCAGCCCGGCCGTGTCTCCCGGGGCATGTGAGGGTAAATCCACTGCCCATGGACGAATCCCAGAGTGTGCGGGTGTCTGCCCACGTGCCACGTCAGCACCGTTCTGGCTCGGCTCGGTGTCTCCTGGCGGTTCTGCTCTGCACGGCTAGGGAAGGGCCGAGTGCCCCGGGAGGGGATCTGGGTGCACCCCCTCGCTGTGTGAATAGCTTGTCCCACCAGAGAGCTCTGGACCCCCCCAGCCCCAGCCTGGCTTTGAATAAACGTGGAAAGTAGCTACTCATGCCTGAGCGACACTGTTGAGTTGAGATGCACCCGCCCCCCTCTGGGCCCAATTCCCATCAAACGCCCCGGCTGGGCCCTGCTGGAGCCGTAAGGCCAGGCACCCCGTTTCCCAGAGCCCGGGGCTGCCACCCCCCTCCCCCAGCCTGCTCCCCACGGCTTCCAGGCTGGATAAACACGGGGCTGGTTCCCCACAGGGCTTAGCTGGAGTAAGGAACGAAAGAGCCAACGGCGAGCCGGACTCCTGGGTTCCATTCCCTGCTCAGCCACCCACTCGCTTCCCCACTCCGTGCCTCAGTTTCCCCAGCAGTCACATGAGACTAGTGCTCCAGGTCTAGGATGACCAGACAGCAAATGTGAAAAATCGGGACAAGGGGTGGGGGGCAATAGGAGCCTATATAAGAAAAAGACCCAAAAATCGGGACTGTTCCTATAAAATCGGGACATCTGGCCACCCTATCCAGGTCTATGGCCAGGCCCCCAGCTGGTGTCAATGGGTGCTGCTCCATCGGAGTCAAGGGGGCTGCGCCAGTCACAACTCCCACGCATACAGTGCTCACTCCGTGTTACCGCCCTCCCGGGGGATGGCACCTGCAGAGGAGAGCTGGCATGTTCCAGCTCTCCTCGCTCCCTAGGCCCGCGCGGAAGATGTTCCCCTGCAGGGAAAGTGCCCCGTGCACTCTACCATCCCAGCTTTACGGGAGGGCATGAGAGCAATATGGAATAAGCCTGTTGAACACGGGGGCTAGTGCGTGGTGGGGTGGGGGGCAGAGGAGCTGCCCCAGGGAATGGGACTGGCCAGGTACCAAAACCAGGGGAAGGGATTTTATACAATGTACCTCCAGCCTGGGGAACTCACTGCCGCATGGTGTCATGGAGGCCAAGAGCTTAGTGAGGTTCCACCAAGGACCTGTTTCTCCTGAGTGAGACTGTCCAGAGCTACAGGAGAGGGGCTAATGCAGCAGCTGGGATCTGAGCCCCTTGCCCCTGGGTCTGACAGGGTCAGGGAGAAACAGCTCCCGGGGCGGTGGTTCTGGAATGGCCCCTCGCAGGGGCTCTCTGGAGCAGCTGGGAGTGGCCCCATGGCAGACAGGCTACGGATTGAGCTGGGCATGGGTGCGACGTCCGTGCCCATTGGGGATGGAGTCTGGGAAGGCGCATGGCACAGACGTCACTGCCGATAAACCAGTTAGGCCAGTTTGCAGGCAAGGGACTGGGGCAAGAGAGGGGAGTGCGTGTGCTGCACCCAGCCCCAGGCAGCCCCTCGGCGTCAGTGGGAGCGCTGGGCACATGAGGAACATGGGGGGTAGCACCCCCAGTGAGCTGTGGGGACTGCCTGGGGAGCTGGGCACCCGAGGTTGCAGACGGACCCTGCTGCTGGCCAGGGGCTTCCCAGGCCTCCCCAGGACACACACGTCCTTCCTTGTGGGTTTATTCCCCTCGTGGGCTGCTCCTCCAGCCCCCCATCAGTGGGGAACCAGCGAGCCTGCCCCAGCGTTTGGCACGAAAGGCCAATGGCTCAGGGAAAACCAGGAGCCTTTCCCAGCCAGCTCTGCCCACAGCTCGGGCGCCCATCCTGGGAACCAGGGTGTGGCTGAAATCCAGAGGGGGCTGGGGACACTCGATGCACCCGGATGGGGGTGGGAGAACCAGTTCATTTGAGGAGGGGCCTCTGCTCGCGCTGTGCGTGGTGGGCCAGCCCCACGGCAGCTGGGGCATTTCACCCATCATTGCGCCCTGGTCCCCCTGAGGCAATGCCGCCCACGGCTCTGGCATCACGCCGGGACCAAGCTGCACCCACAGCCCGCTTGGCAGGTTCCCTTAATTCCACCCACTGACGTGGCAGCAGCAAGATTTCAACATCCCCCAGCTTCCGCAGCTGCCTCCTCCTGGCCTGAGGTGGGGACTGGCCCAGCATGAGCCAGCTGCACGTGCAGGGTCCCTCGCCATGCCTGGGGCTCCGTACTGGACTCCCCAACTCTGCATGCTCCTGACACCCCAAGTACCCCTCCCCACGGATCTGCGATAGCACCAGCCGCAACGGGGGGCAGCTGGCTGGGGACAGCTGGGTTCATGACACAGGCGCTGGGCTGCAGCTGAGCTGAGCTGGGTTCTGTGTCAATCTGTCTGGGCCTCAGTTTCCCCATCTCGGTTGGGGTCTGCACAGCCCCAAGCATGACAGGGCCCTGATCTCAGGGGGGGGGGTCTGGGCAGCGCCCGGCAGAATGGGGCCCTGATCTCGGGCGGGGTTTGGGCAGCATGCGGCATGACGGGGTCTCAGGTCTCTATCTGAGGATTCCTGCATTGGGGTTTCCAGACTGACCCAATTCCTGCCCATATGTCACTCAGTTCATGAGCTCTCCCCAGCCCTCTCGTCCGGGACTGGGTGTTGCCCCTTCCTGGAAGTCGCCATGTGTCAGCCGAATTTGCATGTTACATCAGCGCTGTCCTCTACCAGGCCCATTATCCCAGGTGTAACCGTCACTCCCTGCACGGCAGGGCCCATAAGTAGCTGTGGAGCGGCACGTTCCAGAGCTCACAGGAACTTGTGGACTGCAGGTACCGCTCTCCCCCGGGTGCTCAGTGCCACGGGCCTCCTCTGCCAGCTCGCTGCCCTGGCGCCCGGTGTGTCCTCTGCTTTTTCTTCTGGCTGGGATGGGGGATGGGCATACAGGGCGGGGCAGGAATCCAGTGCTCCACCGGGTGGGCACTGGGGCTGGGTTCAGCTAGGATTACCAGCTGCTGGCTGAACAGAGAGCCCTTTGCAGCCTTCATGGCTGGGAGTTACCTGGGCACAGGTGCCTGCCAGGGCTGGCCCGGGCCCAAGCCCAAAGCCTTTGGCATCATCGGCAGGTCTCCCCTTGGGTTGGCACCTCAGCTGCTGTAAAGCAGCAAAGCTCCACCAACTCCCCTGGGCTCAGGCCCCCATGGTCAGAAAGAATGCCTAGGAGGCCTATGAGCTGCCACCATCTCGCACAGCCAGGTGTTCACTCTGAAACCTAGTGATGGCCTCAGGCATGTTGCCATTGCGGATTAATGTCTCTGCTGTTGCACATGCATCCGTCCTGGGACTGTGGGCAGCTCCTGGCACTATAGGCTGTGTTGGAGAAGGATGCCCCAATCTGAATTCCGGCTCCCTGGTTAAAGACACACTGATGCAGCCCATCTCAAAGCTCCATTGTTGGGGCTCGGTCCCAGCCGCAGGCAGGGTCAGACCTTCATGATAGCCAGGAATCCTGCTCATTCCTGACTGACGCCAGGTGCCAGCCTCTCTCTCCCCCAGGCCCAGCC
>NW_020664400.1:2869919-2873257 GCF_002925995.2 Terrapene triunguis
AACAGCCTTTGGAGTCCTCTGACGCGGGCTAACGCCGCGGTATGGCACCGACAGGCCCTACCTCTGTGCCCAGCTCACACTGCTGGCGCTCAGCAGTGGCTCCATGGGTAGGGTTACCATATTTTAATTTAAAAAAAGGAGGACACTCCACGGGGCCCCGGCCCCGCCCCAACTCCACCCCTTCCCCGCCCCCGCCCCTTCCCCAAAGTCTCTGCCCCCTCCCCTGAACGCTCCGCCCCCCGGCTCCTCCCCTTCCCCTGCTTCCCGTGAATCAAATGTTCGCGGGAAGCCTGAAACAGGGAGGCAGCAGGTAAGCTAGGGCTGGGGCTGAGGCGGGGCATGGCGCGGCGCGGCCCAGTCCGGCCCCCCCGGCCGAGCGGCTCCCTCCGGCGGCTGGCCGGCCCAGGCCAAGAGGCTCTGGCCCCGGCGTCTCCCGCCCGGCTCGGCTCAGGACCTGGGGCGCCGGCCCTGGTTCCGGCCGAGCGGCTCCGGCCCACCCTGGCCCCAGCGGCCCCAGCAGCCCCGGCCCCAGCGGCTCCGGCCCCCCGCCGAGCACCTCGGGCCCCAGCGGCTCCGGCCCCCGGCCGAGCACCGCCAGCCCCAGCGGCTCCGGCTGGGACCCAAGCCCCACGACCCCTCCCTCCCTATTTTCCTGGACGTGTCCGACTTTTGGGGATTTCCTCCCGGATGGGGATTTGAGGCCCAAAAGCCGGACATGTCCGGGAAAATCCGGACGTATGGTAACCCTATCCATGGGCATCAATGGGCCAGATCCTCTGCTGGTGTCAATTGGTGTCGCTCCACTGCTGCGTGGGAAGCCCAGGGCTGGGGTAGCAGGGGTCCACAGGTCGGGAGTGAGGGGCACCGGCAGACCTGGGGGAGAGTAGGCCTGAGCTAGCAGGGGCTGTGGGTCAGGCATGAGGGACCTCGAGAGAGCTGGGGGGGCAGGGCTGGGCTAGCAGGGGGCTGCGGGTTGGGAGGAAAGGGCGCAGGCAGAACTGGGGGGAGACAAGGGCTGGGGTAACGGGTCTGCGGATCGGGAGTGAGAGGCACCAGCAGAGCTGGGGGAGCCCACGACTGGGCTAGCAGGGGCTGTGGGTCGGCAGTGAGGGGCACCGGCAGAGCTGAGGGGGGACAAGGGCTGGGCTAGCAGGGGGCTGTGGGTCGGGAGAGAGGGGCACCACCAGGGCTGGTGCAGGGAGCCCAGGGCATCCCAGGACTTCCTGAGAGGTCAGCAGCCGGGGGCAAAGGTCTGGCCGTGGGTGCTGCCATCTCTGGTCACCATCTCCCTTTGTTGACAGCAAAGCCGCAGGAGGAGGAGAGCCAGCTGGAGACAGTGTGTGGGGTAAGAGCTGGGGCTGGGCTGGGGTCTCCCTTCGGTGGATTCACCGTGCCTGGGGTGGGAGGGGTGAGGAACTCAGCACTTTCTGCCCTGTCCCAGCTGCCATCTCCCCCCAAGAAGCTCTGCCTCCCCCTCAGCTGAGGCTGAGAACGCAATGGTGCCGGCAGCCACTATACAGCCTTCCAGATGGCTTGTGGAACTCCCCGCTACTGGACGCCAGCTAAGCCCCCCCCCCCAAAATCAGCCAGGTGCCCCCTGTGTGCTACGGCCCGTATCTGCCCCCATGGACAGCCCTTCCAGGGGCATATTGGGGTTGATGTTTTTCCCAGGAGGCTGTGATTGGGGGAGGGGGTGCAAAGAAGGGGGTGGGAATGCCTCCCTGCCAGGTCTGTGAGTCAAATGTGGGGAAGTGAGTCCGTGGGGCAGGGTCCCCCATAGCTCTGAGACCCCTGCTCTGTGCACGGGAACGACGACACTGAGATCACTGACCCCAGTCTCCCCTCTCCAGCTGGAGAGCGCTGCAGGAACACCGCTGTAGGCTGGGCTCAGGGGACGGGCTGAGGATGGAGCCGGATTCGCAGTCGGTCGTGGACCCCAACATGGAGGAGCTGTTCAGCCTTTTCTTGGACGAAGATAGCGACCCAGGTAGGGTTACCATCCGTCCGGGTTTCCCCGGACATGTCCGGCTTTTTCCGCTTTAAATGGCCGTCCGGGGGGGATTTCTAATAAAGTAGAAATGTCCGGGATTTCCCCCTTCCCCTCATGCAGAGTGCGGCGCGGCTGATTGGACGGCTGGGCCTGATTGAAAGCCGCTCGCAGCCACTGGGGCCTCTAGCAGCCAGAGTCCCTCCCACTCCCCCGCTCCCTCCTCCCCCACAGAGCAGCGCCACAGCGTTTGGCTGCACGTGGAGCTCGCAGCTCTCCCTCGGCCTGGGGGGGTGGCAGGCAAGGGACAGAGAACGGGGGGTTAGATTGGTCGGGGGTTCTGGGGGGGGCTGTCAGGAGAAGGGGGTGTAGAGAGCGGTTGGGGCAGTCAGGGGACAGGGAGCAGGGAGACTTAGACAGGGGGTGGGGTCCTGGGGGCAGTTAGGGTGGGGGGGGGTCTCAGGAGAGGGCAGTCAGGGGCCACGTAGGGGGATTCTGAGGGGGGCGGGAAGTGGGAGGGGACGGGGCGGGGCTAGGGCGGCACCCCGTGTCCTCTTTTTTGATTGTTGAAATATGGTAACCCTAGACCCAGGGGTTCGGGGCGGCTGCGCCAGAGGGGGAGACGTGGACGCTGCTTAGCAACTTGTCTGCAGTGCCCTGTGCCCCCCATGCCCTCAGCGCCCATCGCAGCCCAGAGCCCATCTGGGGAGGCAGAGGCTGAGGTCCCTACAGGCCCCTGGTTGTCAAATGACCCAGGAAACCAGCAGCTGGGGGCCCCATAGGGGAGTCTGGTCTTAGCAACTGTGTAGCCACAGCTAGAGAAGCTGGCTGTGATCAGGGCCCCGTCGTGCCGGGTGCTGCCCAGACCGTGACCGAGATCAGGGCCCTGTCGTGCTGGGGACCCTGGTGTCAGGGGGATGGGGACCCCAACCATGGGAGTGCGGGGGCAGGGAGGGGGACCCCGGTGATGGAGGTGTGAGGCAGGTGTGACAATGCGGTTCTGGCGGAACCCAACTGAGAGTGCCAACTCAGGACAAATTGCTCAAACAGGGCAGTTACAGCCCAAGGCTGGGGTTTTTTCCACCTCTAAGGCAAACCAAACCAGCCAGACTAAGAGGACTTTGGTCTCACCCCACTGGCTAACCGCAAGTCTCACAAGCAATCTCCTTAGACACTCCAGTTTCCCAGTATCACCACCAGTGCCACTCGTTATGGGGACAAATGGTTATGAAAACCAAGACCCCAGTAAAAGAAAAAGGTTCTCCTGATCCCAAAGGACCAAGCCCCAGACCCAGGTCAATATTCAAATCAGATCTTACCCACAAATCACGCTGTTGCCAATCCTTTAGAA
>NW_020664400.1:2873267-2885884 GCF_002925995.2 Terrapene triunguis
GATATAGATGAGAGCTAGAATTGGTTAAATGGAATCAATTACATACAGTAATGGCAAAGTCTTGGTTCAGGCTTCCAGCAGCGATAAAATAAACTGCAGGTTTAAATCAAGTCTCTGGAATACATCCCCAGCTGGGATGGGTCATCAGTCCTTTGTGTAGAGCTTCCATTTGTAGCAAAGTCCCTCCAGAGGTAAGAAGCAGGATTGAAGACAAGATGGAGACGAGGAATCAGCCTTATATAGTCTTTTCCAGGTGTAAGAACACCTCTTTGTTCTTACTGTGGAAAATTACAGCAAAATGGAGTCTGGAGTCACATGGGCAAGTTCCTGCATACTTTGCTGAGTTACAAGGCGTATTTGCCTTCTCTCCATGGGTCAATTGTATAGCTGATGGTCCTTAATGGGCCATCAAGCAGGCTAGGCAGAGCTAACACCAACTTGTCTGGGATGTCTCCCAGAAGCATAGCATAAGTTTGCCATACAGACAGTTTAGAGCCAATATTAATAACTTCAACTACAAAATTGATACACACATATAGACAGCATAATCATAACCAGCAAACCCTAACCTTGTCTAAGACACCTCATTTGACCCCCTTTATACAAGATTTGGTGCCACTACAGGACCTTGGTTGCAACCATGTTCTATATGGTCCCAGATTATATCAATAACGTCACAACTCCTCGCACTGATCTGTAGGGAGGGGATCCCTCAAGGGCAGCAAGCTCCTTCCCTACCCCAGGCAGGGCCGCCGAGAGCGGGTTTGGGCCCCGGTGAAAATTTTTTTTCGGGCCCCCCAGCAAGGGCGGACCGGCTAAACAGGGCCGACGAGAGGTGGGGGAAGCCGGGGAAGCCGGGCCCCGGTAAGACGATGGGGTGGGGGAGGGGAGAGGACGCTGGGGAAACTGGGCCCCAGCCCCCTTCCAGACTGCCGGGCCCCAGTCATTTGTACCGGCTTCCCCCCCCCCCCGTTGGCCCTGACCCCAGGTGCACAAGCCTGTGATGGCTGGGAGATGCTCTGCTTCTGTGACCTTAGCAGCTCTGTGGGGCAGGACCAGCGCTCTGTTCTGCGTTTGGACCGCGCCTGGCCCAGCGGTGTCCTGGGCCATGGCTCGGGCTCTCATGTGTCGTGGTGACACAGTGCTAATATATCACAGCTGTTGGGCAGGCTCCTCGCCATCCTGCAAAGGGCCCACTGGCCGCAGCCTGAGGTGGAGCTGCACAAGGCAGGCATGTGCCCGAGGCTGGAGATGCCCAGCCGGGAGGCCCCTGGAGCTGATGCTGTGGCATTTGCTCTGGTGCTCCGCATGCGGCTTTGCTTTCCAAAGCCTGGGACTCGGCTCTCCCTTGTGCCACTGCTACGCTGGGTGATCCGTCTAGGCTGGATATTAGGAAACACTGTTTCACTAGGAGGGTGGTGAAGCACTGGAATGGGTTACCTAGGGAGGTGGTGGAATCTCCATCCTTAGAAGGTTTTAAGGCCCCGGCTGGGATGATTTAGTTGGAGTTGTGACGTTACACTCCATATTCTTTATGACAATATGCTTGTGAGATGGAACTGACAGAACTGAGATGTGCTTTATGCAAGATGGTGCTTGTGAGGTATCATTGGAAAGGTTCTGATTTACTGAATGTGATTACCCAATGTGTGTGCCGGTATCATTTCTGTATCTGACCATGTCTCTGTATTTCGAATGTGCTACGCTGGATGAAGCCAAACAATGTTAATGGCTTACTGAGGAAATGCACAAGCACCAGGATTACCCCAGGAACTGCGTGCAACAGAAACCTCTCGGAGATAGCACTGCACAATGGGAACTGTCTGACCCAGGTCACAGCAAAAGAGCTTTCCAGCAAGTGGGGGGGAAGATATAAAAGAGGGGCAATGACAACATGAGGGGGCCTCACTCTCCCGACAACACCACACTGGAAAATACCTGAGGAACAAAGACTGAACTGGGAGAAGTGATGGTCCTAGGCTAAGATCTTTAGCCTGTGTATGAAAACCTGGGAAAGCCAAGGCAGTTTGTGCCTTAAGAATCTGCCAGCCTGTTTATCACTCAGGGTGAGAATTTGCTAATTTGTATCCTACCTATCTAGTGTGTCAAGCTTAGTTTGCATGTTTTGTTTCATTTGCTTAGTAATCTCCTTCCTTCTGTTTGCTATTCCTTTAACCACTTAAAATCTACCTTTTGTAGTTTATAAATGTATTTTGTTTATTATTAAACCCAGATTATGTAATTTCTAACCGGGGGGCGGGGGGCAAGAAGTCGTGCACATCTCTCTCTTCACATTGAGGAAGAGGGTGGATTTTTATGAACTTGCGCTGTGCAGATTTTTCTACAGTGCAAGACAGTATTATTTTGGGTTTATCTCCCCAAAGGGGTGTGAGTCCTCTCCCATGGAGCTGACTTCAGTCTGTGTCTGCAGCGGGGTGTGGCCCTACCTGTGTGTGTGCTGCAAGAGGCCGGAGAGTCTCATTCAGCAAAATGGGGAGAGGGAACCCAGGCTGGTGGAGCAGGAGAGGCTCAGTGAAATCCCAGTACATCAGGTGACATGCCGGATGGGGGCTCCAACCAATCACAGGGGTTGGTCCTGCTTTGAGCAGGAGGTTGGACCAGGGCTGGCTCCAGAGTTTTTGCCGCCCCAAGCAGCAGGAAAAAAATAAAATAAATAAAAAGCCGCGATCGGCGGCACTTCGGTGGCAGGTCCTTCCCTCCGAGAGGGACTGAGGGACCCACCGCTGAATTGCCGCCGAAGAGCTGGACGTGCCGCCCCTTTCCATTGGCCGCCCCAAGCACCTGCTTCCTGCGCTGGTGCCTGGAGCCGGCCCTGGCTTGGACTAGATGACCTCCTGAGGTCTCTTCCAACCCTAATCTTCTATGAGTCAATGATTCTATGATCCAGAGCACCTCCAACACACAGCTGCCTGGACCCCAACTCCCTATTTCACGCCCAGCTCACCACCCCCTTGCTGTGCCATCCCCTGGGTCGCATGCCCCTGAACACCATCCTACTACCACCCCCCCAGCATCCTCCAACACCGCCTGCCCTGCCCACGCTCTCCACCCTAAGCAAGAGTCCAGGGGTGCCCAGGCATTGGGCAGGCTCTCGGGGGAGAATTTCACCCAGTAGCGTTGAGGGGTGAGGTGCCTGGTCTCTCAGGGGTCTGGCTGGCTGGGGTGCCCAGCTGTGGGCATGGCGCCAGCCTGGAGGGGCTCTGGGGTTTGCCCCCAGAATGTTGGAATCTGGGCGCTGGATGATAGGGTGACCAGACAGCAAATGTGAAAAATCGGGACGGGGGTGGGGGGTAATAGGAGCCTATATAAGAAAAAGACCCAAAAATTGGGACTGTCCCTATAAAATCAGGACATCTGGTCACCCTACTGGATGAAAATGAATCCACTAAGCAAATTACAATGTGAGGCTCATGTGGGACCTAACTGTGAGCTTGCGATTGAGGGGCTGGGGGCAGGGCCGGCTATTTAAACCCAGACCATAAGTGGAGCCTAATTAGGCTCCCAGCCCAAGTCAGCTTCTCTTATTATTAGCGTCTCTTCTGTGGTGACTGATTCTGGGTCATCTCCAGCTCCTCAGCTGGGGTAACTGGGCCCAGAGCCGCAGGATGCCCCCCAGCTGGAGGCCCAGCAAGGCGGGGTCTCCGTTCCTACCGCCAGGTGTACAGGGGACGGAGCACCACATCCGAGAGGTGTTTAGGTGCCTAACTCCCTTGGGGAGGATGCAGAGGGGTGACTGGGCCAAATCAGTGTGATGGTGCAACCCCATGCACTAGGTCTGTCTCCATCTGCAGAGGGCGGACAGGGCAAACCTGGGGGTGCTGAGACCCGCTTCCGGCACTTCAAAGCCTGGGAGGTATTCACCAGACACCTCTGAGCTCCCTGCCCATCCAGCTGCCCCGTGCGCCCCCACCCCAGCTGCTCCCCGGCTGATCCGGCTGCCCCCCCCCCCACACCTCCATTGCCGGTCTAGCTGCCCCCCGTACCCATCTGGCCAGACCAGCTGCCCCCTCACCCCCTGTCATCCATCTGCCTCCCTGCTCCATGGCCCGTCCAGCTGACATCCCTCTGTTCCGCTGCTCCCATGCCCCTGCCAGCATGCCATGTGCTTGCTTGTGCTGTCATCTACAGGCCAGTGCCCAGCACTGCACCCTGCCACCCAGACCCCAGGGCTGCGGCTGTCCTGACCCAGGGCTGGGAGGCAGAGCCTGGAGGGATGCTCTTTGCTGGCCTGGGCACTGCAGCTCCTGGGGCTCAGCCCCGCCCAGGAAATGGGGCCCCACAGCCACAGGAGGGACGCAGACCTAGAGACCCCAGGTCACTGCAGGTAGCAGGAGCCAGAGCCAGGGGCCAGGCTGATGTAGCTGCTGTCTGCACTGGGGGGCAGGGCCAGTGGAGCGCGGGGCCCATCCCTGGCTGTGAATGAGGAGCACAGGGCAGTGCACACACTAGCCGTGAGGCCATGGCCTTGCCGGGGGGCATTCGATCCTGGGGCTGAGCAGGGGACAGCAAAGGGGACAGAGTCGGGGGGGGCAGGGGCCCCTGTAGGGAGCCGCAGCTAGGAGAGAGGCTGAATGTGTGGGGCAGTGCAGGAGAATCGCCCAGCCTCCCTGGCAGGGCCATAGCTTCATTGACCAGAGAGGCAACAAGGGGATTGGCTAAAGCCCGTCAGGGAAGGGGCGGGGCAGCGGGGGTCACGCGGAGCCCATCGGGGAAAGGGCGGGGCAGCGGGCAGAGGCACCCTAGAAGCCCACCAGGCTGTGTGGGGTCCTGGCCCCGTCCCTGTCCCAGGGGTCGTGGGGTTTGGATGTGTCATTGCTGCTCCCTGGCCACGGAGCCCCTGGAGCAGCCCCCCCAACCCCGAGCCCTGGCCAGGGTCCCTGGCAGGATGGCACTGCCAGGCGCAGAGATGGGGCCGGCCCAGCTGCCTTGATCAGCCCAGTGAACGACTGGCTGCTGTGGGCCCCATGGGTGCCGGGAATGTGTAGTGGCCAGCCAGGCTGAGCTACGCCAGCCCAGCTTGTGAAAGGTATTTGGGCACATGGAGGTTGAGGGGAGTTAGGCACCCAACTAGTTTTAAGGCTCTGGATCCAAGGGCCTCCTACGCATGTGCTGGCTCTGACCTAGCTGAGCAAAGGGGAAGGCAGCACCAGCCGGGGAGTCACCCATGTGCAGCCCGGCCCCGTCTGCTCTCCTGGGTCAGGCCTGGAGCCCAGCCCTCCACCTGCCCCAACTGGTGTAAACAAGGCACAGGCCCTGCTGAGCCATGGGAGGGCGATGGCCTCACTCCTGATTTACACCAGTGTCACTGGCTGCAGGGTGGGGCGGGCCGCCTGCCCCTCACCCTGCACCTCACTGCTGGTGCCTGCACCAGGGCAAAGTGGGTGCAGGGCGCTGCCCCTTCTAGGCTGGTGGCATGTAACCCTGGCAGGGCAGCGGTGTCAGCGACAACACCAGGCGCTGGGACCTGGGAGAATAGGGTCCTCAGTGGCGTGGCAGGGGAGGATCGGGCCCACAGTGCAGGTGCAGGGGAGGATCGGGCCCACAGAACCAGGGCAGGGGAGGATTGGGCCTGTGGTGCTGGGGCAGGGAAGGATCAGGCCCACAGAGCCCGGACAGGGGAGGATCGGGCCCATGGTGCTGAGACAAGGAAGGATCGGGCCCACAGAGCCGGCACAGAGGAGGATCGGGCCCACAGAGCCGGCGCAGAGGAGGATTGGGCCCAGCGCGTTCCCAGGCCCAGACACGCCCCTCCCCAGCCGGGCTCAGCTCCTGGCAGCTGCTGGCTGAGCTGGGCCGCCAGCCCCGTTCAGGGAGGTCAGGGAGAGCCGAGTTGTGGGCCCACCCCAGCAGCTCGTTCCTCGGTGGTGCGGGGAGGGGCAGGGGCCGGGGCTGGGACGTGAATCTCCCAGTCTCTAGCGCCCCTCCTGCCCCCGCTCCTCCCCAGGCTGGAGCGCAGCTCGCAGGCCCCAGGGGCCAAAGGTCAGTGACTCTGCACACAGTCAGGACTCCCTGGCCGGGGCTCCAGAGTGGGCACCGTGCCGGCAGTGGCCGTCTGGGCTTGCTGCTGTCAAACCTGTCTGGCAGCCCCGCGCCGGCTCCTCCTCGCCCCAGCACCGGGCTCGGGCTCTTCCGCTCCACCGAGCCACGTTTCCAGAGTCCCGTCGTGCCCCCCACATCCCTGCGTCCCTGGGCCTGGGGGAGAGCAGCCCCGAGGCCCCCTGCCCTTGGAGACGGAGCCATGAGCCTGCTGGGCCGGGGAAGGCAGAACCGAGTGGCCCTGGGCCTCTGCACCTGCACCGAGCCCCGCCACGAGATGGGTAAGGAGAGAGCTGCCTTGCCAGCGGCACGGAGGGGACGGGGCTGGTTGGCAGGGGTGAAAGGGATTGTGGGACAGCCTCCCAGCATGCACTGTGGTCCCCGACTCCAGCCTAGGCCCCACCTCCCCCCGCCCCCACCTAGGTCCTTGGAGGGAGGGTTTAGGGGGCTTTCCACAGCACCAGGCCCTACTGGCACTCATGCCCCGGCATGGGGGTGGGGGAATGCAGCTGGGCCCCCTGTGCACTGGGAGGAGCTGTCCTGGAGGTGGTGGGAGGGATTGGGGGGGTGGAGAGGGAGGTCCTGGTTGGCCCCCCACTCTGCAGACCTAGGGGACCCCAGGGCTCAGACCTGGGAAAGACCCGCTCGGCACATCCTCCCTCTCGAGCCCAGCCGGCACATGAGGCCCCCAGCTGGTGTCCTGGCCAGGTTAGAGGGCGTGAGGGGCTCGCCCAGCGCCCATCACCGGGGTATCTGGCAACTGCTGAGAATTTAAATCTAGAAATAGCACGAAATCCCTGCCCTCTCTCCGCCTGCAGGGGACTGCGTGGTGGATGGGTGCAGGACGTGTCTGGGTGTGTGTGTGTGTGTCATGCCCGCACGGATCAGTGTGACGGGGTCCCTAGATGAGCGTGGTTGGGGCTGCCCTGGCTCTGTCATGCCCACACCAGCCCCGTGCCCATGGGGCAAGGCTGGCCCAGGCCTGTTCCGACGGGGGGAGGGATAGCTCAGTGGTTTAAGCATTGGCCTGCTAAACCCAGGGTTGTGAGTTCAATCCTTGAGGGGGCCATTTAGGGAACTGGGGTAAAAATCTGTCTGGGGATTGGTCCTGCTTTGAGCAGGGGGTTGGACTAGATGACCTCCTGAGGTCCCTTCCAACCCTGATATTCTATGATTCTATGACTGCAGCCAGTGCCACTAGCATCCATGGGGCAAGAGTGTTAATAGCACATTAGGTTTGTGATCAGAACAACAGGGTGACACCTCTGCCCACTGGCCCCGGGGCTAAGATGCGCCGCCCATACCTGGAGGGGAGTGTCCCGCAGGAAGCCGTGAGGAGCTGGCAGGGCCAGGAATCACTTCCTCTTGTGTTTGGCCGTGCACGGACCACAGGGGACTGGATGCTCACAGGCACCAGAGGGAAACTGCTCTTGGTGGAAGGCTTGGGGAAGCCCTGACCAAGATCAGGGCCCCGTCGAGCCAGGTGCTGCCCAGACATACCGTGTGACAGCCCCTGCCCAAGGATCTCCCAGTCTGTACAGATGAAGGATTGTTACAGACAGGGACAGAGGGGGGATGGGACCAGCCTGTGCTCACACAGGGTCTGTAGCGGAGCCAGGAACCCTGATGTCCCAAGCACTAAGCTGGCCCCAGTCATTAGGCCGGGCTCTTCCTGTCGCAGCGTGGGGCCCTGTTGGCCTGGGACTGCAGGATCCAGCCCGCCTCAGAGCAGGGAGTGAAAGCCTGGGCTGGAGACACACGGAGCCTGTCTCAGGAGGGGCTGGGGTGAGCTAGGGACAAGTGCCTGTGTTGAGCGCTGGCACCGTGCCTGGCACTAGACTGGCCCAGGCAGCCGCAGCCCCAGCTGGGGCGTTCACCATCCATGGGCCGGAGCCTGGACCAATGCAAAACTCCCACGGATGCCAGTTGGGGTCACAGTGGAGTGAGGGGCTGGGGGACCTGGCCTGGAGCCCTGGTCCCTGCCCACGGTGCTGGCACGGCAGGCCGGGCAGGCGACTGGCTTGCGGCACAGAGGGCTGGGCGAGGGTGGTTCTGTGGGTCTCTTTATTTGTGCTTGGACTTGCTAATGACTGCGGCCGCCCAGCCTGGCCACACGGCGTCCCTGGGTGTGTTAGTGTTGGCACGGATCCTCGCTGCCACCCACACCAGCCCAGCAGCTGGCTGGGGAGGCAAAGGCCGGCTGGCTGCAGCCAGCCAGGTGCCCCCTGGCCCTGCTCACAGTCAGGATCTAGGCATGTTTGTGTGCCTGTGTGTGTAGGGGGGAGGCAGCAGGACCCTAGTGCCAGCGCAGGGCCAGAGCAGCCGGCAGGGTTGCTCTCCAGAAGTCGGTGATGCGGCATGTGGGGTTTCCTCCACGGCAGCAGCGTGGAGGGCGGTCGGTCCCCAGACCTCTCCCTGCACGCAGCCTCGGCATGGCTGGGGGGCCATAGCTCCCTGGTGGCATTTGCAGGGGGCCGCAGCCGGAGACACCGAGGAACCAGGCATGCTGGGCCGGGAGAGGTTAATAACCCAGGTGGGCGAGGACAGATCCCAGAACCCTTCAAACTGCAAATGGCACCAGAATAAACCAGTGCAGAGGGAAGGCGTTAGCAGGGCCAGCAGCCCTTGGGCACAGGCCCACCTTGTGAGCCAGGCTGTGTGGCCCAGTGGTTAGCGCTCGCGCTGGAAGGCTGGTGGGGTGGGTGCTTGCCCTACCTGGAGTGGGCAGGCAGGATTGGCCTGGCTCTGCTGTAGCTTCAGCTGGCAGGACCTAGGGGGCAGGGTGGGGCTGGAGGGAAAATTAGGGTGGCTGTGACCAGGGGGCACCTGGGGGAGAGTGTTGCTGTGAGCTTCCTCTGCCTCTCCAGGAGCACTCGTTCTCACAGGCCCCCCCCACCCCCCCGGGTGAAGAACAGTTCTCTCCTCATCCCCCACCCCATGGAGTAGCAACCAAGGGAGTTGCCCAAGGTCACACAGAAGCTCAGTGGCAGAGCCAGGGGCTGAACCCCTAGTCCAGGAACAGCTGTCCGGCTCTCGTAGGGTGGGGCAGGGCGGCGAGGTGGGCGCACGGCTGGAGGGGACCCAGGAGAACTGCTCTGGGGCCGGGGAAGAGCAGTCAGGGCAGTTCCTGTCTGTGTCGGGACGACGGCACGGATGTGTCGGAGCAGGGCAATAGCGCAGGTGGGTGGGATCCAGGCACGGCTTGGCATGTGCATGTCCATGTCTGTGTGTGTGTGTCCGTGTGTGCCCGGCTCAGCGTGTGTGCATCCGTGTCTGTGTGTGTGTGTCCGTGTGTGCCCGGCTCAGCGTGTGCGCGTCCGTGTCTGTGCATGTGTGTCCGTGTGTAAGCCCGGTCCAGCGTGTGCATATCCACGTCTGTGCGTGTTTCCCCGTATGTGCCCGGCCCAGCATGTGCGTATCCACGTCTGTGCATGTGTGTACATGTGTGCCCAGCCCAGCATGTGCTTATCCACGTCTGTCCATGTCTGTCCATGTGTGCCTGGCTCAGCGTGTGTGTATCCACATCTGTGCGTGTGTGTCCGTGTGTGCCCGGCCCAGCGTGTGCATGTCCACGTCTGTGTGTGTGTGTCCGTGTGTGCCCGGCCCAGCGTGTGCATGTCCACGTCTGTGTGTGTGTCCGTGTGTGCCCGGCCCAGCGTGTGTGCGTCCATGTCTGTGCGTGTGCAGGGGGCAGCAAGCCAGAGACCTGCCCCTGTAGGCAATTCCCCCTTTTCTCCGCCCTGCGGCTGCACTCCCAGCAGCTCAGCCGGATTCCTGTCCCCACTGGCGCATGGCGGTAGCTGTGGCAGCGCAGCAGCGTTGGGAGCAGTCAGGGCCGTTTCCTGGGGCCTTGCTGTGTGCCCCGAGATTGCAGCCCCCGGGGAACCGCTGCACCTGCCTGAGCGTTTCCTGCCACCGCAGGAGGAGCCGGCTAATGCTGTGCAGCAAACAGGAAGCCACTGGCTGGCCCCATGGCACCGGAAGCAGGTGAAGGCCGGGCGGCTGCAGGGCTGCACTGGGTGAGTTGTTGTGACACTTCCCAAGCTGTTCTCTCGGGGGCACGGGTGGGATTCCACCAGCACGTTCGCTTCCTCTCCCCCGTGCCCGCCGCTGGCAGCGGGCTGGGGCTGGACGGGACCCGTGGCTGAGCTCTGGTGCAGAGGCCTTCCGGGGGGTAGGCCGCGTCTGCACGCCCTGAGCACTGCCAGCTAGGGAGGGCTGGTGCGAGCGGCCCAGCCGCTGTGGGGATCTCTCCACCCCCAGCCACGGGGCTGCGGGCCAGGGGCTGGCTCAGCAGGTGTGAGCCAAGCAGGGTGGTGCCTGCTCGTGACCCAGCCTGCTGCTAGCCGCTGGCAGGGGAGCCCCTCTCTGTAGCGCTCCCAGGCTGGGGTTCTAGTCCCTAGACCCCAAGGGCATGTGCATTGTTCTGTGTCTGTTCCCCGGGCAGCTCTTCGTACCGCCCCCATGCCTGGCCGCAGGGGCTCTTTGTCTCCCTCTAGTGGCTGGCATAAGGATAAGGGTCTACTATAAGCGCTAGCTAGTGGAGCCAGTCCTTTGGCTCCAGTGGGAGAAGCTCAGGCTTTTGGTTCAGGTGGTCCCAGGTTCGTCCCCCCGCTTTTGGCCCAGGTGGGGTTGGTCACGCAGCCTCCAGGGGTCCAACGCCATGTGCTGCCAACGGGCTGGTGGCCCAGGCTGGCTGGCCGTGGAAGGGCAAGTGGGCTGGCCTGGTCCACTCCGTGGCAGGGAGAGGCAGTGACCGCCTGGTACCGATGGAGGGAAGCGAGCTGGGGGGGGGGGCTGAAAATGGTGGCTGCTCAGCCTATGGCCTAGAACCTGGCCTCTCGGCCTCAGGCTGGTGACCCCAAGCAGGGTCCTGGCCACAGGCCAGGGGATCACAGCCACCCCGCTCCCTCCACATCACCAAACAGTGCCAGGGATGGGAGTGGACGCCCTGGGCAGGGCAGCCTGTCTGTTATTAGCACCGAGCTGTGGACACACAACCGAGCAGCTGGTTCTGGAGGGAAAATGTTGAGGGCTAGTGTGGCCCAGGCTGCCCTGAGGCTGGTCCTGAGGCTGCCTCTGGCTTCCCTCTGAGTTTCTCTCAGGGGCCCCAGCGGCATCTCCATCGTCATCCCTGGGGAGGCTTGGGAGTGGGAGCAGTTTGAGCGCTGCTTGTGACTGTGTCGGGCAGGGCAGTGCCTGGGAACCCCAATGGGTGCAGGCCCGAACCCCAGCAAGAGTGCGAGGGGGGCGTCACAGCACGTGGGAGGGGGGCAAAGGAGCCAAGCAGGAGGGAGGGGGGCAAAGCACGAGTGCTTGTGTGGTGAGACCTGGCTACATCCCCAGGGCACGGAACGGCGGCAGGGAACTGTCATCAGTCCCTCCGCCGGGAGACCCCGTACCCTCATCCTTCCCGTGGGGGGTCTCTGCCTGCGGGAGCTGTCAGCTCTGCCAGGGATCAGCCCCCCAGCAGATTTCAGCCTAGAAATTGGCATATCCACAGTGGAGACCCCCACCCCCACACTCATTCCTCTGAAGCACAAGAGCTGGAGGTGCCCCTGGGTGCCCAGCAGGGTGGCACAGTGCCGCTGTTCATCTCCTGCCTGGGGGGGCAGGCGGTGGCTGCTCATGCTGCCCCCCTCCCCTCCATGGGAGGTTTTTCCCTTTAACTATAGCCGGGGGGGATCTGGGGGAAGAAAGGTTTGAGCCCGGGTGGCGGGTGGCTGGCCAGCGCCCTTGTGGATGGGCACCGACAGACCCCCGGGTTGGCATCAGTCACAAATGTATCACGGGTTCCCAGTGCAATGCTGTGGCCAAAGGGCTAATGGGCGGGAAGGGAAAGGGGTGTCTTGAGTAGGAGCAGAGAGGTGATTTCGGCACGGCCACAATCCTGCATCCCGTTCCGGTGCCCGGGAGGGGTCAGAGAAGAGCCATGAGAAGGATTAAAAGGCTGGAAAACCTGCCTTGTGGTGCTAGGCTCTGAGGGTGTCTGCACAGCAAAGGGAAACCAGCCCCATAGCCCGAGTCGACTGGGACAGGCCAGCCATGGGTGTCTAGGTGCTGTGTAGACAGCCCTGAGGAGCTCAAGCTCTTTAGCTTAGCACAGAGACGGTGACGCGGTGTCTACGTGTGGGAAACAGAAAGTTGACAATAAAGGGCTGTTCAGTCTAGCAGGCAAAGGTCTCACACGATCCAATGGCTGGAAGTCAAAGCTAGACAAATTCCAACTGGGAATAAGGCGTAAATGTTTAACAGGGAGGGGAATTAACCATGGGAGCACTTTCTCAAGGGTCAGAGTAGAGTCTCCATCACTGACCATTTCAAACCAGGCTGGGATGTTTTCCTAGCAGATCTGCTCGAGTTCAAACAGGGAGTAAATCCGGGCCATTGGAGGGTCTCGGTAAAATTAGCACCATCGCAAGGCTGATTTTATGCTGCACGGCACCAGCTTGAGGGGAATTCGGCTCCCGGCTCAGTGCTTGCTTGGCTGCTGCCAGGGCCGGCTCTAGGATTTTTGCCGCCCAAGGCAAAAACAATTTTGGCCGCCCCCCCCCCCCCCC
>NW_020664400.1:2885984-2899860 GCF_002925995.2 Terrapene triunguis
CCCTCCCTCCCAGGTTTGAGAGCCTGGGAGGGAGGGCGAGTAGCGGCGCGCGAGCGGCAGCAGCAGCGGAGGTGAGCTAGGGCGGCCGGGGCACATTTTTAGGGGCGGCATTCTGGCGCCGGACATGCCGCCCCTAAAAATGTGCCGCCCCAAGCACCAGCTTGTTTTGCTGGTGCCTAGAACCGGCCCTGGCTGCTGCAGTTTGGCTGTTGCTATTTGATTGCCAGGAGTTGTTCCTCTCAGAGCCAGGTGGGGCGCGGGATTGCAGGGCGTGCTGGAGCCAGAGCTGGGGGCAGACCCTGCCTGGGGGCGCACCCAGGTGGAATTTAACCAGCCTCGCCTCAGTGAGCAGCCGTGGTGCATTGGCGGTTCTGGGGGCTGGAGCTGTTCACCCACAGGTCACTGGCTGAATGCAGCCGGGCTTAGCAGGGGTTAATGATTCCCCTCCCCATGGCCCCTAGATGAGCTGCCCAGGTGCCAAACTCACCCGCTGGCATGGCGCTCAGCTGGGCGCTCTCTGGGCAGGGACTGCACTCACTGGGTGTTTGTACAGCGCCTGGCCACAATGGGTCCCCCAGCTCCGCCCCATTCTGCCCGAAATCCTCTCGCCCACTGGGTCCTTGTGAGAAGTGACGCCAATGCGCAGGGCGCGGGGGGGGCGGGGGGGGATTTAGCCCAGCCGCAAACCATGGCTTGATTTTTTTTTAATGTTGCAATTTTTTGGAGGGGGGAGGTGGGAATCTTCTGATCGCTGGGGGTGGGGTGGGGTCTGAGCCATGAGGCTGGAACTTCCAGGGCTGGCCAAACAGCAGGCCCCACTCCCACCTTGGGACGCCCCCCTGGGGAGGTGGGGGCCAGTGCCAGTGCTGGGAGAGGGACCCCCCCCCCCAACTGCATCTGCACCTCTCAGCGCCCCGCTGCTCCAGGGCTGCAACCAAACGTGCCGGAAGCTGCCGAGAAGAGTGTGTCAGCAGCGTGGGGGAGGTAACGCAGAATTCCCCCCCCAACCAGCCCTATGGCCTGCCCCAGGGCTGCGGGCTTGGCTGTGGGAGGTGGGGCAGGGAGGGGGTCATGCCCCCCCATCTGTGCAGCTGTTTGCATGCCCTTAGCTTAGCCAGCAGTGGGAGGCCAGGAGGGCCTGGACCTGGCTGCGGAGGGGGGGGGCGCTCTCCTCCCCCCCACCCCCCCGTTTCTAAACCCTGTGGGCAGGAAGTGTGCAGGCAAGTGACAGCAGCAGAGCGAATGCGGCGGGGGGGGGGGGAGGGAGGAGAGAGCCGGCGCTTCCCCCAGCTGCCCGGAGCCAGCAAGGATGGGCAGGTCTCCCCAGGCTCCCCCCGTCCCAGGGGCTGGCCCGCTCCCCAGCGCAGAGAGAAGCCCCTGGTAGGTGCCTCTGGCGGGGGCTGCTGGGCCGGGAGCCAGTGGGAGTTGGCTGGGGAAGGTGCCAGGGTCGCTTGGCTTGGAGGGGAAAGTCCTGGCAGGAGCATGGGGGGAGCTTGGAGCGAGTTGTGGGGACCCCAGCAGGGAGTGTGTGGGGGGGAAGGGGATCCAGGGGGCTCCCCCCCCAGCACTGCTTGCCCCCCCTCCCCGGCGCTTATGGCTGTGACACGACTCAGGAAGGATGGGAGGAGGCTGGTGGAGCCGTGTCCCTGCCTATGAATGGGGCATCTGTTCCTCCGCTGGTCCTGCTCAGCCGGGTGTGGGGCAGGACAAGACTCACACAGGGGCAGAGAGAGGGACAGACAGACGCACACACAGACAGACACCCCCCCACCAGACATACCCAGACCCACAGCTGGCCGGGGCTGTCACAGTCCAGCTGGCAGTGAGCTGCCCAGCCTGGGGAACCAGCCACACTCTAGCCCAGCTAACAATAGCAGGGGGCGGCTCAGGTTAGCCACTCAAGGTCCAGGCCGCCTGCCCCGGGTCTGGGCTCAGGTGGCTAGCTCCTGCTGTCGCCACTGCCGCCATGGCCATGCTGCCCGGGCTAGCTGCTCCCAGCACCTGTACAGACACACAGACTCAGCCATGCAAACAGAGACACAGACACTTACACACACACACACCCCTCCGCAGACAGACACACAGACAGACATGGACGCACAAGCAAGGCTGGGCACTCATGACGCCCATGGACGTTAGCAGGAGTCAGCACCTTGGAAATTGGGCCTGAGGGCACCTGGACAGACAGCCCCCAGAAGCAGACAGAGAGACACAGAGAAGGGAAGCCAGACACATTTTTGGTCGGCTGCTTGGGGGGGGTTGGTTCGCTCCCTCCAGTGACCGTGAACTCTGGCTTTCCACCCAGCCTCACACCCCTTCACGCTCAGTGCCCTCATTGTGCTGATGGGGAAACTGAGGCAAAGAGAGGGGCAAGGAATGCACCGAAGTGACAAAGGGAGTCAGTGACAGAGCCAGGAAAGGATCCCAGGAGTCCTGACTCCCCAGTCAGTGCTCTAGTTATTGGACCATACTGCCTCTTATCTAACCATCCAGCCCCCCCAGCCCATACTTACCACTTCTGGGAGATTTATCATCTATCCATCTCCATCCACTTTATCTATCTATCTATCTATCCCCATAAAACCCCGTATCTATCTATCTATCTATCTATCTATCTATCTATCTATCCCCATCCACTCTCAGCCTTGCTGAATCCACGGCATTGTTCCTCTTCCAGAGCTGGGGTGGGGAGCAGTGGCCCCAAGTGAAGTGCCAGCATCCAGAGGCGACTCTCTCCCTGTGCTGAGCTGTCTCATTGGCTGCACAGCTAGGCCTGCCCAACCTGTGTTAGTTTCCCAAATGCTGCAATTCTGATGTGCTCCCATGACTCCAGGAGCGGGAGCTTTATGGAGCAGCGAGCCTGCGGGAGAACGGGTTCTTTGCCAGCACCCAGCCTTTTCGCAGGAACGTAACGGTTTTGATTAAACTTTGGCCATGCAGCTTCTCAGACCCAGGATGGAATTTCTGGTCAGGTCATAGGAGTGAGCGAGACCCCAGAAGAGCCAGTAGCCCAGTGCTCGTGGCACTCACCAGGCAGGTTAGAGACACCCTGAAAATCACAAGCCTGGCTTAAGCATTGGCAGCGCTGCAATCTTGGCTGGGGGCTCCAAGCGCTCTGTGTTTGTACAGCACCCAGCACACCGGGACCATGTTCCACGAGGGGGCTCCAGACGCTGCCCTAATACAGATGACCAGGACACAAGTGCTAATAACAGAATTCCTCTGGGGTAGTGGTTTTTAATGCTATAGATTAGCAAGCTGGAGCATTCAGTTATGGGGATCTTTTCTACGTGACTGTGTCAGTCCCATATGTCTCTGCTTAGCCGCGTAAGCTGGGACTTCACATGCATCAAGCAGGCACCGGAAATGCTGTGGCTGAGTGTAACACTCTTCCGGCTTGGGCTCTGCAATTGTGGTCGCTCGCCCAGCATTTGAGTGTGCGCGTGCGGGCCCGCGTGTGCGGCCCTGCAGCTCGGGCCCCTCTGTGGGCTGCTCTCTAGCTAGCTCTTAGTGATACGGGGCGAGCAGAAATGGAGCCCACGGACACTAGGTCAGAGGTATCTGTGTGTCTGAGGGCTGGCGCATAGGGCCAGCTTCAGGGATGGGAGAACTCTGCGGACTTCAGGGACTCAGGCCTGCAGGTGCGACGCAGGGGCCAAAAGGGCAAATGTGATCCCAGGTGTGTACAGGAATCTCGGGTAGGAGCAGAGTGCTTATTTTCCCTCTGTATTTGGCCCTGGTGCGACCGACCGTTGCTGGGATCATGTGTCCAGTTCTGGTGTCCCCAATTCAGGAAGGATGTTGATAAATTGGAGAGGGGTCAGAGAAGAACCACGAGAATGATTAAAGGATTAGAAAACGTGCCTGAGCGTGAGAGACTCAAGGAGCTCCATCTATTTAGCTTAACAAAGAGAAAGTTAAGGGGACTTGATCACTGTCTATCAGGGAACAAATATTTAATACTGGGCTCTTCAGTCTAGCAGGGGAAGGTCTCACATCATGCAAGGGTTGGAAGTTGAAGCTAGACAAATACAGACTGGAAATAAGGTGTAAATTTTTAATGGTGAGAGTAATTAACCATGGGAACGATTTACCCAGGGTCACGGTGGATTCTCCATCACGGACAATTTTTAAACCAAGACTGGCGGGACTGAAGTCCTGCAAAGTAGCATATAGGCTTTGTGCAGTCCTGCACCAGGGTGATCTCCATCCTTAGCCCAGACACCAGGCATTCCCCCTCCACGTGTACTACACATTTCTTTGTAGCTTCTACGCTCTGGGGGGCTGTCCTTTCTCCCTGTGTGGTACAGTGTTGAGCGCACTGTGGGGGCCAGAAGCGTGACAGATAACACTCCTCGTCTGAGCACTTCAATGCAGGCCGGTGTCATTATCCCCATTTTACAGATGGGGAAACTGAGGCACGGAGCAGGGCCATAGTCACCCAGAGAGTTAGTTGCAGAGCTGGGATTAGAACGCAAGTCTCCCAAGCGCGTGCCCTAGTCACTAGCCTACACTCTGAGTGCTGCCAATTCCTAGCTCTTTTCCTCTTTTCCAAAGGAACTCAGTATCAATGTCCAGATGGGGAAACTGAGGTGTGAGGCGGGGCCATGACCTATCCAAGGTCACCCAGGCCAGTGGCACAGCTAGGAATTGAACCACTTCCTTTAAAAATGAATTTCTCATGCAGCCCTTGACGTCGGCAGACACTACTGACCAAACAGAAAAAAAAAAAACTCGTTCTGTTCTGCTCACGTTTGTCTGCTGCGCCCCCCATGTGTCTGGGCGCCTGGTGTGATAAATAAATTGTCACCACCATGTACCGTACAAACCCTGTGACCTCCAGGTGGATTTCCCTGCTTTCAGTATCGCTCGTAATTCCTGGGCCGGGTTGCAGCGTCTCTCACCCCCAGCGGCTTGCATTGTCCTTTTCTGGGGTTGTCTAACATGCCCATTTCCAGCCCATTTCGTTGAACGTTAACTTGTGGTTTTGTTTGCTTGCCCTCCTTTGCTCCAGGGTAGACCCGAGTGCCATGGGGAGCCTCTCTAGAGAGCCGGCTGCTCACTGCTTAGCAAACAAGATGGGAGAAGAGCCCACCTTGGCTTAACTGGACCTTTCAAAGCAAAGTTAGGCGCGTCGGCAACCACGGTGCGTGGTTCCTGGTGGACGGTGACATGGATCCAGACGGCCCTTCCAGCCACACGGAGCCCATGGACCTCCTGGCTTCTTATGCCGCAGAAGCTCCAGGATGTAGGCCTGGAGAAAGCCTCTTTAGGATTCAAGATGCGATTGTGTTCTCCGATAATTACACAGACCCGGGCAGTGCCTTGTACGCCCAGTCCCCCTCGGGCCCGGAGGGCCACGGTGTTGGCAGCTGCTCCTTGGAAGTCACTGCCAGGGACTGCGAGACGTCTACGGAAGAATTTGCTGGCCTGGGGGGTGGAGAGATGCTGTGCGCCGTGGGGAACGCACTTGGTTCAGAGATCCCTGCAGTGGAATCTCCACCCCCTCCAGCAGAGAACCCGAATGCTCAGGACGAGGGGAAGAATGACGCTGCCCAAGCACTGTTCTGGTCCGGGATCCTCCAAGCTCAGCTGTGCGTGCTGGACCTGCAAGGGGAGCTGGAGAAGCAAGAAGAGCCTGTCGCTGAGCTAAGCAGCTGGTCCCGGGGCCCTGAGGACGCACTGAGCCGCGCCCCGGCTGCACAGGGCTTGCCCATCTCCTGGGAGCCGCTGGACGAAAGAGCCACCGCGGCCAGTGACAGCGATGACGGGCAAGAGGCCGGCCTGGCGAGGCAGGAGGAGGAGAGCTGGTCGTCCGAGGGGGAGGAGGAGGAAGAGCAGTGCCTCTTCTACAACAACCCGCTCTTCCAGGAGAGCCCGGGTCCCGCAGGGCCCAGCCCCTCTGACGGCCCTGCCTTTTGGAGCGCCGCCGAGGGGGACCGCGCTGGTTCCAGCGATGAGGCCGATGGGGCTCCCCAGGGCGAGCCGGTGTCAGGTGGCCAGCAGGAGGAAGAAGAGCTCTCGTGCCCCTTCGCTGAGGCGACCGAACCGGGAGCCAAGGATGAGACGTCGTGCGATTTCCCCGCCTACACGATGCACTGCAGCACCTGGGCCCCCTTGGTGATCACGGAACGGGACATCGACGGGGCCTGCTCAATGGCTGAGGACCCGGAGGTAAGAAGCGAGCAGCCCATTCGCCCTTTGTCAACCTCCTCTGGTGGCCAGGCTGGAGGGAGGGGCTTAGTGGAGGGACGGCCCATGTCTCCCCCGCTTACCCCACCCTCTCAGGCCAACCTGAGTGATCTCCGTTTAGAGAAAGCCCCCCTTGGCCTGCCCAGCATGTGCTGTGGATCCACTCCCGGCACTGTGGAGCTGTGAGATGGGGGGGGCACAAAGGGGCTGTGCCCGCCTGGGTCCGTACTGATCTGCAGTATTGACCCCCCTCAGCCCATCCAATCCGACCCACTGCATAACCCTGGCCTTGGAACGGCACCAGAGGGAATTATTTCCCCTGCTCTGCGTAAGCCTAGCAAACCAGGCTGCCAGGGGTCTGGTGGGAGGTGAATTACCTCCAGCGGCGGGAAAAGCCCTCCCCTTGGCTTAGGCAGCGTGCTGCGGTCGCGTCTTGGGTGTAGACAGCCTCAGTAATTTGGAGGCGTGGCCCGTAGGAACTACATGTCCCAAGATGCAGTGCTCCAGGGCGCCCTGGACAGGAGCCAGCACAATCAAACCACGTTCTGGGACCAGCTCCAGGGCCTGGCCCCTGGGATGGGAGCAGCCACTTTGCACATGGATTCGCTCGTGCATCTCCCACGATTGTATTCACAGACCAGGCCATGGCATTGCCCTCACACTCGTGCTCACGTGGGGTGTGAACAGCAGCATCCATGCAGACACTGGTGCTGCTGCAGGGTGTGGATTCCTTGGGGGCTGCGTCCCCTCTCACTTGCACTGGTGTCACCCCCTTGCTTTCTGTGGCATGACTCCTGATTGACACTGGTGGAAGAGAGAGGACGGGCCCTGTGCTCTGGGGAATGGGAATATAAACTGGGTGTAAAACTACGCCGTGGGTCTGAACTCCCTCGGGCGCACACAAGCTCACCAGCCTGCGAGGGAAGCAGGCTGGAGTAACGTCCCTGCTGAGAAGGTGGAAAGCAGCGTGGCCTAGCAGACAGAGCACCACACTGGGACTTGGGAGCCCCAGCTCTGCTGCTGCATAACTTTGATGGCCCCTTGCTGTGCCTCAGTTTCCCCACTTGTGAAGTGTGGCTGACGCCGCTGACCTCCTTGGAGATCAACTGCTGGGAGGTGCTAGATGAGAGCTCAGTTTGAGTAATGTGGAGGGCAGGCCACTTCAGCCCACACCCCCTTACCTCTCCTCCTGTCAGTGGCTTTCTTTGCCACAGTACAGGGGCATTCTGTGGCTGTATACAGGTAAATGGTGAATAGAGAAGGTGCCAGTAGGGGGTGCTCAAGAGCAGGCATCCTCCTCCTGGGTTTTGCAGGACCAATCAAATGGGTTGCTGTGCTGCCGCCATCCAGCTCCTCACCGTGGCCTCGGGCCTGAGCTCTGCAAGGCCACATGCTGGGAGGGCGGCCGTGCCAGGTGCCCGTTTTCTGCCCTGCATGGGCCGCCCAGAGCCTTCTGACAGGCAGGATGGGGGCGGGGGGTAATACAAACATAGGAGCGGGTGAGGCTAACGCAGTCGCAGGGATCACTCAGCTAGGCCAGTGTCAATCCAGCGTCACTGCCAGGGAGTTGAGCGGAGTGACTCCGGATTACAGGGGTGGCTCTGAGAGCTATTTTTCCTCTCTAGCTCCAATGGGAGTCAATGGGACCGAATTCGCAATTACTCTGTAGAGGGGGGTGGGGAGGTTAAGCGGGTGTTTGGCCCCCTTTGAACTTCATAGAATCATAGAATCTCAGGGTTGGAAGGGACCTCAGGAGGTATCTAGTCCAACCCCCTGCTCAAAGCAGGACCAACACCAACTAACTCATCCCAGCCAGGGCTTTGTCAAGCCTGACCTTAAAAACCTCTAAGGAAGGAGATTCCACCACCTCCCTAGGTAACCCATTCCAGTGCTTCACCACCCTCCTAGTGAAATAGTGTTTCCTGATATCCAACCTAAACCGCCCCCATTGCAACTTGAGACCATTACTCCTTGTTCTGTCATCTGCTACCACTGAGAACAGTCTAGATCCATCCTCTTTGGAACCCCCCTTCAGGTAGTTGAAAGCAGCTATCAAATCCCCCCTCACTCTTCTCTTCCGCAGACTAAACAATCCCAGTTCCCTCAGCCTCTCCTCATAAGTCATATGCCCCAGCCCCCTGATCATTTTCGTTGCCCTCTGCTGGGCCCTCTCCAATTTGTCCACATCCTTCTTGTAGTGGGGGGACCAAAACTGGACACAATACTCCAGATGAGGCCTCACCAATGCCGAATAGAGGGGAATAATCACTTCCCTCGATCTGCTGGCAATGCCCCTAGTTATACAGCCCAATGTGCCGTTAGCCTTCTTGGCAACAAGGGCACACTGTCGACTCATATCCAGCTTCTTGTCCACTGTAATCCCCAGGTAGGTTCTGGGGCCATGTAGGGACCTGCCCAGCCCCTGGGGTCAGTTAGCGCTACCTCCGGGCTCCTCCAACTCATGATCTGTTTTTCATAGCATCCAATGAGCCCTAGGGGTAAAGAACAGACTCAGTGCAGCACGCCCCAGCCACGCCCCCATTCCCCCCCTCATGGATTCTAGAGGGCAGAGAACAGACACAGCGCAGGGTGCCCCAGCCACGCCCCTGATCTGCCCACTGTGGGCCCTGGGCGGCAGGGAACAGCCACAGCGCAGGGCTCCCCAGCCACGCCCCCAACCTCCCCATGGCCCTGGGGGGCAGGGAATAGCCACAGCGCAGGGTGCCCCGGCCATGCCCCCGAACTGCCCCCTATGTGCCCTGGGGGCAGGGAATAGCCACAACGCAGGGTGACCCAGCCATGCCCCCAATCCGCCCCCTATGGCCCTTGGGGCAGGGCTCTACACCAGCTGGGGAGGCCATTGCAGAGGCGGGAGCCTGAGGGGGCCATTTACACCTACCCTAAGGCCTGTTTAGTGTGTCAAACCAGTGCGAGGGGAAACCGAGCCAAGGAATGGGGTTTGGGCCAACCCCTCAGCACCGGCACTGTGGGGCAGCCCCTGACACGCTGCTTGCCTGGGCTGAATTCTGACCTCAGCTCCATCGAGGGCCCTGATCGCTAGGCCTGTTGGGCCAGGAGCAGGGCAGGAAATGCTAGGGGCCGGGGAGCCCTGCCCCGCCCCAAGCCCTCGGGCCAGGGCTCTATTTTTAAAACTGGCCTGGCGTGGCTGGAGCCTGGCTCCAACAGGGTACTGCTCAGCATGCGCCTTCCTGTGGATTGTTTGCAGCGGTGGCTTGGCACCTGGCCAGTCTCCAGCGTGGGGTTGGGCTGGGGATGAGGCAGCTGGGCTGATGCGTCAGGCTTTGCCGGGGGGGGGGGGGGGGGGGGGGGTCAGCCATCCTGCCAGGGCAGGGGGGGGGCCGGGGGGGGCGGGTCTGACGCACATTTCTGGAATATTTCCCAAGAGCAGCACCCGGCTTTGGGGGCTGCTGGGGGTGGCAGGAGAAGCTTGGGGTAGCTCCTGTGTTGGCTTTCCTGCCATTGCAGTGACTGGGGGGGTGACGATCAGAGTTGGGGTGCTGAGGCTGGGGCGATGGGGTGGGGCTGGGGAGGGAGGGTCCCTCGGGCGAGGGCCAGCACTGCTTTTGGGGTCACTTGGTTCGGGGGCCTGGTTCTCAGCCAAGGGGAGCAGTGGGCACTGAGCGCCTCTGGAGGTCAGATCCCAGTGTGAGGCTGAGATGACGCTGCCCAGAGTCTGTCAGTCTACAGGATGCTGCTGGGTTAAACCCGCGGGTGTCGAAACCAGACACATCCCCTAAGCTGTTACTGACCCCGGATTGCTAGCGGGGGGAGGAGTTCCTCAGAGCCGGTTCTCACCACTCCCACCAGGACTGGTCGTGTTTGTGTAACCATAACCCTTCGGGGCCCCACTCACAGACTAGCACCCCTCTGTGCTAGGCACTGTACTTGTCTATTGCTATTAGAGGTATTGCGGTAGCACCTAGGCACCCCAACCATGTACCAGGACCCCATTGTGCTAGGCGCTGTACTTTTTTACTGCTATTAGAGGTATTACGGTAGTGCTTAGGTGTCCCAGTCACAGACCAGGCCCTCTGTTGTGCCAGGCACTGTATGTCCCATTTCTCCCTATGTGCCAGATTCCCTGGATGAACTACATCTCCCATGATGCATCATGGTCTCACCTCTGAACCACATGCTGTAGCATAGGAATCATATGAGTGCAGGTGCATTCTGGGCAATGTAGTCCAGCCAGCGAGCCCCACCCATCCAGCACAATTGAATAAGAGGTACCAGAACTATAACTCCCATGAGGCACCGTGGCTCCATAGACAGATGTGGTTGAATGTTGAACCGACCCAAAATGTTCCTGCATTTCTGAATTGACTTTTTTCTGACCTTTTCATTCTGCAAAAAAATGTCAGTATTTTTGCCTTCCGTGCCGATTCAGGAGCAAAACCGATGTTGAAATACCCGGATACTGTGATTTCTGCTCAGCTCCCATCCAGCCCTGTGGGTCAGCTGGGGTCAGGTCAGCCTGTCACCAAAAAGGCCAGAGCAGAAACAGAGACGGGCAAGGGCTGGGCTGTTGGTTTAGAGAGGAGAAGAAGAAGGGAGATGGCAGAGAGCTGTAAAATAGAGTGAGAGAGAGATGGGGAGAACAGCAGGACCTGCCCTATTGTGTAATGCCCCTGCCAGGGGACAATCGATGAGTGTTAAAGGCAGCGAATGAAAAGCACACACAGTGCCTAGTTAACCTGTGGAACTCCCTGCCACAAGAGATCAGAAACAAAAGAGGCTCAGCAGCAAATCAGGCTTGGTTACCTTCAGTCCTGTTATAAACCCTCCTGCATCAGGGTGTGAGCCAGCCACTCATTAACAGGGCCTGGCAGAAACTTCCCTTCAGGGTCGGTGATTTCAGTCGGTTATTGTGGAAGTTTTGCTGTTTCTGCGACAGTTGCTGGTGCCGGCCACGGTCGGGGCCAGGAGCGTGGGCCGGAAGGGCCAGTGCATGTTGTTTCCAGGGAGGAGGATTAAGCAGACCAGGGGATGGGGTGGATTTTCCCTCACTTGGCATTTTGCAATGGAGATTGGGCATCTCTTTCTACAATCTGGGTGTCCTGGGCTGGATTGTCCACCTGCGTTGAGCAGGAGGCCAGGCTGTATCAGAGCAGCCCTGCCTGGCCTTACCAGTCGATTCCCTGGCCTCCGCTCTGTTCCCGGCAGTTCTTGGGCTCCTGCGGATTTTCTAATGTGTCTTTGCTTTTTCTCCAGGCCCCGGGCCGCCCCCCCGACCAGCTGGCGGATGGAGCCATCTGCCGCCCCCCGGTTGTCCTGTGCAGCGCGGAGTCGGGTGAGTCCTGGGACCATTCGGGGACGAGACGGCTGTTCTGCGATCGCTCCTCCCTGGCCTATAGGGGGTGGGGGGGCTGGCTGTGAGACCAAATGTGGGGGGCAGACCGTACCCCACCTGCTGCTGCTGGTTCCTGTGCCTCTCTGCAGCAGCTGGTGCTGCCGCTGACCCAGACGACACTGCACTGGGTGGACCCTGGGTCTGAGCCAGTCGGGCCAGGCCTGTGTGCCATGCTTAAAGTGCGGGGTCCGTCATATTCTATGGAAAAGAAAGGGACATCACATCTGCCTGCCCCCTACTCCCACTCTGTCCTGCCCCCACCCCATCTGTCCTGCCACGCCAGCAGGGGTCTGGCCCCATATCACGGGCAGGAGGCTGGCTGGGGCCACAGCAGTGGGGGGGGGGGGGGGCTGTGCTGGGGCCATTGGTAACTGGACTGCCCCCACAGATCTCAGTGGTGCTCTGGACCAGGGGGAGGGCGGCTTGCTGTTTTCGGCTTCCAGCACCTCCATGGTATCGACCCTGCTGCACACCGAAGACTGGGACCACCCCAGCCCCTGCGAGCTCCAGCCTCCGAGTCCCTCTCCAGGCGGAGGCAGCTGGAGCCCCGAGGCCTCCCCGCAGCACACCGCGGAACCAGCTCAGCACCAGGAGGCGGATTTGGAGCTGGCAGCCCCTGACCATGACAGCCTGGCGCCCCCCTGCCTGGTGGCAAAGGCGTCCCGGAGCACTTCCTGCCCGCGAGGGGAAGTCACTGCGGCCGAGTCCCCGGCTGAGTCGCTCGACGCAGTGGAGGGGAAGCCGGGCAGCACGGCGCAGGGGCAGGAGATGGAGGAACTACCCCCCATGCCTGGAGATGAGCCTGTGCTGGGGGAGGAAGGCAGGCCGGAGCCCACCCCGGGGTAAGCCAGCTCACGAGTCGGGCCACGGGGAACCAGGCGGGAGGTCACGGGACTCAGGCAGCCACGACATCCTCCAGCTGTGGTTAGGCGCCGGTGCTGAGCTGAGCTTTGCACTGTGAGGGCACCTGAGATGAGAGCTGGCAGCCATTTGGTGAGCACTCCGAGAGGGTAGAGATAGCTGAGAGCTAATGGAACCTGCTATCCGTCCGTCCATCTATCTATCCATCCCTCCCCAGTCCCCCCCTCGATCCGTCCCTCCCCAGACCCCCCCCTCGATCCATCCCTCACCCGACCCCCCCGACCTCCCCTGATCTGTCCCTCCCCAGACCCCCCTCAATCCATCCCTCCCCAAACCTCTCCGATCCGTCCCTCCTCAGACCCCCCTCGATCCGTCCCTCCCCAGACCTCCCTCAATCCATCCCTCCCCAGACCCCCCCTTGATCTGTCCCTCCCCAGAACCCCCCTCGATCCATCCATCCCCAGATCCCCTCGATCCGTCCCTCCCCCAACTCCCCCTCCCAACCTCCCCTCGATCTGTCCCTCCCCAGACCCCCCTCAATCCATCCCTCCCCAAACCCTCCCCTCGATCCGTCCCTCCCCAGACCCTGGCTGGGATGATTTAGTTGGGGTTGGTCCTGCTTTGAGCAGGGGGTTGGACTAGATGACCTCCTGAGGTCCCTTCCAACCCTGATATTCTATGATTCTATGACTGCAGACATGGGCTCCTCCCCAGCCTTACCCCCCTCTCTGACGCACACATGAGTTGATATAGGGTTTGCTCACTCCTAATGGGGAAGCAGAATGAGAAGCCAGCTTCGTTCGCTCTCTGAACTGCAGCCTTTGCCCCGTGAGCTAACGAAGAGCACTCTGAGGCAGCAGCAGCAGTAGTAGGACTCTTATCCTTACTTATCCACAGACTCGTGTCTGAACGCTGCGCACAGAGGGGCAGATCACAAGGCCCCATGCGTCACTTACACTGCCTGAGCTAGACCCCTAAGGCTCAGCGGGTGGGGGGTGGACAGAGCTGGGCCTTGCAGCCTGGCACATGGAGCCAGTGCCCTCCCCCCCCAGCAGCAGGCTGCTGCAGGAGAAGGCTGGACTCAGCCATGGGGAGGGGAGTGATGGGAGGGGGCCCCCCCTGCTTCTGACACCTCCATCCGCCCCCTCAGGTGTCCCAAGCAGGAGGACGCAGGGGAGAAGCCAGGAGATCTGGAAGTGCCGCAGCCCGACGGGGCCCTGCTTGCCAACGGGGCCTCTGGGGACCAGGGGGCCGCTCAGCGGCTGGCAGCGCGGCTCTACCACTTGGACGGCTTCAAGAGGTCGCAGGTGGCCTCCTACCTCAGGAAGAAGTAGGATTTAAGTGACGTTTCGGGCAAGATGGACGGTGTTCTGGAGTGCCCCCGCTGGGAGGGCTAGAGTAGCCAGGAGCTCCCCCCACAGCCAGCGCCCTGCCCCACTCCCCACAGTGCCC
>NW_020664400.1:2899870-2913115 GCF_002925995.2 Terrapene triunguis
CCCCCGCTGGGAGGGCTGGAGTCACCGGGAGCTCCCCCCACAGCCAGTGCCCTGCCCCACTCCCCACAGTGCCCCCCACTGGGAGGGCTGGAGTAGTCAGGAGCTCCCCCCACAGCCAGCACTCCTGCCCCACTCCCCACAGCGCCCCCTGCTGGGAGAGGCCAGGGCTGGAGTAGCCGGGAGCTCAGCTCTGCGCTGCTCTGATCTGCATGTGTTGGTTCCCAGCAACGAGTTCAGCCGGCAGGTGGCGGAGGAGTACCTCACCTTCTTCCAGTTCAGCGGGCAAACTCTGGACCGTGCGCTCAGGTAAGGGAACCACAGATCCATCCAGAGCGTTTCCCAGGGGAGCAGCGCAAGACGAAAGCTTGTGGGGAGGGGGGCAGAGGGAGGGGGCGCTCGGAGCAGCACTATTAATTCCTCATCTCTTGCGCCGGACCTAAGGCCAGCCAGAGAGGGCCCCGAGGTGCCAGGCGCTGGACACACAGCATACTGGACAGTCCGCACCCCGAAGAAATGACAAGCTAAATAGGGCAGATGTGGGGAGGGGGACGGGGATTGGAGCAAACGGCTGATCAGCCCCAGGCAGAGAAAGCCCCCAGGCCACACAGCTCTGGGTCCGAGGAGGCAGAGTCCCTGTTGCACGGGCCTGGAGCCGCAAGGTGCCAGGGGCTGTACAAAGACACCTGGGGCTGCAGCCGCAGCAGACGAGCGGCGTGCGCAGGGTGGGGAGGGGAGAGGATCCAGCTAGTCCAGGTGCAGCTGCAAGTCTCCCCGTGCGGTGTCTCCTCTGCTCCGGGCAGGTCCTTCCTCAAGGCCTTCGTGCTGACTGGAGAGACGCAGGAGCGGGAGCGGATCCTCGGACACTTCTCTAAGCGCTACCATCTCAGCAACCCCGACGCCTTCCCCTCGGCAGGTGAGCTCTCCGGGGCCCCCACATCCCCGCCCCGGCTTACAGACACCCTAGGGTCTGACGCACCCTGGGCCTGATGCTGCCACTCACTCCCCACTGGACTGGTGCTGCTCCGTGCCTCAGTTTCCCTACCCACACTAGCACAGGCAGGACCATTACGCTTCTAAAGAGCGGCGATGCACCCCTCCCAGCCCCCGGGCTGTTCAGAGTGCTCATGGCGCCTGCCACTGAAAGGTAGCCACCTCTGGGCTGGAACCAGGCAGCTGTTTAATGGCACCACAAGGCTGCGGGCCAGTTTAAGACAGGAAGTGAAGAGTGCCGTGCCACAGGAAGCTGCGAGGGTGGGGTGAGGGTTAGGGGCGGAGGCGATGAATGGAGCTGGAGTTTGGCTGGGGTGCCCAGGTTTTACTTCGGAGCCCCGGGATGGAGGCGTTTCGGGATCCCCACTGCCCCCATGCGAATGCCCACGATTGCCCCTGCCCCCACCCCAGCACTCAGTAGATGCCGGGGGAGGAGCCGTGCCACGAAGATCTGGGATCATTTGCCAGGAGGCTGCCACGGTGCCTGCATGGGAGAGGTGCCAGGCGGGGCGATCTGTGCCCTGGAGGGCCATGGGCCCCCCGCTGTCCACACGCAGCGGGCTCTGCAGATCTCTCCTGCCACGGACCCCAGGCCGACTCCGTGCCGAACACATGCTCCCTCTCTGCCCCCCAGATGCTGTGCACACCCTGACCTGCGCCCTCATGCTGCTCAACACGGACCTGCATGGGCAGGTGAGCCCACGGGCACGGGGGGTGGGCTCCAGGGGGCAGCATCTGGCCTGCGGCAATCTGGGAGCCCCTCCCAGCAGGGAGGGTGGGTTCAATGGGGATCTCACCAACAAAGCCCAGAGCGTGGCCCAACTGCCCATGCCAGGGCGGTGCCCAGAGCTGGGTGTTTCGTGGCACAGAGGGGGAACGGGGTTGGTAGTGGGACGTGGTTCCCATCGGATGGTGCTTTGGTGCCAGTGTGCAATGAGTTAGGGGGGCTAAGCCCATCTCGGGCAGGGTGAGGACTGGGGGCAGGTGGCTGTGCATGTTCTGGGTTGCAGCAGGGGGGAGGGATGGTCCGTCCGTCTGGCCCTTTTCGCCAGCGCCACAGTTACTAAGGGAAGCGATTGCACGAAAAAGCAAGGCTAAAAAGCTCATTAGCAAATCGGCAGGCTCAGTCGGGGGGGGGGGGACAGGCTTCCAGTTAGCGCACACGTGCGTGGACACAGGCTCCGTGATCTCGCACATACTTGTGTGTGCATGGCCATCTGGGTGCTTGCCCAGGCGTGTGCTCATGGGTTTGTGCTAGCGTATGCCCGTGTCACAGGGGAGGGAGATCCGTGGAGCTGGGGCTGCCCGCTGGTTTTGGCTGGCATTTCGCTTTGCTGGGTGTCTCTCCTTGGCACTCACCCACCTGTCCCTGGTCACACACAATTCCAGCACCGCTCAAGGGGCCCATTAGTCTTCGGCTGATCTGGGGAGTTGGGCAGTGCAGCGACTGGCCCTGCAAACTCCCCTTCTCCTGCTGCTCTGGGAGCCACCCCTGGTGCCTGGCGGCACCCAGCTGGGCCCCTGGCAGCTGTTCTGCGTGAGACCCCAGGCCTCGTACCCCGTCATACTCCGGAGGAGCTGTGCCCGTGATTCACACCCTGGGTCAGGGGGAAGGTCACCCCTGAGAACAGCGCCCCCCGCCCAGATACGTCATGGCTCCATGCTGCAGCTCCAGGGTGAAATGCTGTGTGAGTGTGGACACAAGGCCCTGGGTGTGCACGCCACACGGGCTGTTTGCCCAAGAGCAGGTATGTGTGTGAACAGGGGAGTGCCTGTGTGCAGAAACACGGGCGTGGAGGGGTGTGCCCAAACAGGCTCCAGCACAGACCCGGCCCCCGGACTCCTGGGTTCTGCTCCTGCTCGCTTTGTGCTCTTAGGGGCAAGGAGCGACTCTGCCTGTCACTGGGATAGCCACGTTGTCACGGGCAGGCTAGCGGAGCGAGGGGCGCAGGGCCCACCCCCCAGCTGAGTTGTCAGCCCTCGGGATGGAACCGTGGGCCCCTCCTCCGTCAGCCTGTGTCTGTGGTCCTGGCCAGCACTAGAGGGGGCCAAACATGGCACTGCTGTCCTCTGCTGGCTGGATGTAGCGTCGTGTAACAGTGTGTCATAGCCCCGGCGCAGCTCCTCTCCAGGGCTCTGGGAGCAGCAGGCCCTGAGTGCTAGAAAGATTATTTGGCTCCATTATCCAGGCTGGGGGGGTCAGTGCCCCTGGCCCTGGGGCCAGCCCTGGCCTAGGGTGGGGCCATGTGTGGGGGCCATGTGCGCTGTGCAGCATTGAGTGCCCCGCGGGCACAAACCCAGCCCTGTTCTCACTGTGATCCATGTTTCTCCCACCCTGGTGTGTGTGGCACCATCGCCCCCTTGTGGCTGCAGAACATCGGCCGCAGCATGACCTGCCACGAGTTTGTAACCAACCTGGACGGCATGAGGGACGGGCAGAACTTCCCCAAAGATCAGCTCAAGGTACTGAGCCCCTCGGCCGGGCGAGCTGGCGCCACTGGCGTCGAGAGCTTCCAGCCTGCATGCCAGCTGAGGGCCTGGCACACCCCGATACCTACCCAGCTGTGTGTCCAGCCATTGCACCATCCATCCAGTCACCTGTCTGTCTGTCCATCCTGTACAGATCTATCCATCCACCCCCGTATCCATCTATCTACCCCCCACAATCACACTCTATCTATCTATCCCCATACACCCCCATATCTATCTATCTATCTATCCCCATCCACCCCCTCTAGGTATCTCTACCTATCCCTAGCACCCTGCCCCCAGTGTCTCAGTGCTGCATGGGGTGGGGAGGGTAACAGGGCTCCGCGTGGCCCTGTGTGTGTGGGAGGAACGTGGCTAATCCCGGAGCCCAGGCCCATTCCTACCGTGCCGTTGGGGAGACAGCCCAGGGAACGGCTGTGGGGTCACAGTGATTGCAGCAAGGGTGACGCCCCCCCAGATGGGGGTACCCAGCCGTCCCAGCTAGAGCTGTCTCTGCAGAGGGCGGCATTTGCAGCATCAGCCAGTCTGGCAGCGGAAGGAACAGCTCTGCCCAGGGTAGTGCCAGGGGGAGGCAGGGACCCCCGGCTCTCTTGCTGCTAGGGGGCAGCATGGGGCCTGCCCCAGGCAGGGGGCGGGGCTCTCACGGGGGACGGGGCCCCTTTGACGCCCTGTTACTCTCCTGGCAGGCCCTGTACTACTCCATCCGCAACGAGAAGCTGGAGTGGGCCATGTGAGTACCTGGGGCCACGCCAGCCTCCCACTGCCCCCGCTGCCTGCAATGGTCCCTCCCGGGAGCCACACAGTCTGGTCTAACCCCCATTCCACCCCATGGATCAATGGCATGTTCCATTCTGATAGGGGGGGGAGCCACAACCTGTTCCTTTCTGACCATGGGGGGGATGAGTAGGAGCCACAGCCTGTTCCATTCTGACCATGGGGGGAACGAGTAGGAGCCACGGCCTGTTCCATTCTGACCATGGGGGGAACAAGTAGGAGCCACGGCCTGTTCCATTCCGACCATGAGCGGGGAAGGTTAGGAGTCACGCCATTATGACAGGGGGATAAGGGGGAGCCATGGTCTGTTTCATTCTGACCATAGGGAGGATGGGCAGGAGCTACAGCCTGTTCCATTCTGATGACAGGGGAGTAAGGGAGAGCCATGGCCGGTTCCATTATGATGCGGAGTAAGGGAGAGCCACGTCTGTTCCATTCTAACCACGGGGGGTTGCAGGACCCATGGTACATTCCTTTCTGACCATGGGGAGGCGAATGGGGGGGGGGGGAGACAAACCCCGGCCAGTTCCATTCTGACCCGGGGGGGCACCGTGCCAGCCCAGCCTGTGATGCCGGGCTCCGTGGCTCCCCCTGCAGGGACGAGGAGGAGCTGGTCAGCACCCTGACGCCCCGGCCACCCAGCACCCCGTCCAGCCGGAAGAAAAGTAACCCCTTCCTGACGCTGACCCAGGACGCCAAGGCCACCACGTACAAGGAGGGGCAGCTCGCCCGCAAGGTGCACGCCGAAGCTGACGGAAAGAAGAGTGAGTGTCGTCCGTCTCCCTGGCAACCAGCATGGGGGGGAGTGACATCCGTTGCCTGGCAGTCAGCATGGGGGGAGTGATACTTGGCAACCAGTATGGGGGCGGGAGTGACACCGGCAACCAGCGCAGGGTGTGTGATGCCTGTTGCCCCAGCAACCCAGCCCGTGCGTGTGTGTGTGTGTGTGTGTGTGTGTGAGAGAGAGAGAGAGAGAGACACGTGTCACCCCGGGAAACCAGCATTGGGGGGTGACACCCATCACGGGCTGGGGCGGGTGGAGCTCTCACCCTCCCTGGGGCTGGGATCTCACCCTGTATGACCTTTGCCCTTCCAGCACCCTGGGGGAAGCGAGGCTGGAAAACCTTCTACACAGTGCTCAAGGGGATGGTGCTCTACTTCCTCAAGGTAATGCTGGGGTCCTGCTGTGGGGCTGGGAGTGCAGAGAGGGGTGGGCAGCGCAATGGGGCTGGGGGCACGGGGAGGGGTGGGCAGTGCAATGGGGCTGGGGGCGCGGGGAGGGGTGGGCAGCGCCGTGGGGCTGCGGGCGCGGGGAGGAGTGGGCAGTGCCGTGGGGCTGGGGGCGCGGGGAGGGGTGGGCAGTGCCCAGCACGGGGAGGGGTGGGCAGCGCCATGGGGCTGGGGGCGCGGGGAGGAGTGAGCAGTGCCGTGGCTGGGGGGCACCATATCTACAGTGGCTTTGGGGGCTGTTTGTGGCTCAGATCCATGTCTCCCTGATGGCCAGCCGGAGCCCCCAGCAGACACCAGCCAGGCCCAGCACCCCTGGCCCAGCCCATGGAGCAGGAGGCACCCTGGGAGTGGGTCCCTGGCGTGGGGGCACAAGGGGCAGGCAGTGGGGGGCAGACAGGCTATGCCGGGCAGGGGCTAGGGCTCCGGACAGGGCTGCCTGCTCCTGCCTCTTGGCTCATGCTCCGTGTGCCCCTCCCCCGCAGGACGAGACCCGGGCAGAGGCGCCAGGCATGGAGGAGCCGATCGGGGTGCACCATGCGCTGGCCGAGAGAGCCTGCAAGTACAACAAGCGCCCGCACGTCTTCCGCCTCCAGACGGCCGACTGGCGTGTCTTCCTCTTCCAGGCGCTGTGAGTGCCCCCCCAGGCATGGTACTGCCCCATCCTGGGCATGCTGCTTCATCCCCCCACCCTGGGCACGAAGCCCCCCACCCTGCCCTTCTCCCCTGGCCAGGGCACATTGCCTCCCACCCCATCCTGGACACGCTGCCCCCACCCTGGGCATGCTCCTCCCCTGCCCGGCCTGGGCACTCTGCCCCCGCCCCCACACCCCGAGGCACACTCTCTCTGCTCCTTTACCTCAATCCCCCCTGTCCTGGGGCCTGCTGCCCATCCCACCCCGGAGGCACTGCAGGTTACATGGCTCTGCCTTCCTAGCTGGAGCTTTGCCCGTACCCCTCACTCCCGACCCGCAGCCCCCACTACACCCACCCTGGGAGCTGAACACAGACTGGGACCCAGCCAGGGGCAGCCGGCCAGAGCCTTCACCTGCGCAGGCCCTAGGGGCGCTGCCTCCTCCCAGAATCCACCCCCCAGTCTCTCCCTCTCTCCTCCCCAGAAGCGCCGAGGAGATGAGCTCCTGGATCTCCCGCATCAACCTGGTGGCCGCCATGTTCTCGTCCCCGCCCTTCCCGGCGGCCGTGGGCTCCCAGCGCAAGTTCATCCGGCCCATCCTGCCCACGGCACAGTGCCGCAGCTCCCTGGTGAGCTCCCCAGCGCTGCCACCCTCGGGCATGGGGCAGGGCTGCCCCCAGCGACTGCCAGCCACGGCACCCCTCAGTGATGGGACCCCCAGGGCCCTCAGCGACTCCCAGCGATGGGACCCCCAGGCCCCTCAGTGACTCCCAGCCACAGGACCCCAGGGTCCCTCAGCGATTCCCCAGCAACGGGACCCCCAGACCTCCTGGGGGTTTTCTCCCCAGCCTGAGGGGCTCACTGACAGGGGCATCTTCCTTGGCTCAGTTTTGCCCCCTGGTGCCACGCCTGAGTGCCCCCCCATGGGCTCTGCCCCATCGTGTATTTGTGGGCCCGTCAGCCCCGTAGGTGGTGACCGGATCAGCTTCCCAGCTCAACCCATGGCGGCCCCGTGCCCCATGGATTGGCTGCTTGTCGTGGCCATCCCTCCGGCCCCAGTGGCTGTGGTTCCCATGGGGGGCTCCTGGGGGTGTGTGGGGGCTCCTGGACTGAGCCCATGTCCCGGCAGGAGGAGCAGCACCAGGCCCACGAGGCGTGCATGGACAAGTTCTCGGATGAGCTGGGCGAGCACCAGCGGAACCTGCCCGACAAGCGGGGCCGGGGCCGCGACCTGGAGGAGTATCGGCTCAAGAAGGAGTATCTGCTCTATGAGGTGGGTACTGCCCTGGGGGCGGGCACGGGCTGGGGCGGGCCGGGAGGTCGCTGTGTCCTCAGTAGGGATGGCTCAGAGCCAGGGGTCTCAGCAGGGGGCGCTGTGCTGCCGGGGGAGGGGGCTCAGCAGGGGGCGCCGGGCTGGGGGGGGGGGGGGGGGGGGCCGGGGGGGGGGCGCGGGGCGGCGGGGGGAGGGGCGGGAGCTCAGCAGGGGGTGCCGTGCTGCCAGGGGCAGGGGTTCAGCAGGGGACGCTGGGCTGCAGGGAGAAGGGAGGGGACCTAACACTAAAGGGAAGATCACAGGGCACCCCAGGTGCGGCCATTCCCCCGCCTGGTGCGTTGCGCCCCAGAGCTGGCCACGGCCAGGGCTCATGCTGCGCTCACCCTTGCAGAAGCGCCGCTACGAGACCTACGTGAAGCTGCTGGAGGCGCGGCTGTGCGGGGGCTCCGAGGCGCTGGAGCAGTGGGAGGCACGGCTCGGGGGCACCGACTCAGCCGACGAGGGGCTCGGCCTCACCAAGTCGCACTCCAGCCCCTCGCTCAACCTGGACCCGCCGCCCGCGGGCGTGAAGGTCAAACGCAACATCTCCGAGCGCAGGACGGTCCGCAAGATCATCCCCAAGCGCAACAAGCAGCTGCTGTGACCCCCCTCCCCGCGGGGCGCCCTGGGATGCCCCCCGGGCACTCGCCCCAGCACAAGGTACGAGCCATCGCCCGGACTGGAACCTGAGGCTCATACACGACGGCACCGACAGCACAGAGCCCCCAGGTGGCGCCAGCGTCTCAGCAATGGGGGGGCGATGGAGGCACCAGGAGTGGGTGCCCCCCCCAGGGGGTCCCAGCCCAGGACTCTGAGCCCTCCCTGCCCTTGGAATGGGAGGGGCACCGGGCCCTGCCCATGTGTCCCCCCCAAGAGGCAGCACTGCCTTGATGGACCTGGGCTGGGAGACACCTGACGCAGGATGGTACATCCTGCCGGCTGAGCTGGGCTCTGGAGCCCCCCCCGGGGTGCCGCACCCACCACGCCGGCTCCTGATTCCTGTTCTCAGAAGCCGCCAGAGCAATAAACCAGAGCGAGCCGTGGAACCGTGCCCAGGCTGCGTGGGGATGGGTGGGGACATGGGGCTGTTCCCCGCCTGGGCAGTGTGCCCCACATCATGGGGGGCAGTGGGGCGGAGGAGGAGAGAGGGGACAGCCAAACCCATGGGCCTGGCTTGGCAAAGCCCTGCGCTGCCCCGGCAAAGCCCTGCGCTGCCCCATCACCCCGAGCCCAATCCTGCAGCTGGGGCTGGGCAGGACGTCGCACTGATGGGTGATGGGCCCTACCGCTGCCGCAATGCCCCGGTGATGGGAGCCGGATAGATACGGAATCCCCCTCGTCCCCCTCTGCCCCCACTGGGCCAGAGCTGGGCACTGGGGCCCCTCCCCGGCTGGAGAGCCCTTGAGTGCTCACCAGAGCGTAGCTGAGCCGCGGGGGCAGGGGCAGCATGACGGGGGGGAGGGGGAATGAAGAGCACCGCTGGAATTCGCAGGTGCCTGGGCACCTGGGCTGAACCAGCCCCACAGGGAGCCGCCTGGCCCGGCCCAGCTGGAGGCTGCAGCCAGGAGGGACTGGGAGCCAGGGAGAGAAGGCCCCGGCTACTCCACCATGAGCTGCCCCCCAGCTCTGCCAGTGCCCCTCACGCCCGACCTGCAGCCCCCTGCTAGCCCAGCCCTGGCCCCCCGATCCCGGGCAGATGGTGCTGGTTTCCTATCCAGCTAGCTGCTCCCCTGGTTCTGTGGCCCCTCCCCCAGCCCTGACTGCCCCCTGGGCTCTGGCAGTGCCTGGCCGGGGGTCTCAGGTTGCTCCATGGGGGCTGGGGCGCGTTGCCCATGTCTAGGAACTCCCTCGCCCACAGACAGGCACCCGCTGCCCTGCCCCAAGTAAGGTGCTCTCTGGTTCCCCAGGCATTCAGGGGTGTGGGGCCAGGACTCCTGGGTTCTCTCCCTGGCTCTGACATCCTGCAGCCAATCTGTCCTAGCAGAAGGGTGGGGGCTGCTGGGACTCCCGGCCTGTCCCTGGGCACTATGGCCCCATCGCTCCTCCCCTCACACCTGGCCACATCGAGCACTACCCACCTGGCCCCCTGCTGGCTCTGCCCAGAACTAATGGGTCACCCAATGGGAGTCTGCTGTGATGGCGTTCCATTGGCTGGGTGCACTGTCACTCATTCCGCACCTGGCAGTGTGCGGAGTCTCTGCAAGAGGCCAGGTATACACGGTTTGGTGGGGAAAAGCCCTCCCCCACTAACGAGCCCATGGTGCCGGGGTCCCGGGAGATGGAGCTGCCGGCGTTTAACACGCCTGCTCCCGGCCCAGAGAAGAGGCTGAGGTTGCGGGGCTGGAGAAGGCAGGTTTAAAGCCAGCTCAGGTGACAACTCAAGAGCGCTGACTGCAGCAGATCCGTGGTTCGGTTCTGACTTGGGACCATGGGGCGGGCAGTGGCTCCGCGGGCACCGTCCTCCTCTTGCTGGGCCAGGGTAGATCAGGACTGGCGGGTGCAAGAGTGGCCTAGCCCTGGCGGTCCAGGCAAGTCTGCCCTGGCCACAGCTGCCGTGCACATGGGTGGAGGGGGAGCAGGCTGGGGGCAGAGTGCAGCACAGAGCGTGGGGCTGTGAACCCAGGAGGGCCTGGGACAGGATGGCAGGAGTCCATGCAGCCCCCCAGGCTGGTTCTGGTTCTCGCGGGTGTCCCAGCCGAGTTTGGAGCCTGGAACCCAGTGCAGGTCGCTCGGGGGGAGTCAGGCAAATTGGGACGGGCCAGGGGGTGGAATGGGTTGAAACGCTGTGGGAAATGCCCTGCTATGGGGCTGGGTGCGAACCTGGGACTCAGGGTCCCCGCCAGGAGAGTTTCTGCTCCTTCAGGGTGAAATGGCCCCGGGAAGCTAAACCCTGAGCGGGATCCCAGCGGGGCAGCGGCCGGCGTGGTGCAGCGAGTGCCCAGCCAGCCGGCGCCCTGTGCAATGGGAACCGTGGGGATCAGCCCATTGGGCAGCGCCAGGGGGTTACGTGGCAGCCTGGTGTGTGATTTTGGGGGGATTCCTGGATTCCCCGCCCCGAAAACCCTGTGGGCTCAAACCCACTGCCCGGTCTCCTGCTGAGCAGCACGTGCCTCTGGGGGCACAGGTGAGCAGCATGCAGAGGGAGCAGTGACAAAGGCTGGCCAGCAGGGGGCAGTAGTGAGCAGCTCTGGTCTCACAGTCCCTTGGGGCCGGGGCAGCGGCGGATTTCCCGGACCGTGGCCTGCCTGGCGTGCCCAGTCCCGCTGTGTTGGGGGCTGCACAGAGGCCAGGGTCTTTGCTCCGGCTCCTAGATTTAGTCACCAAAATAGGAACTAGGCTCCACTGCAAACTTGACCCAGGTGTGTCAGGTGGCCCCAGCCCAGAGCACGGCCCTGTGCATGGGGAAGCCGTTGCAGAGGGACCATGGGGTGGGGTGAGACACACCCTGAGTGGGGCGGGAGGGCGTCCAGGAAGCGCCACGCTCAGCGCCACTGGCAGAATGACAGAGCCATGCCCACAGCCGGAGCAAAGCGCCACGGCCGATCCATTCCACGCCTGCCCTGCGGGGAGCCACTGCTGACCGGATTGTTACAAGGAGCAGAGAAATCAGGACGGGGGGGCGGGGCTGGGATCGGGGCTGCGGCACCTCGTCCTGGTGCATGGGGACGGAGCCGGGAATGCTGGGGGCGGGAGGGCTTGGGGGGAGACCAGTGGGTCCCTATTGTGTCACAGTCACACCTGCTTCCCCCAACATCCTACACCAGGCCCAGCAGAACTGAATAAATCAGGACAGCTCTACGGGCCTGCTCTGGGCCGCACCCCTTGTGCCCAGTGCCCCGTGGGGACAGGCCCCGAGCGTGGGCCCGGGCAGACAGAGCCGCCCAGCCAATATTCATGGGATTTGATCTGTAGCCCCCGACTATGGCAGATCTGGGCTACCCCCACCCCTTGCAGCTTTGCCGGTGCCCCTCACTCCCAACCTGCAGCCCCCCGCCAGCCCAGCCCTTGGGCTCCCAACCCAGCTCTGCCAGTGCCCCTCACTCCTGACCCGCAGCCTCCTGGCTGGGCTGCCTCCCTCCTCCTCCTGGAAGGGGTGAGCTGAGGTAAAACCCTCCTGGTGGCAGGTTCTGCGACCTGCCCAGTCTGCAAACCAGCCCTTGAAGTTTCCGAAAGAGCCATTCATCCCCCCCTCTCCCCCGTCAGCCCCCTCACTCCCCTCCCCCCCAAACCCTGCAGACTCAGGTTGCCCTGCCCCACCCCCACCCGCCAGTTGCAGCATCGTCCCCCTCCCCAGCCCAGAACCCGTGACTCAGACGCCCCCCAAATCATGAGATCTTTACAGCTCATTTGTAACGGTGGGTCAGGTGTTGGATTCCCCACCCCATTTCCAGGTGAGACCCAGACTCGGACTGTGGCAGACTCCAGCCACAAACTGACCCGCCGCCCACTGGCCTCAGCAAGGGGCCCCTTAGCACAGCCACCCAACCCCCCCGCCCCCGAGAGCTGCGGGGGGCAAGCGCCCCCCAGCCCAGCGCAGGCCATGCCCGGGGGAGGGGGGGGGTGGGCAGTTCCAGCCTCCTGCAGAAGCGGCTCATTCTGCTGCTAGGGCGTGGCAGCACCAGGGCTGGCGAGCAGGCAAGATCAGGATCATTAGTGGTCCGAACCGAGCTCAGGGCCCCGTGTGCTCACACACAAAGTATTTCCTGCCCCAAAGACTTGACAAGAGCTAGGGGCAAACTGAGGCCGGGGAGGGAAGCGACTGGCCTGTGGTCTCCCAGCAGGTCTGCGGCTGAGCCGGGACTAGAACCAGGGGTCTTGAGGCCCAGCCCTGTGCTCCATCCGCTGGGCTTCCCCACCTCCCAGCAAAGCCCCCTTCTGTCTGTGGCTGCTGGCACGGTGCTGGGGGCTGGGCCACGCCCAGGTGGTTAGAAGGAGGAGGCCAGTCCTGCCCTGGTTTTAAAGCAGCAGGACCCGTGATTGCCCTGCTTAGCAGGGCTCCACCCCCACACGGGACGTTACTCGTCCAATATCACGCGGCACCGGGCCGTACATAGCTATAAATGTCCCAGCCACCAGAGAGCTCTGTGCCTCAATACCTGGACATGCCATTCCCAAATGTGGGTGGAGTGGGGGCTTCGTGTGAGCTCCGAAGAGCAGCCCCCTCACCCTCCGGGTCCTCCAGGCCTTGGGGAGACGGGGCCCATCTATGCGGAGCTCTTTGCGCGTGGGCAGGGGGCTGCATTCCCAGTGCGGGAGGCCACAGGTTCCAGCCCCATCTTGCCAGCCCGGCGGCCAGCCTGGTCCGAGAGAGCCCTGCCAGGCCCAGCCATGCCACCCCCACCCCGCTATGGCTGGCAAGCGCCTCCTGCTCCTCTAGCACCATCATTGTCTGTCCGCCATCGCCGTGGCACCTCAGGGCACATGGGCACCCTGCCCCCCCCAGCTGAGCCGAAATGGGGGGGCGTGATGTGCAGGGGCTGCAATGCTCCATGCGGCTGAGGCTGGGCTGGCGCTGTCTAAAGGGTGGTCTCTAGCGCGGCTGCTGGACTCCCGCAGACCCTGGGGCCCCTTGTCCCTGGTGTCATCACAGGGGGTCCCTCTATCCTGCCCTGTCTGCACCACAGCCAGGGCCCGGCCCAGCCTGGTAGCACCCGGCTGGTGCCCTGGAGCGGGGCGGGGGTGCAGGCCGTGGAAAAGCCAGATGCAGCAGTTAAAAGGAGGACAGGCGCAATGATCCTGCAAATTGCCACATCTGTATAATCTGCCTTTTATTTTCTGCTTCATGAACTTTTATTTCCTATTATTTATTCACCTCCCC
>NW_020664400.1:2913125-2926177 GCF_002925995.2 Terrapene triunguis
TGGGGGAGTTGGGGGCTGGAGGGTTTGGGGGTACAGGTGTTTGGGGGGCTGGAGGGTTTGGGGGAGTTGGGGGATGGAGGGTTTGGGGGTACAGAGGGCTGGGAGGCAGGAGAGTTGAAGAGGATGCCCCACTCCAGAGGGAAATATATGCAGACAGACCCAATTGTGGAGAGTCTGTGAGGTTTCCCACCCCTCCAGCCCTGGGGACCCCAGAGAGGCAGCTGGCTGGTCCGCCCCCCCCCCACACAACCCCCCATTGCGTGGAGTGTGAGAGTGATGGGGGGGCTGTGTGTGTGTGTGTGTCCCTGCCGCTCCCTGCAGGAGGGGATGAGCCCTGGGGCTGGGCAGGGGCGGGGGGCTGGACCCATGGTACGGCTGATCTCTCTGCCCTTCCAGGACCCCAAACTCTGGGACCCCAGATAAAATAGGACCAGCTCTTGCCCCAAGGGGCCTGTGCCCCCCCATGTCCCCCATCCTCCCCAGCCCACCCCCATACACCCTCTCGCTCTCCAGCCCCTTGTACCCCTCAGCTGCCCTCCTGTTCTCCATTCTAGTTTCCCACAACCCTGTCTCCAGCGATTGCTCAGGTGGCGCCACCAGGTGGCAGACACCAGGACAAGGCTCCCCCCACCCCAAGAGCGATGGGAAAGGGGTGGAGGGGGGGCCTGATCCCCACACCCAACCCTCCAGCATGTGGCATCTGGGCTGCAACACTGAGCCCATGAGGCTGAGCACGGGTGGGAGCCATCTGGGAACCTGCCCCTGGGGGGCCTAACTGGGGTGGGACAGAGCAAAGGGGTTAAGGCCCTCAGAGCTCATAAGCCCCGCCCGGTTGAGGCCCCCACACTGGCAGAGAACAACACCCCTCTTCGCAGCGTGGACAGCACTAGGACAGGGCTCCCCCAACCCTGCTGTTCTGCCCACGGAGCCCCCTCGGGGGGGGACACGAGCTGACCAACGCTGCTCGCCCCTAGCACAGGAACTCTGGCCTGGGCCAGCTGCGAGCGGGGAGTGATGCCTAGAGGCCCCCAGGCAGGGGGCTGGTGCCCAGGTTGACTGATGAGGTGACACCAGATGCTGCAGACACAATCCCTCTCTTCCCCTGGGCACTGAAGCCTTTCACTTCCAGAGCCTGGTTCAAATCCAGTTGCAGGATCGGGGCTGGATTGGTGCAAAGTGTGTTTCTAAACCTCACTCCTGTTGTACGCTGCAGCTGAAGATCTGGGTTTAATTCCTAGCTCTACCACTGACTCCCTGTATGACTGCTTTAACTCAAGGAAGGCCCAGGCCTGGGTTAAACAGGTCAGACTAGATTATCGCAGTGGGCCCCTCTGACCTTAGAATCTATGACTCTTTGACTCTGGGCCAGTCACTGACCCATCCCGGGCCTCAGTTTACCAAGATGTAAAATGGGGCTAATAACCTTTCCTTTCTTCTCCTGTCTGGTTAGCCTGTGCTCCCAACACACGCTCAGTTGGGGCCTGTAGGTCCTACCATAAATACAAGTGACAATAACTTTCCTTCTTGCACACACATCGAGCCCTTTCCATCCATTGCTCTCAAAGCTCTTCACCAGGGAGGGCAGTGTCATGAGCCCCATTTGACTGATGGGGAAACCGAGGCACAGGAAGGGGATGTGACTTGCCCAAGGTCACCCAACAGGCCAACGGGACTAGAACCCAGGTCTCCTGAGGCCCAGCTTAGCCTTTTCCCATTCTCCGGAAAAGCCTATTTCACCAATGGGTCATTCTCCTCACTCACTACAACACCCCGCCCCCAACCTTTTCCATCACTCTCAGCAGCAGGATAAATCTCTCTCCTTCCCTGCTGGTGGGACACCGTCAGTTTTCACAGCGCGACGGCTAAATCTGCGCTGAAGGTAACGGGCTAGGAGAGAGAACTGTAATATTTTATAGCTGATGAGCATAAACCAATAACAGCCAGGAGGCATTCACCCTGCCCAGCTGTTCGGCAGCTTTGCTCCCATCCAGGGCGCGTTCCAAGGAAAGGCGCCTGGGCGTGCTCCAAACCCAGAGAGAGTCACAGCAAACGGCTTCCTTGGGCTGCAGCTGATAATGGGCCTTCTGCAGAGGAAGGACGGGCTCGTGGTTAGCGATTCTGGGCCAGACGGGCCCATTGTGATCATCTGCATAGCACAGGCCAGAGACCTGCCCCACAATCATTCCTTGGCACAGAACAGCCCCACTTGACAGAGATGCCACCATGGCCCTGGGTAAGTTGCCCCCATGGTTAATTCCCCTCCCTGGTAAACATTTACATCTTAGTTCCTGTCTGACTTTGTCTCATTTCAACTCCCAGCCGTTGGCTTGTGGGACATGACTGAAGGGCCCCTTATGAAATCCCCGTGTAGGCGACAGTCTGATCAAGTTCCCCCTTAACCGTCTCTTTGTTCGGTTCCCGGCTCTGCCATTGACACCCCGTGTGATCCTGGCCCAGCCAAACTTCCACTGAGTTCACTGGCTGTTTGGTGGCTAAATTCCTGTGAGGCTCTGGACCTTGGTCTGTCTAGGCCTCAGTTTCCCATCTGTACAATGGGGATAATATTCTTGCCTTTGCCTTGCCTATTTCAGTCGTTTGCGCTTGGGGGAAGGGACTGTCTCTTGCCCTGTGGAGTTTCCTCAACTCTGGCAATTTTATCTCCTGTCTCACGCCGCTTGGGGTTTGCCTCACATTCATGTGATTTCAAATCACAGCGGTATGTAGGTTTCTCGCCCTGGTGGTCACCCCAAAAAAGCTTGAAAATGTGATACACACACACACCCCCAAGGCTCCAGCCCCACATTTATTATTGTTTTTAAATCCTGTAATTTTTAAGCCAATCTCCTGATTTTTTTTTTAATTTTTTTTTGAGCACCTGACATGATTTTTGAACGCTGGTGTATGTTTGTACAGCACCTGCCACCCCGGCACCCTGATCTCAGCCAAGGCGCGCCCAGGGCAGCTGTAGCAATACATGGATTTTTAAAGGGACAACAAAAAATCACTCTCCTGGTGGCATATTTTTGGCCTCTTCTTGTTAATATGAACATCTACATCAGACAGCCTTGAAATTCTCAGCCCAGACTGAGGGCAGAGCCAGTGCGCCGTGTGCCGTCCCTGGGCGCATTGCCAGCATCAGCAGGGCCTGGCGCCTGCGCTGCCCGGATGGGTTCCCCGCTGCTCAGACCAGGCGGCTGCTCCTCGCCTTCCATTGTTGCATAAATCTGGGGCTGGCCGAAGGTGCAGCATTGTTTGGTCCCTGGACACCGAAGCCTCTCTCCACAGAATAGGTGTGGGGTGAGTCCCCCGCACTGCCCTCAACCTTCACTCCCTGTGCCCCAGCCGTGCGCTCTTGGGATTCCCCCCGAACTGGGGAGCTGCGTCCATCGCAGAGGGCTCCACCTGGGCCCATGGCTTTGCCTTGTGGCCACAGGCTGTGACCTGTGGGCAGGGCCAGCATCTGTGCGGTACTGCCCTGGGCTGGACCGGACCCGGCGGACTGGAGTCTGCGGGGGAGGGGTCCATTAAACCCTGGGTTTGGACGAAGGCCAGAATCAAACCACTAACGAAATGTTAAATTGGAGTCGAGTGCTTGCGAAAAAGCTGCCCTGGCGTCTCCGCAGACCGGAACCCGGAATCCCTGCCCCATCTCTGCACAATGGGGCTGCCTCGCCCGCTGCTGGAGCTGCTGACCATGGCCACCACATGTCTCTCGCTGCCTGCGTGAGGTCAGGGGCTGGATGGAGCTAGGGGACCTGGGAGCCCAGCCCCAGCTCAGCAGGGGTGGCGGCTTCAGGGCTGGACCCTAGTGAAGCAAAGGGGGAGCGGGTGTTCTCTGTCAAGGCTGCTGGGCTCAGACCCTGGAGCTCCTTTGGGCTCCCCAGGTCCCAGCCCTCGGGGGCTCCCTCTGGCCTGGACTGTGGGAGTCTCTGCAGCTGGCCATAGCAGACTTCCTGGCCCCTGGCAGCACTGGCCTCAGGCACTAAATGGTTAATATTGTCCTGCACTGGGTGTGTGTGAGCACCACTGCCCTCTGCAGGATGGGCCCAGAACTGCACACCTGTGTGTCACTGGCCCTGTCCTGCTGATGGTGGAGGGGGATTCTCTGTTACCTCAGGGCCTCAATCCCTGGGTTTCTGAAGCAGGAGGCAGATCTGGGCTCTTCCCTGCTGCCGTGTGGCTCTGAGAGGTCTCAGGCCACAGCGTAGTGACCCTGGGACAGCCGGGGTGACTGCGGATCCTTCTCCTATGCAGAGTACGCACAACCATAGCTCAATCGAAAGCCCTGGTTTACGATCACTGGCTGGGGGTGAGGCTCCCAGCTACTCCAGTCCCAGCGTCTCCCAGCAGGGGGTGCTGTGGGGAGCGGGGCAGGAGGGGCAAAGTGGGGGGAGGCAGGGCAGGACTGGCTAGGGATTTACAGTGTGGGGTTCATACATGCCTGGCACAATGGGGCCCAACGCGGTTTGGCCGCTAGGCACGGTCACACTCTGTATGTAACCAGTCACCCTGGGGAGCCCAGCCCTCAGGCCCAGCTTTAGGCGACTCTTTTCTCCTCTAGGTTCTTTGCTTTCCGGTGCTACCGGCGGAGCTCTCGCTGCAGCCGCACTGAGTCGGGGCGGGCGCAGATGTGGGGGGTCACTCCCACTGGTGTAATGCAGGAGCTGGAGCCCACAGTGCGAATCCAGCTTGAGCAGGGAGTTCCTCTGCTGGAGTTCAGCCAGGCAGCGTGTGGATCCCATCCTGTCCCTGCACCTGCCCTTCCTCCTGGGATACCGTACCACGCCTTGCCAAGCGCCCTCCCCAGGCACCGCCCCACACAGCCCCCTGCAAGGGCTGGACAAGGAGGACACCCACACACACCGCTGCCGGCTCACGCTGGCATGCCTGGCACGCCAGGACAACGGGTTTATTGAACCTTTAATAAAAAGCAGGAGCATCCAAAGGGGAGAGAGCGAAAGAGGAGAACTGAGGGGGCTGCCCCACGCCCCGCCAGGGGAGGGGGTGATGTACAGTCTATACACAAGCAAGGTGAGGCTGGGATGGAGACCTAGCAACGGGCGTGGTCCCAAGGGGGGCTGGAATGCCTGTCATGCAGCGCCATGGGGGCAGCTGGCACTGCCCATGGAGGAGGGGCCAGGCTGGCAGGAGGGAGCTGGGCTGCCCCTGGGTGCGCTGCCCCTCCCCAGCCGCTGGCAAACACCGGCCCAGCGGGGTGAGCCTCAGCAAACAGAGCTTTCCAGGGCCTGCATCCCAATGGGGCCCAGCCGGGCGTCGAAGTCCTGCACCCAGCCCAGCGTGGCTGGACGGCCAGCGAGAGGGGAGGAGAGAAGAAAGCCCGTGGTGGGGACGGGGCTGGTGAGAAACACAGGAGAGCAGCTCAGCAGGGTCCCAGAGCCAGTCCTCAGGTCATGGGGCTGTTGGGGAGAGTGATCGCCAGATAGATAGAGGGGGTGGATGGAGATAGATAGATAGACAGATAGATAGCTAGATAGATGGGGATAGACAGACAGACAGAGGAGGAGTGTATGGGGACAGACAGATGGGGTGTACGGAGACAGATAGATCCATAGAGGGGTATATGGGGACAGACGGCTGGGGGGTGTGGGGACAGACAGATCGATCTGATCTGGGTCTCTAGAAGCCATGTGATGATCAAAAGTCCCTGTCCAGCCCCTTTTGTCTGGGGGGTCTCTGGCCAAGGGGCAGGATGGGCACAGAGGTGCTATCCATTGTTGGGTATCCTGGGCCCCCACATTGTTCTGCCCCCAGTGGAGCTGCGTCGCCCAGATGCCTCTGCCCCACGTCCCCACAAAGCAGTTGTGCCGGTGCCGCGGGTGGCCATGTCACCCTGTCCCCGCAGGCATCGGGGCTGGCTGCGCTCTCTCGCCGGGTAATAAATAACAATGCTTTGGCTGGCTGCGCCGGGCCCGTCCGGGGGTCCTGTGCTGCGGCTCCCATGGCAGCTACAGGTGGTCGTAGGCAGCGGCGGGGGGCGCGGGGGCCCTCGAGGCAGAGCTGTAATAATATGGGGAACCTGGGCAAGACCAACAGTGCCTGTTAGAGGGGAGCGCCAGCCTGTTGCCCTCCAACCCCCCGCCAGAATTAACCATTCACACTGAGCATCACAGGTTAACCCACACTAGGAGCTCCGCCCCCATGCCCCGCTCAGTTCCCACTGCCTGCGCCCGTCTCCCACCCCCTCCCAGCTCCCAGGCCTCGTGGCTACAAAGAGCAGGAAGCAGCCAATAGCCAGTGCCCCCACAGCAAAGCCGTGGGGCCCAATGGGAAGGGCACTGGGAGAGGATGCTGGGGACCTGGGGTCTAGTCCTGCCTCTACCACTGGGGGACCTTGGGAGCTCTGAGCAGGAACCGTCCCTTGTGGTGGTGTGTGTGTGGCACCAGCACGGCGGGGTCCTGATCTCGCCTGGGGTCTGGGCAGGCCCCTTCCCTCCACCACCACCCCCATGCAGTGGAGTCCCCTCATCCCTATCCCGTGCCAGGCACTCACTCAGCAGGCTGGAGTTGGGGAAGCGCCAGGCCTCACCGTAGGTGGAGTAGGGGGAATGGCTGTAGGCGTTCGCAGAGTAGTCACTGCCTGCTGGGGACAGAAAGAGGAGTCAGTGCCCAGAGAGCGGGCTAGGGCATGGCATACCCAGGGCGGGTACCATCACCCCTGGGCAGCTGCTTCCGGTGTTGGGCAGCCCACGAGGATAAGGGAGCCCCTTCATGGGCCATTCCAGGACAGACAGAGGGCGGGAGTGAGCACCAGGGCACAGGGCACGAAGTCCGGGGGCACCTGGGGAGGATGCAGCTAAGCCATGAGTGCTGCAGATAGTGCAGCTACCATGGTGAGGGGCCAATGACAGATAGATAGAGGGGGAGTATGGGGATAGATAGATTATTCCCCTCTATTCGGCACTGGTGAGGCCACACCTGGAGTACTGTGTCCAGTTTTGGTCCCCCCACTACAGAAGGGATGTGGAGAAATTGAAGAGAATCCAGCAGAGGGCAACAAAAATGAGTAGGGGGCTGAAGTACATGACTTACAAGGAGAGGCTGAGGGAACTGGGCTTGTTTAGTCTGCAGAAGAGAACAATGAGGGGGGATTTGATAGCAGCCTTCAACTACCTGAAGGGGGGTTCCAAAGAGGATGGAGCTCGGCTGTTCTCAGTGGTACCAGATGACAGAACAAGGAGTAATGGTCTCAAGTTGCAGAGGGGGAGGTTTAGGTTGGATATTAGGGAAAACTTTTTCACTAGGAGGATGGTGAAGCACTGGAATGGGTTACCTAGGGAGGTGGTAGAATCTCCTTCCTTAGAGGTTTTTAAGGCCCGGCTTGACAAAGCCCTGACTGGGATGATTTAGTTGGTGATGGTCCTGCTTTGAGCAGGGGATTGGACTAGATGACCTCCTGAGGTCTCTTCCAACCCTGATATTCTGTGATTCTAAGATAGATAGATAGATAGATACGGGGGTGGATGTAGATAGATAGATAGATAGATAGATAGATAGATAGATAGATGTGGTGTATGAGGATGGGGGGGTGTATGAGGATAGATAGATGGGGGGTGGTGGATGGGGATAGATTGATAGATGCGGATGGATGTAAAGATCGGTCCTGCCAATCGCTGTGACCAGTCGATCCATGCCCAGCGTTTCCCTGGCATGCAGGCCCAGCTGGCACCGGCTGGGGATGGAGGTAGCAGCGAGCAAGGCGGTTGGGTTTCTTGCCTTGCTCTGCAGGCCGGGGGGCCGGGCGGGCTGCGGGCGGTTGGCGGAGTCCCCAGCACACACTGTCTAACCCAGTCCCGAGTCCCCCCGCCCTGCGCTCTCCAATCTCATTTCACGCTCGAGGAGAGGGGCTGGGGCGGCCCGGGTGCAGCGCTGGATTCTCAACGCTGCATTAAGCACATCTCCAGGGTAACGCGGCAACAAGCCAGTTCAGCATGTTCCCGGCCCAGGGGAGCCGTGCAGCTACCTGGGGCACGGCCCACGGCCCACAGAGATTAACCCTTCGCAGGGAACAGCCGGCTGCAGCACTGGGGGGGGCAGGGGGATTAGGGTGCGATTGGTTCCCAGCACCTGTCCCCCTCACCCCATTTCTTAGCATCAGGCGCCCTCCACCTGCTCTGCACACACAGACAGCCCCCACCACCGCCCCCCACCACAACTCCTCCCGGGTCCCTGGAGCCAAAACTCACAGCTAGATCTGATGGGGGGCAGGGGGATCCTGAGTTTTGGTTCAGCCCATTACAGACACGGTCAGCTGCAAAACTGACCTGGAGAAAGAACCCAGGCGTCCAGGATCCCAGCCCCCCCTGCTCTAACCACTAGACCCCAATCCCCTCCCCTCCAAGAGCTGGGGACAAAACCCAGGAATTCTGCCTTCTAATCACCCCACTTGTTCTAATCACCCCATACACTGTATCCCTGAGCCCAGGCTCTCCCACCCCCAGCTCTGCTCCTCAATCCCGACCCGCAGGCCTGCCCTCCCCCTGGGAGCTAAATGGCACCTGAGGGGCCCCCTGCTAACTACCCCAGGGCTTCCCCTAGCACAGCTGCCCTGCGGCACAGTGCCCGCTGCACCCTCCCCCTGCTGCCCCAGTCCTGCAGGACCCCCTAGCCCCCCGCGGCCCTACCTGCCACCATGCCAGCGATGGCGGAGGAGGCGTAGCTGCCCTGCCCGCCGGTGGGGATGTGCGGGGGGTAGCCGGGCAGGGTGGAGCCGACCATCTCGCGCCCTGCAAGGGAGAAGGGATAGTAGGTGAAAGGCTGGACATGCGAGGGGGGCAAGAGGCAGCCCCAAAATGAGCCCCCAGCCCAGCTGGACCCCAGCCCGGGGGACTGAGCCTGGGATCAGCCTGCCAGGGAGCCACCTAGCTGGGGATCTGCCTAGGGATCTGCAGGTGTGATCCTTCTACCTACCGGAGGGCTCTCCCAATGGGATCTCCCTACCTATCTGGGGGACTGCTATATCTGGGGCTCTACCAACTGCAGGATCTCCCTGAAGGATCTGCCTGGGGATCTAGCATCTTACTGACCTAGGGATCTCCCTGAGGGATCTAATACCTTACTAACTTGGGGGAATGTCCTTGGAGGATCTAGCACCTTACTGGCCTGAGGGATCTCCCTGAGGGATCTAGTACTGTAGTGACCTGGTGATCTCCCCAGGCCGATCTAGGACCTTACTGACCTGGGGGAATCTCCCTGGGGGATCTAGGACCTTACTGACCTGGAGGGATCTCCCTGGGGGATCTAGTACCTTACTGACCTGGGAATCGCCCCCTCTCTGTCTCCTCTCAATTTCCTGCAGCCCCAGATCCCTGGTGGTAACCGTGGGCCATCCCGCTCCCCTCCCTGGGGGGTCTCTAGGGTCCAGGGTGCTGATGCTGTTCTCCAGCCCCAGGAGCTGCTGGTCTGATCTCTGGCCAGACCCCCTGGCCCGGCTCCCCACGCCTCTTGCCCCACCCTTACGGATCCAGGCAGCTTTGTCTGCCCTAGAGAGTCGGGAGGGCTTCGCTGGAGCTCATCGAGCAGGTGTCAGCCCTGGTGAACCCCAGAACGTTCCCCAGGACAGACGGACACTAAGGGTTTAACTGGACAGCGCTAACCCCCCCATCCCAGGTGACCCTCCCTTGTCTTTCTAACCCTCTTCTACTCTGGCGCTGGCAGGGGCCTAAATCCCCGTCTGAGCCCCCTGCGCCCCCAACCCTGCGCTCTGGGGATGAACCCACCAGCCTGAGCGTCGGTGAAGAATGCATGGGAAACATGGAGTGCACGGTGACCTGCAGCAGCAGAAGGCGGCTGGGATGGGCGCAGACACAAGGGGTTAATGAGCACGGCCAAAATGCTCCGGGCCCAGAGCTCAAGGGACAAGGTTTTACGCCATGATTTGTATTATGGTAGCACCTGGAAGCCTCAACCGAGATCAGACCTTGTCGTGCCAGGCGCTGCCCAGACCCTGACCGAGATCAGGGCCCCGTTGCACCGGGCCCCACTCTGACCTGGTGCTAGAGCCAACAGTTTAACCAAACTTACAGAGGATGATTATCCCCCTTCTACAGCTGGGGAAACTGAGGCACAGAGCGTGGCAGGGATTTACCAAGGTCCCTCAGGGAGTCAGTGGCAGAGCTGGGCCTTGACCCCAGATATCCTGTGGCCAAGCTCAGTACCCTAAGCACCAGGCTGAGGTGAGTGCCTGTAGGGCTCTGGGCAGCGCTGCCCAGCTGTGTTGGTCAGGCGCTCTCTGTGTCCATGCCCACCTCACGAGCTGCCTGTCCTACCAGTGCAGAGGGCCTAAGGGTTTGGGTGCCCAACCTGCCCCAGCCTCCACCAGCCAGTGGCCCCACTGGCAATAGTGTTGCTGCCCTCTGGGACCAGGCTGCCGAGGGGGCGGGGCGGTCGGGGCAGGAGGGCGCGAGGAGGGGGCCGGCTCTGAGATGGCGACATAGCTGCCATGGGAAGGCCAGGGGATCCAGTCCTCAGTGTGTAGCTCTGTCGCTAGCCAAGGCCCGTAACCCTCCCCCCACCCCAATTCCTGGATCCCTGGGGTGCCCCCCTGCCCGTAATGCCCCTCCCCCTGGTATCAGCACAGCTGGCAGGTGGCCTCCTTCACGTCACCCTCCAGCGAGCCGAGACCCAGCAATTTCCTCTCCTGTGGCCAAGGGGGGAGGCCTCCTGGGCTGGAGCCGGCTCTGCAGGTCCCCCTGCTCTCCAGAGGCCTGCGCCGACCCTCCCCTCTGCCCTGAGGACTGGATCAGAACCCCAGTACCAAGCCCCCACGGTGAGGGGGGCGGAGAAGCGGGGTATCACAATCCCGTCCATAGCCTGAAAGCTGCATCTGGCAAATGCAGTTAGCCTGTGGAACTCCTTGCCACTGGGGAGCACTGGGGCCAGAAGGGTTCCAAAGCAGAGGAGACACTGATGGATAAATGGGCACAGGCCCACCTTCATTAGCTGGGCTATAACCACTCCTGCCCCAGGGCAGTGTCAAGGAGAAACATTACCGTCAGGTGATTCCTGAACAGCCCACTTTGGGGGGGCGCTCTGGCACCTTCCTCTGGAGCAGCTGGGACTGGCCTCATGCGAGACAAAACCCCAGGAGGGTGGGTCCGGTTCTGCTCTGGTGCCACAGCCCCTGCTCCCAGCTAATGGCCCAAGCTGCCCTAAATCTTGGGAGGCCTCAGAGCCTGGCGTTCTAACCCTGGGGCCAGGCGGCTGCCCCTCTGCTGGGCCACTCAAATCCCTGTCGCTGGAGAATCCCCATTCTTCAAGAGCAGTGCGGGGCCGGGGAAACACAGCTGAGCAGCGAGCCCTGTTAGCCAGCCGGGGGCTCAGAAGGCAAGCTGTGGGAGGACAGATTCGGGGGGGAGGTGTCTGAGAGCCCGGGCAGGGTTCCCCCAGGGTCTGGCTGGGGAGGGCACGGCTGCAGTGTTTGAACTCCAGCCCAGCTGGCCCCCAGCCAGAGCCCGCAGCCCAACAAAAGGACAATTGAGGAGGGCGGGGAGGGGAAATGCACCTTTGATCTCAAGCCAAGGTGGAGGGGGGAAGGGCCCGCTCATGTTCAGATCTGGGTTAGCCCAGCTAAGGGGGGCTAACCCAGATCTGCCTTAGCCCAGCTAAGGGGTTCCTGGGCTGTGAACAGGACGCCCATGGGCTGGGCTAAGGCAGAACCTCAATGGTTCTGTGGGGGGCACCGGTCCAGAACTGCTGCCCGGCTCCTGCAGGGAGCCCAGAACCTGGTCATCCCTGGGTCCAGACCCCAGCGCGAGCCAGACTCCAGAACCTGCCCCTGCCTGGGCTCTCAAGGGAACCCAGAACACAGTGGCCTGCTGGGTTCTGGAGGGAGGCTAGAACCCGGCATCGCATAAATTCTGCCCAGGTCTAGAACACTCCAGAACCCACAATTGAGCTGCCTTCTCCAAGGGGAGCCCATAGACCCAAACTCCCACTTGACCCCCAAGTGAGTCTAGAACCTGTGCCCACAGACAGCTGCAAGGAGGAGCCTGGAACCCAAATCTCCAACCAGCAGCTGGAAGGAAATGTCCTCCTATAAACTGGGGTCTGGAGGGGGGTTCCAGAACCTGATTTGCCAGCTGGGCTCTACAGTGAGTCTTGAACATGGTCTTGCAGCTCAGGTCAGAGGGAGGGCTGTCAGTCTAGAACCCCAGGGATTGCCCCTGCATTGCAAGATGCCAGCCACTGCCAACAGCCCCCGCTGCACTGGAGCCGTACCTGGGACGAGGCCCTGGCCGGGGAACTGGCCGTAGATGACGGAGCAGTGGGGGAAGGCTCTGAAGGGCGGCCCGGGCTGCAGGTCCGAAAAGGCGGCGCTAGATAAAGAGGAAGGGGTGGCGCTCGGGCTGGAGGCCTCAGGGGTCTCCTGCTTTACAAGGAAGGGGGAGGGGGGGTCGGGGGGGGGATGGTGGGAAAAAAAAGAGACAGGAGATGAAATGAAAATGGGCTGAAATGATCACAGGGTCGGCGCCGACGCCCAGTCGGGGGATCTGGAGCCAGGGGGTGGGATCACAAAGGGGGCACTGGATCCCCTGCCCTTCCCCACGCTCCCCACCCAACCCCGGCCCACTGGTGGGGCAGGGGCAGCTGGCAGCGCGGGGGCAGGGCAGGAGGGGCTGAGCAGCAGAGGGTTGGCTAAAGCCAGTGGAGGCGAAGGGGAAGTGGGGCTGGCAGTGCTGCACAGTGAGAGGGCCAGGGCCATGTACTGGCGCTGGGGCAGCTGTACCAGGGGTGGGGCAGGAGGAGGTGTCAGTGCTATGTAGTGGCGGGTGAGTGCACAGGGCCGTGCAGTGGGGGGCAGGGCTGTGCAGTGGGGGTCAATGTATGTGTGTGCAGTGGGGGCAGGACTGTGCAGTGTGGGGACAGGCTGTGCAGTGGGGGTCACTGTGTGTGTGCAGTGGGGGTCACTGTGCGTGTGCAGTGGGGCAGGGCTGTACAGTGTGGGGGCAGGGCTGTACAGTGGGGGTCACTGTGTGTGTGTGCAGTGGGGCAGGGCTGTGCAGTGTGGGGACAGGCTGTGCAGTGGGGGTCAC
>NW_020664400.1:2926187-2938877 GCF_002925995.2 Terrapene triunguis
GGGGCAGGGCTGTGCAGTGTGGGGACAGGCTGTGCAGTGGGGGTCACCGTGTGTGCGCAGTGGGGGCAGGGCTGTGCTGTCGGGAGCAGGAGTAGGGTCCCAACAGAAATTCCATCTCCCTATTTGTCTTCCCCAGAGGTTCATTTCCCTGGCAGGTGCTGGGCGGGGGGCTGGGTCTGTAGGGAGGGGCTGAGTTGGGAGAACCTCCTGCAGGCTCCCCCAGACAGCAGGGTCCCAGCGGGTGCTGGCCTTGTGGCCCCTGGCCCTGACCCTCTGGCATCTCCCCACGCCAGCCCCAGCCTTCCCTAGACTCCCCCGGCTGTGGGGGGCAAGCCTTGAGGGTCAGCCCTTACCCGTCACGGCCGCGTACGGCTGGGGGGCGGCCAGGCCGCGGCCGAGTGACGTGTTGGAGGCGGTCAGCGCAGCTTTCCCGTCGTCCAGCGCACTGCTCAGCAGGGGCAGCGGGTAGAGACCCTGGGCGAGGGGGCAACAGAAAGGTCAGTGACCCCTGGTAAGGCTCAGCCCCCCGAGTTCTCCTAAGACCCTCATACTGCTCACCCCCCAGGGGACTCCCCAATACTGGTCATCCCCCCTGCTGGGACCCCCAGTACTGCTCAGCCCCCCTGAGAACCCCCAATATTTCTCACCCCCCCACTGGGACCCCCAGTACTGTTCAGCCCCCTGCTGGGAAACCCCTCCAATACTGCTCGCCCACCACTGGGACCCGCAGTTCTACTCACCCCCTGAGGGGACCCCCCCAGTACTGCTCACCCCTGCTGAAACCCCCTGTACTGCTCCCCCCCACTGGGAAACCCCCCAATACTTCTCACTCCCCCCACTGGGATACCCCCAATATGCTCACCCCCTATGGGAAAGCCCCCAATACTGCTCACCTCCCACTGGGATCCCCAATACTGCTCATCTCCCCACTGGGACCCCCAATACTGCTCCCCCCCACTGGGAAACCCACAGTACTGCTCCCCAGGGGCCTCCCCAATACTGCTCACCACCCCGCTGGGACCTCCCAATACTGCTCATCCCCCAGAGCGGTGGGCACGGCCCAGACCTGCTCGCCCTTGGCATGGCTGGGGGAGGCGTAGGCCTCAGGGTAGTGCTGCCGCTCGAAGGGGCACTCCAGTGGCTCCAGGGGGGGCTGGCCGAAGGCTTCGGAGCGCAGGTGCTTGCGGGCGGCGCTGGCGCTGCTCTGGGTGTCCATCCTGAGCCGGCAGCTCTCTGGGTCGCCTGCTGGGCAGAGCAGCCATGAGACTCCCATCCAAGGCATGTGCATGGCCCAATCCCACAACCAGCCACGGGCATGGCCCGATCCACGACCGGTCCCCCCACAACCAGCCACGGGCACGGCCCGATCCCCGACCGACCCCCCAGCCACGGGCATGGCCTGATCCCCGACCGGTCCCTCCAGCCACGGGCATGGCCCGATCCCACAACCAGCCACGGGCACGGCCCGATCCCTGACCAACCCCCCAGCCACGGGCATGGCCTGATCCTCGACTGGTCCCCACACAACCAGCCACGGGCACGGCCCGATCCCCGACCAGCCTCCTGGCCACTGGCACGGCCCGATCCCCGACCGGCCCTTCACTGCCAGCCCATAGCTCCTCCAGGCCTGGCCCAGCTGCCCCAGGTATGCCCAGGCACCACACGGCAGCATGATGGCACCGCAGAGGGCATCACTGCCTGCTGGGCCCCTGGGCCGGGCACGGGACACTGACACCAGCCTCCATGGGACTGGAGGCAGCCGCTCTGGAGCCACATGGGAGCTGCCCTGGGCCCAGCCAGTCTCAGCGCCGCCTCCCCTTGGGGGGCTGGTAGGAGCAGCCCTGGCTAGGTCTCTGTCGCCATCACGGGGCATTCGCACCCACCCCCCCGGCATCGGAGGCTGGACCCCTCTGTCCCCATCTGCTGCCAGCCCGGCCCCAGAGAACCCTGCCCCCTGGCACTGTCCCACCCCCACTCACTGTCGTCCATCTTCCTCTTGTTGTCGCTGCTGGCCTGGGCGATGCCCAGGAGCCCGCTGATGGAGTAGGTGGAGCCCAGCGAGTCCGACTGGGGTGACTCCGGGGGGGTCACGGCCGAGCTGGGGACTGAAAACACACACCCCCGGGTCAATAAGCCTTGGCGCGAGCGCCAGGAGATAGGGCGGGCACGACGCCGGGGCACCTCACCCCATGGTGCTGGGTCGTGCAACCCGCCCCGAGGACGGGGCAAGGCTGGGTGTCCCAGGCGACCCAGAGGAATCATCCCTTGCAGATGTCCCTGGCGCACCGGGGACTCTGGGAGCTCCAAGCCTGATGCCAGCTGGCTGTGTGACCCATCCCTTCTCTGTGCCCGTTTCCCTGCCTGGGGGCAATGGCATAGGGTGGTCAGAAATGGAGGACGTTTTCCACAGAAATTTTCAATTTTTTGGGTGGAAATTTAAATACTGAAAATTTTCAGGAAAAAACAGAAAAAAATTTATTTGGCAGTGCCGCTGCAGTGCCTTCTGGGAGTTGTAGTTTGGGTGCCTTGTGTCACACCACACATAGGCCAGGATCCCTAGTGAGACTACATCTCCCATGATGCACCACGGAAGCAGAGTCCCTGGCTATGGTGCATAATGGAAGATGTCCCCAGCCAGGGAGCCCAGTCCATAGAGGGGAACAGTGATATGGGGCAACGAACTACAGTTCCCATGAGGCACAATGGTGACATTTCGAATTGAAACATTTCAGTTTGGGAGCATTTGGGGTTTTTTATGGGAAAAAAAATCAAGATTTTTCTGCAGGAAACTGACACTTTTCATGAAAAATTCCGTTTTGTTGAAAATTCAAGTTTCCATTGTTTAGGTGGAAAATTTCCCACCAGGCCTGGGCACGAGGGCTAGTTCCATATTTCTGTAGCCCACCCAGCATGGCCAACTGTGCCGATCTAGGGACTGGGCCACACAGAGCACATGAGTAGAGCTGGGAGAAATATTTTGGACAACACTTTTTTGGGGGAGGGAGGAACAAATGTGGATTCCGGGCCACCGAAACATTTCGCCATTGAAATGCTTGTTGGGGGGGGGGGCAATAACGAGAGTCGGGGGGGGGGGGGGTGCCGGTTTGGGGGGAAGGCGGGGGTTGAACTGATATTTTGCTTCAAAATGGCTCAAAACCAAAATGTTTCATTTAACTCCAGACGAGTTCTTTGAACTTTTCCAAATGGCCAGAGATTTTTGACAAACTCCACTCTTTGCCCAGCTCTGCTACTGCCTGGAAGCCAACAGAGGGGCCGACTGAGCGGCGGGTGCTTTTGAGATCTGTGGGCTCCGTCCCCGCCCCGCTAACGCTCTAGAGACAGACCTTGTGCGGCCCTGGGAATCAGCCACTATAACACCCAGCCCCCATACGAGACCCTGCCCCAGAACTCACTCAGGCTGTGCCCAGGGCTCAGAGCTTTGGAGGCCACGCAGTTGTCCATCGGGAGGTTGAATGGCTGCTGGACTTTGGTCCGGATGATTCTGACGGGGAGAAAGGGCATCAGAGAAATTAAATGGCAGGCCCTGGGCATGGGCGTGTCCAGTGTGAGAATCGGGGCTGCTCCGGCACAGACTGGCTGGACCGACACCTGTCTGGGAGGAAGCTGGAGGCAGGTCCCCTGGACTTCGGTGAGTGGTTTCTAGCACAGATTGAGGGGAGATTCATCCCTGGGCAAAGTCCTAGGTACCACTTCAGTCCCGCTTTGCCTGAGGGGCATCACAAAGTACTTTAGCCCCATGTTCCGGATTGGGAAACTGAGGCACAGAGAGGGGAAAGGGAGTCCCCCAAATCTCACAGGAATCAGGACTGAAATGGTGTCCAGGCCTTGTGGGATTTAAGTGGTACCAAGGCCTAATAACCCCACCAGGCCCATGTCGGGCACCTCCCTGCCCTTCCCAAGGGATGGGGGTCCCAGCTAAATGAGAGTGGGAGAGCCCCGATGGATAGGAGGGGTTCCTGGGAGATGGGAGGGGACAGGACTGGCTACATCTAGGGGAGATGGGGTCCCCCGGCTCCGACCTGTTAATGGAGCTGACGCTGGGCACAGTGTCGTTGTCGCAGACGCCCTCGGCCAGCAGGCGGTCACGGATCTCCCACGCGAACATGGTGGGGTTCTGCCGCTTGTAGTCCCCGATCTTCTCCACCACCTTGGGGGTGGCCACCTTGGGCTTGGAGCCTCCAATCACGCCGGGCCGGATGCTGCCGGTCTCGTAGTACCTACTCCAATAGAGAAAGCAAGAGGGTTACCGGGTAAACCGAGGGAAGGGGATGGCGGGTACAGCTGGGGTATGAGTGCTTGGGGGGCTATGCTGTGATACCCTCCCTATGGCGTGAGCCAGGGGCTCGTCTTTCAGCACAGCACCGCGATCGCTCGGAGTGAAATAAACAGCTGGTTCCTCCCAGCTCACTGAGTTGCCTGTGGGGCATCGCAAAGTACTTTAGCCCCAGATGGGGAAACCGAGGCACAGAGAGGGAACAGGGCATCACCCCAGTCTCAGATGGGGTCTTTGTAAATAGTCAGGGGGTGTCCAGCCTCAGGGAACTATATCAAGCTGTTACCTGGTCAGGCATGTCCCGCTTCCTCCAGCCATCCGTTCCTACTGTGCCCATCACAGTGGTGTCTGGTGCTATTCTGGGACCCTGGGCTGGTCAAATTACTTATTGCAGATAAATGACCCTCCCCATACAGCCCCTCCCCAGCCCTGCAGGACTGTGCCCAGCCTAGGGCGTGCTGCACAGTAACTCACGTGCACTTCAGAGACTAACCAGTGGCAGGGGATGCACTGAATATTGGAGTGAAGAACCCATACTACCAAACTCCTGGCACCATCCACCCAGAGCCCACCACTGGCAGCAGGAACCGCTAGCTCCCGTGTGGGGTGAGCGTTTCCCAGCCACTCTGCACCAGCCAACTAGACTTGCTGGGAGCCAGGCGCAGGGATGGCACCGAGCCGCCAGGGACTGTAGTTTCTGCAGCTATTTGAGCAGAGAGTCCTGTCCCGCCATGCCGAGAGCTGCCTGCTCGAGAGGACCCCAGCCAAGCGCAGGCCCCGAGATCATTGTCTTCATTAACAGATGGGAAACTGAGGCATGCAGAAATACAGGGAGAGGCCCAAGGTCACAGAGGATCCGGGGCAGAGCCAGGAATTGAACCCCGGGCTCTTGAGTGCCAGACAGTGCCCTAGCCACTAGACCAGCCTTTGCGTCCCCTTAGCTCTGCCCAGACAGGCCCTAGTTACCCTGGCCGGGGTCTCTGCAGCGGGACCGTTCCCAGACTGGACGGCAAGCTGTGCCAGCCTGTAACAGCTCCTGGCCTGGCTCCTCCCATGGAGGGCAAGCTGGGGGAACTCTGCTGGGGTCTGCTGGGAAGGCAGGTGTGGCTGGCCGGGAGACTGTGAGGCCCCGTCCCGGCTCCACCGCCAGCCAGCAAAGGGCTCCCGCTTCTGCGCTTACCTGCCCAGGATTTTGCTGACACAGCCGTGGCTGACTCGCAGCTGGCGGGAGATGTCGCAGGGCCGCACGCCCTGGTGGGCCAGGTCCACAATGCGCTGCCTGACCACTTCCGGCAGCGGGCGGCCGTTCACGAAGGCCCCGCCCAGCTGGTTCAACCCGCCGTGCCCTGCCGAGAGACAAAGCCAGCCCCGGGCAGGCCAGGGGAGGCCTGGTATTACTTAGGGGCCATGTACCGCAGCTGGTTACACGCACTGGCTCAGCCCCGAGAGATCGGGCTGTGTGCAGGACCCCCGGGGGATGTTCTCTGGCCGGGGTCCTGCAGGCACCAGACGCATCGCACCATCTCCCGGCCTTAGACTCCAGGGATCAATGAGATTTTTAGCAAACTTTGGGCTGCTAACAAGTGAGATTCCTAGAGCCCAAACTAGGGTCACCGACGCCTGTGATTCCATCACGGGGCTCGCGATATTGGCTGTTTTCCTACAAGCCCCAGCTCCCAGAGTCGCGGGATGACAAGAGAATCTCTGCTGGCATTTTATTAAAAAGTAAGTAAGTTTCTGTCTCTCGTGGTTGGGGAGATAATGTGACCCCCAACATGACCCCAATGGCTCAAACCCCAGAAAGCAAATAAAAAAAAACTCATGATTTGTTTAGCCTGGCTCGGGATTTGTGCTCCCTTGGTATTGGCGGCACTGCTAACAGCCTCTGTCCCCAGGGATGGCACAGGCACTGGCTTTCCCCGCACCAGCCTCACCCAAAGATATTTTCTGGTAGCACCTAGGAGCCCTGGTCCGAGATTAGGTGCTGCACAGGCAAATAAAACAAACATAGATTATATCTGAGATTGTTGGACAGAGCAGATCTAAGGGATAAGGGTTTGTGTAAAATGGGTGATGTGTAGGAATTCCCACTGGAGCTTTTTTAGGTGGAACAAGCAGCGACACCTATTATTAAGGTGGTCTGATACTTCCCATTATGAACCTCTGTTTTCAGTTATGTATAACTTTGCGAACTTAAACTTTCAGGGATGAAATTTTCCAGGCCAGGGTCTGCCACAGGCTGAACTGATTTGGAAAGTTTCGGTTAAAATGGTTCTGCTGTTTCCAAGACCGAGGCTGGGGGGAAATACATGGCTTTGCACGTGTTAAAAATATCTTGTAGCCCTTTTGTTGAGAAGCTCTAACACCTCCATGCTTTGGAGGAAGAACTTGAAATTTGGCAGGTGGGAGATTGCTCTGGGATCAGTGAGGTGCCTTTTGCCATCCCCATGAAAATTCACCTAAAGTTGGCCATTTGATGAGCCCCTAAAATCTCAGTTCACACATGCTCAATGGAGACTTGTTAGAGTTTGGCAGCTAAATTCTCCAAAGATTCCATCTGCACTGAGCACGCTCCATCCCCTCACATGTGACCAGATGTTGCTTGCTCCATCCCCACAGTGCGAATGAGCATGCTCCATCCCAGGGCTGCAGGGGCTGAGCAGGACTCCTAGAGGCTGGGGCTGCTGTGGTGCTGGGATCAGGGAGACTGTCTGTCCCATGCATTCAGCAATTCCCGCTGCAGGCCACAATGCCGAGGGGGAGGAATGGGGGAGGGTGAACAGGAGATGTAGGATGGGGCAGGACAGCAGCGGAAGAGGACAGGGAGAGGTTAGAGCTGGATGGGAGCAGAAGAGTCTGTCCCCACTAGAGACACTCCCCAGCAGAGCCTGGAATGGAACCCAGGAGTCCTGAGTCTCCCCATTCCTCTGCTGTCTAGAAAATAGTCATGAAGCCCCCCGGCAAAGTGTGTGTGTCTTATCCCTCTCTAGTGGCAGGCCCGCATAGAAGATAACAGCCTACTACTCCTGCCAGTTACTCAGTTAGCTCAGGTGGCAGAAGTCTGTAGACATAATGACCCCAGACCCGCTGGTGGCCCATGTAGGGAGACAATATAGTTCCACAGGATGAACTGCTGGGTTTTGCTACAGTTTTAAAAACCATCAGAAATTACCCTGTCGACATCTAACATTAACAGAATGTTCAGGCTGCAAAGTCAAAACACTCAAGGGTTAGGAGATGCCAGCTTGAAGGCTTCCCATGCAACCTGCATTCAGCTCTCCTGACTTATGAGCCAGTCTTTGAAAAACCTGCTTCACTTGGGTGCCCTAGTCCACAGCCAGTGATGAATAGGTGGACCAGTACTCCAGGAAGCCAGGTGATTTCATGGACTGTATTACAGTTCTTTCTATGGATCTAGCATCCTTCATCTGCGGCTCTCTAAGCCAGGGCTCCTACACCTGGAGTCATCAAGCTGCCCGATAACCCGTGCGCCTGCTTGGGTTTCCGTAACACAATGCGGACGAGGTATTAGGGAAACAAGTGGGGGAGGTAACGGCGTTAAAAGCTCTGACCTCACCCACCTTGTCTCTAATATCCTGGGACCGACACAGCTACATCACTGCGCACTACAGTGTGTTAAACATGCAGGCGAGCTCAGCGCGAGCCGCGCGCACAACCAGAATGAGAGTCCGCACTCGGCTGCAGCAGCCCACTGGCCTCACTACTTCACTATCCGGGCAGGTGCAAGGGAGAGCATGAGTTGCAGCAATGTTGAATGCTGTAAGAAAGAAACAACGCTGGTGCTAACAGGAGCGACAGCTCAGCCAGAGTGCATAAAGCGGGATATAAATAACCCTTTGGGGACTAATCTCAGGGGATTTTTAACGCCGTAGCACAAGCCTCGTGAGCCCGAGTCTGAGACTCGCTGCCACGGGTGTATTTTTGCAGTGTAGACGTCCCCATAGAGGCCCGGAAGAGACCTGCCTGGGGGCAGCTACCCCCAGCTGCTACTGCCAGGGATTTAGACCTTTCTCTGAAGTGCCTGGCGCTGCCGCTCTCCCAGCGAATCCTCATTTGCCTTCCTCGTATTCTGGGAGTTTGTGTCTGACGCAGCCGACCATGCTCGCTCAGCCCGCACGGAGGCTGGGCTTTGGGACAGACCATCCCTCTGGGCCTGTCTCCCCTGCAGCTGGGAGCGAGGCTCAAGCACAAGTAGACAGACCAGCAGGGCCCAGACCAGTGCGCTAAAAATAGCAATGGGGAAGCCCGCCTGACCTCCCCAGCATGAGAGACTGAGAGCCAGGCTGTCCTAAGCCTGACGAAGGAGGTTTAATCTCCCTCCAGCGTTTGTTACAGCGTCGGAATGCTCCAGAACACCGTTCTGGCACTTTTTTAGGAGCTGGGGGGCGTTTCGGTACCTCTGCAGGGCCTGGGCCAGGAAGATCCTTCCCCCCACCCCCAGCTACAGAGCATCCTCTGAGCTAGCAGCAGGGCCGGCTCTAGGCACCAGCAAAACAAGTGGTGCTTGGGGCGGCACATTTTTAGGGGCGGCATGGCCGGCGCCAGAATGCCGCCCCTAAAAATGTGCCCCGGCCGCCCTAGCTCACCTCCGCTGCTGCTGCCGCTCGCGCGCCGCTACTCGCCCTCCCTCCCAGGCTCTAAAGCCTGGGAGGGAGGGGGAGCAGCGGCGCGCGAATCAGCTGTTTCGCGCGCCGCGGCCGCTCGGGGTCTCCCCCTCCCTCCCAGGCTCTCAAACGCGGGCGCCGCTTCTCCCCCTCCCTCCTAGGCTTGAGAGTCTGGGGGGAGGAGGCGGGGGGTGGGAGGGGGGGGGGGGGGGGGTGGGTAGAACGGGGGGGGGGGGGGTGTGGCCAAAATTGTTTTCGCTTTGGGCGGCAAAAATCCTAGAGCCAGCCCTGGCCAGCAGGCACCGGTGCCCGGCCCAGGCAGGGCGCTCAGTGGTGGGTCAATGCGGACGGAGCCGGGGACACTGCAGCCGGGCAGAGTGGGAAAAATTGATGGGGGGGGGCAGAAATCGGATTTTTTTATTTAAATACATTTTTGGATTTTATTGAAATGACAATAAGTTTTTCTTTTTAAAAATACACCTGTTTCAAAGGCAATCTAAATGTCATACGAAATATGTTCAGGGCTAACGCTCGTTATAATCTCTTCAAACATTTCAATACAAATAAATTGGCTGAATCCATGCGCCTCCAGCAAAACCTCTGCGCCAACAGCTGCTTGTCTCTAGAAAAAAAGAATCAGGGGCAAGACACCTAAGTTTGGAGGCCAAGCTTTGTAAATAAGGCACACTAGGTCCTGTGCAGTATTAAGGTGACCTGGGACTGTGCGAGTGGGCGCAAGAGACTGGCAAAGTCATCACAGGTGTTGAGACCTGGCCTCTGACTCCAGCAGACACCATCAGGTGTCATTGGGATCATCCTCTGAGCCTACCTGGGCAAACTCCTGGTTTATAGCTTCTGGTCGGACTAGCTCCGTTCTCACATTATGACAACCATGGAAACGCACTCTCCAGCTCATGGAAAAACACAGATCTGCCGGTAACTTCCAGCTCTTGCTTCTGGGTGGATCTGGGCCCTTTGCGTAAAGAGCCTTGCTCCATCTCCTTGTGAGCGTACACGGACAGAGACGCAAACACATCAAAATCCATTCATTTCCGTGCCAGCCTCCCTGTCTGACTCCAGATACTGCAGCGCCACTGGCACGTGGGTCACACCAGCAGGAGTCTTGGAGTCACGTTCGTTCTTTTGCGTTTCTGGGGGCAAAGGTGGGGGGGGGGCGGGAGGGGTTAGATAGCAAGGAAGAAGAAGCAGGACGTGCAAGGCTGCTGTCAAGGAAGGGTCGATTTCAACACCTGGGAGCTGGAGAAAAAAACCTGCAGTGGCGGCAGGTTGTCAAAGAGACCCTGTTTGGGGATATTTTCAAGAAATCCCTGTAAAAAGGGAACACGCAACAAATGTGAACAGTGCCACAAAGAGATGCAAGGCCTGCTTGGCAGAATGAACCACCCGTGAAAAATGCTCCTCAGGAGGGAACAACTTTGTGAACATGTCTGATCTGGATCTGGTCTGGATCAATTGGTTAGTAAACTTATTTTTGCACCGTTCTCAAAGACTAGCTACCATGCCTTACTGTGCTTGCAAGGGACACCTTGGATTATTGTCAGACAGCTGTGTTTTGAGGGCATTACTTACATAGGAATTTCAAAATGTTGGTGTTCAGAATAGAACTGGCATGTTAGTTTGTTGTGAGAGGATTTATCAATTACTGCGGGACTTCTGAGGTTTATTTTTTTTATAGCTCAATATAATCAAACATCCTGGGTGACGATTTCCCATTTAAAAGTAAAGGTTTATTTGGCATCTAGGAATGTTAACATTTTTTTCCAAGCTGTTTGGTGTGTTGCTAGAGATAAGGGTTTAAATAGATTGAGATATTCCTTATGATTTATTATTTTCCCTATAAAACTGGATTTAGAATAAATATCATTTAAACAGTGGTACAAACAGCTGCAGTAGGAGGAATCTATCATACAATCTCATTTTTTATAAAGTAGTGCAAGGCGCAATACTCTGTGAGCGAGAGTGACTTTTTTACCGCTTTGTTTCAGGGTCCAGCATAGACATACATGGTTATGAACGTCCATCATCTGCAATGTCTACAACTTTAGAGTCATCTGCTGGTGCCACCAGCAGTGCTACAAGTAAACGTACGTCAGGCAGTAAATTACTTGGATTAAAAAAATCAACAAACCAAACTTTCCTTCATTGTCCAGTAAAGCTATGGATGAGTTTGTAATCAGGAGCAGCAAATTCCACCAAGACTCCATAGATGCAAAGATTGTTCGGTTCATTTGTGCAACAAATTCTCCCTTTCGTCTTGTTCAGGACAAACATTTGATTGACATGGTTCAATCATCTGAGCAGGCTGCTCCACCCAGCAGAACAGCTGCTGCTGGACAGTTGCTGGCTACAGCGCATGAGAAGGGAATTCAACAGTTCGCAAAAACCATTGATGGGAAATTTGTTAATCTGAGTCTTGATGGGTGAAGCAATGTACACAATCATCCAATAATAGGTATTGTGTGACAACAGAAGATGGAGTTGGCTGTCTTATAGAAACAACTGACACATCAGGAAATGCCCGTACAGCAAAGTACTTAAAAGAAGTAGCAGGAAGAGTGATAACAAACCATGAACAAAAAATCAAGTGTCAGGTGTGTAGCTTTGTCCCAGACAATGCTGCCAATGTAGCAAAGATGAGAAGAAATCTAGAAGAAGATAATGAAGGGAACCTGACACTTATAACCTGTGGATGCAGGGCTCATGTGATGCATCTTTTAGCCAAAGACTTAAGTTCAACTCCAGGAATCAAGGAAAATGTTGTTGAAATTGCACAATATTTCCAGAACAACCATTCTGCTTCAGCGTCACTGAAGAGAGCAGGAGGATCCAAACGAAGTCTCCCCCTAGGTGTACAATGGGCTTTCAGCAGCTGACTGTTTGAAGCTGTTTATTAAGAACTGGCCTGTTCTGATGGCCATTTGTGAGGAAAATTATGACACAATAGCTGGAGTTCTCCCAGCCAAAGTAGCCAACCAACAACAAGAGAAATGGAGAAGAGATGCTGGATATCCTGAAACCCGCCTCGGACAAACTGCAGCAGGATGCTGCTGTATTGCTGCTGGTGTGGAAATATGGAAAGACCTTCAAGAGATGCTGAAGAAAGAAATAGCCACCAACAGAGGTAAATTGCAGACAGGAAAGAAGCGGCTGGATCAAGCACTTACTCCGATTCATGCTCTTGCCGATATTCTCAACCAACGTACCCGGGGAGATGAGTAAGTGCAGAAGAAGATGCTGCTCTGACATGGCACCTAAGAATCACCCATCAATCATGCCAACCATCATAAAATTCCGGGCTGGAGGTGAACCCTGCAAGCAGCACGTATTGGCTGCTGGTGTTTTAAAGGAAAGTCCCACCACTGAACGGGTGGAAGTCACTGGTGAAGCACCTGGAACCAGTTTGGTGAAGTGCTAGCCCAGTTTTTGCAGCAGTCGCCTCTTCTTCATGTACTTCATTCGGACCAATTCATTCATGGTTGAGAAGTTGACTGGGAGTTGAAAAAGCCGGAGCATGTGTCGTGAGGAGGGAAAGATGAGATCTCCTAGTTTGAAGGACAGCCTAAGTCACTTAGGAGGCTGTCGTCTCATTTCAAGAGACAAGCGTCATGGAGTTCCAGCGTCTAGTTTCTGCCCATCCTGTCCCCAGTCTTCTGGGAATGACCCCTTCGCTGAACTGGGCCCCAAGGACCCACACAGTTCCACCAGGGCAGGCCCGTGGCCTCCACCGCTCCGACACTCCCTGCAGTGAAT
>NW_020664400.1:2938887-2947083 GCF_002925995.2 Terrapene triunguis
CTTTCCCAAACAAGGTCACCATTGATTAGTCACCTGGCTACAGAATCTGGACATCCTTCGGTCAGCACAGAGGGGCAGGGTTCCACCATAGTCCACCCCGGTCCAACCAGTGCCATGATGAGCCAGCCAAGCAGTGATGGACTCCACCTCTGGCTCCCTCTCTTGGATCCCCCAGTCCAGGCTCCTGCGCCCCTCCAAAAGGCCCCTTCTTCCAGCTGTCTGACCCCTTGTTCTCCAGCTCCCTTTCACGTCCGGAGTTGTTTTGTCCTTGGGGCGTCTCTTTAATTGCCCCAGACAGCAAAGTGACAACCCCCCACCCTGCTCCTGTGCTACTCCAGTCTTAACCCTTATGTATCCACTGGGTAGCAATGCAACATGCAAAGGGAAACTGAGGCACACCAAGGCTGCATAAAAATATTATCGAAAATTCCCACGTCGTCACGTTAGGCGAGTAGGAACCTATGCTCCAGTCACTTTCACTTAGGTAGACTTGAAATTTTTCCCAGGCTGACCTGAAATAATCTGATTAATTCACTAACTACAGTTAATCCCTCTGTTCCTTTAACAAATCATTTAGCTGGAACTGTGAAATACGGTTTGATAAGCGAAGGTGATGTATCCAAAACATCTAAGGTTGTTTTCTTTAATAAAAATAAATTGTAGATGCTGTTTTGGGTGTTTAATTAAATTCCCAGTTACCATCCTAATGCTGCTTGACACAAACCATGAACAAAAAGTTAATTATCTAGGAAATAAGCAACAGATGAGTCACCATTTTCAAACAGACTAAAAATGTACAATTGATAAGAATCGGAACTTATTACAAGATATAATTGCGTAAATAAATGTATGTAGTTAGCGGGGACCCTGCCAGGTGCCAAACCTAGTGTCAAGGCTCCATGTGACGGTAAAGCCTGTGTTTTAATGGTTATAGTGCCAATGAGAACAAACAGAAAAGCGGATTAAAATCGATGGTTTGCAGGATCCCCGCTCTCCGCCCAATGGTTTGAATCACTGCAGCCCGGACTGGCCTGGGACGCCAGAGCTGGGAGATGTCAGGAGCTAAGCAGCAAGGACACCCCAACATTGGAGCCCCCTATGGGAAACACAAGCAGAGGGGAAGCGGAGATGGGATGGGCTCTGTGTGGAATCACCCCTGCTCCCCCTCCTCTAGCTACCCCACTGCCCTAATTTCCTCCCACTCCCCACACACACCCCGAATTTCCCTTCCCCCCCCTCTGCTCCCTCCTGGCTTCCCACTGCCCTGCATTCCAGCACTTCCTTCATCAGAACTCCGGCGCGGATTTGTTATCCATAGAACTCTGCATCTGCTTGGTAAACATGTCCAGTCTCTCTTCGAATCTTGCTTAGTCCGTGGCCTCAACAATTACCAGTAGCCGTCAGTTCCACCGGCTGATCCCGCCAGGAGCAACAGTGGGTCTGGCTCTCCCATGGCGACTCCAGGTAGGGTGACCAGATAGCAAGTGTAAAAAATCGGGACAGCGGTGGGGGGTAATAGGAGCCTATATAAGAAAAATCCCCCAAAATCGGGACTGTCCCTATAAAATCGGGACATCTGGTCACCCTAACTCCAGGGCAGTCCGTAGGGTTACCCCACGTGACCAAGTGGAGGTGGGAGGACAATCAGCACCGCTAACGTTCGATCCTGTCCACGCGATGGGCCAGCTCTGCCGCTGGTGTAGACGGGGAAAGCTCCAGCAACTACACTGGAGATAGCGGAGCTGCGGCCCTGCACACCAGCTGGGGATCTGGTCAGCACAAACTCCAGGCCAGGCTCTTCCAATCCCACGGTGGTGCCAGTCCCCTGCCCTCTTCTTCCCACATGCCTTGGCCAGAGGACACTTGTGCTCTCCCGGGCGCTGGCGATGCTGCATTCTGAGCGTGGGTCAGCTAGCCTGGGTTAACACGGCAGTGAAAACACAGCAACCTGGCTTCCCACTCGAGTCAGGGTTCGTCTACGCAGCAAAACCCCCGCGGCAGCAAGTCCTGGGCTTGAACAACTTACTGAGGATCGCGGGGATCGTGCTAGGCATGGGCCGTGGGTATAAGAGGCCAGGGGAGGCTAAGCCCCGCTGCCGGACACCTGGGCCATGGTGGCCCCGCCTCTTCCCCTCCCTGCTCCGCCCCTTCCCCGAGGCCCCCACTGCTGCTTGGTGAGCCTGTCCCTCCTCTCCTCCACCCTGTCCCCTGCGAGACCCCCCTGCAGTGGGGGTGGAGGAGAGGAGGGACATGGCCAGCGGTGGCAGGGGGGCAGAGTAGGCAGGGGGCGGGGCCTGGGGCGGAGCAGGGGTGGCGTGTGGGCGGGGCCAAGGACGGAAGAGGTGGGACAGGGAGCTAGCCTCCCCCAGAGGAAGCTTCATCTGCCCCCATGGAGCCAGGGGCTAAAAATAGCCGTGTAGATGCACCTGGAGCCCGAGGGCCTCTACCTCACCGGGTCTCAGAGCCAGGAGCCAGCCCGAGCCCAGATGTCTCCACTGCAGTTTTTAGCTGCACTGGGAGAGCCCCATGAGCCCAGTCAGTTGACCTGGGCTCGGAGACTCGCTGCCGTGGGGTTGTTTTTGCTATGTAGACGTACCCTTAAAACCTCCAAGGGAGCCTCTTCCCACCTGTCCTGTCTCCTTCTGCAGCCAGTTTCCCGCTTGGCGCCATGCAGGGGGAGCCGGTTGGAAGGTGTTGATTTGAACCCCCCAGCTGAGCGCTGCAGGTCCATAAGCACACGGCTGCCCAGGCTCGCTGCCTGCGCTTTCCTCACGTTCTTTGTACTCAGCAGTGCCCCTTCAGCTACATACCGGCTCCTCGGTGCTGCCTGGCAGCTTGGGCTCACCGCAGCATTAACTGAGCTGCAGCTGTGGCTTTGGCCCTGCCTGTCCACACACAGAACCCCGTCCCTGGAGCATGGTGGTGCTTTTAACTCCCCATCCCCCGCTGCCCCCACAGCCTGCTCTGTCGCTGTCACCTGAGCTAGGCTAGCTCCAGAGGAGGTGGCTCTGTCATGAGGACGTAACGTCTGCGGGTCTTTGGGCTTGGGCCTCTCTTTGTTCCTGCCATCTGGTGCCAGCGATTGGCCAGCTGCTTGGAGCGGGAGGGAGGTGGAGGAGCTGGCACGTGTGACGCCCTGCGCGATAGGGAAGCCATCACAGCTTGGACCAGGCTGCCCCCAGGCCAGACTGGGCTGTAGCCAACCTCACATGCAGTTAACAGTGACACGGAGCCTAGCAAGGAAAGCGTCAGTCGCTCGTTTCCATGCCAAATACATTACACGCCCGTATGGAGCAGAGTGGAACAATTCTGCAGCCCATGCTCCTTCGGCAGCATGTGTCTGTGCAGACTCAGATCTCCTCTAGGTCAGTTTTACACCAGTGACGTCACCGGGGCTACCCTGGGTTCGCAGGAACGTGAGATAAATCAGAATCAGGCTGTTCATTTGGAAAGAACTTTATGCCCTGCGTCGGCCTCGTGCACTAGGCGGAGGGTGGGGCTGTGGTTAATGCATGGGACTAACAGCCAGGAGCCCTGGGTACAAATACCAGCTCTGCCGCTGACTCACTGGGCAACCTGAGGCAAGTCCCTTCCTATCGCTGGACCTCAGTTTCTCCATCTGAAACCTGCAGGGTTGTTGTGGGGTAAATTCCTTAAGAGCTTTGAGGTGCCCAGATACCACTCTGGTTTGGAGAGGAAAATGTGAGTACCTAGCCAGGATGATAAGTCTGACGATTGCCATTTTGCAAATGGGGAAACTGAGGCACAGAGAGGGGGCGGGACTTGTGCAACTTCATGCAGCAAATCAAGGGTAGAGCTGGGAGGAGCTCAGCAGTTCCTGGTTCCCAGCTCCGTGCTCTGACCCTGGGCTGTGACTGTTTGTGTACAATGTGGCAGCATTCTCCCTGAGTGAGTGACCCCCCAGACCGACATGCACATGCCAGGATCTACACACATGCACACGGATCTGCACACAGAGCGACACGCATGAACTGACCGACACACATGCACACAGCTCTACATGCATGCAGGCCTGCATGCATACACAGATCTACATGCACACAGATCTATGTGGAGGCACACAGCCCTGCATGTATGCACCCGAATCTACATGCGTGCCCACCCCTACATTCACAGCAGGGAGCAACACACTCGTATTTCTGCATCCCCCAACACAGACACCCAGCCCTACATGCACACACCTGGCCCCCCAGCCGTTGTCCCTCACAGCCCCTATACACTCCGATAGTTGCCAGCAGTGCTCCCTGCCTGCTCCCACCATGTGCCCACTCCCTTCTCTCCAGGACTGTCAGGCTTGCCTTGGCCAGTTTAATATGTTAAAGGCAAATGGGCGTAAATATCATCTGACGCCCAGGCAATGGGCGGGAAGGCCCATATTTGGCTTGGCGTCGTTACAGGCCAATGTACGGGCAGCTATTGGGTGCAGCGCAGGTTTGCATGTCTAGGCAGAGAAGTGTAGTAACCCTGGCCCTGGCACCAGCTGCACTTTCAACCGAGAGGGTAAGGCTAGGGCGGGCAGCTGTGATGTGGCAGCATAGAATGTGGCCCTGGGAGAGGAAGCTGCCCGCAAGGAGCCAGGTGGTGAGGAGTATGGAGCGTACGACGGGTGAGGTTGACCACTGGGACCCTGACAGAGGGGTACAGTTCGGGCGCCTGGGGACCAGACGTGGCCATCCGGAGGAGGAGCTGTTGGAAAGGGGTGTGGAAGCAAAGGAGCGACGCACGCCAGAGAGAGGTGAGGCGAAGCCGGACTTCGCAGCCAGGGAGAGGGTGGATTCCCTCTTGGGGCGATGGGTTGCGGTGCTGACAAACGTCTTGTACTGCGATGAGACAAGGTGGGTGGAGAAAGATCTTTTATTGGCCCAACTCCTGGCGGGGAGAAAGCCCAGCTTTCGAGGCACGCAGAGTAAATTTACAGTTTATTTTCCTAACCTAGCATTCGATGACACTAGATGTTATTTATTTTCTGTTCTTGTTCCACCAAATTTCTGGGTTTTTCCTTTATACGGTTTAAAACTGGAAGTTCGCTCCATTGTCCTGGTTTACCAGAAGCTGGCAATGGGCGACGGGATGGATCACTTGATGATTCCCTGTTCTGTTCATTCCCTGTGGGGCACCTGGCACTGGCCACTGTTTGCAGACAGAACACTGGGCTAGATGGACCTTTGGTCTGGCTGCTCTTACGTTCTTATGTTCCTCTTCTCCCATAGGCATCGCCGGGCTGAGGCCTGAGTCGCTGCATAAGCACCAGCATAAGGTTTGAAGATCCTCGCAAGGATTTTGTCAGATTCCTGCGGGAAGCCCAGCCACAGTGCAGCATTGGTAGACAGATTTCTGTGGCGCATACACACACGGGGGGGGGGGGGGGGGGAGGGAGAATCCATGTGGTAGGGACACAAGAACTCAGCCCCAAGTAGCCAGTGGCTGGTTGTTCCAATGACCTCAGCACCTTGGGCATCACACAACACACACATCTGAAAATGGCCTTCTGACCCGGGACAAGGGTGATCTGCCCAAATAATCCCATTTGGGGCAAAAAAATTAATTGTTCATTCAGCAAACCCCAAAAGTCAACCGAAGGCCAGTGTTTTTGGGATTGAACGAAATGGTTTAAATGCAGATGGTTTGGTTTAAACAACAACAAAAAGGGGATTTGAAAAAAAAATCAAATGACCCTGCCCAAAAAAACCAGGAAAAGTCAAAGAAAAGGTTTTTCAGTGAAATTTTTCATGGGGGGGGAATCATTTCCCGAGCAGCTGCCATGTTGAGCAGGGAAAATCTAAGACTCCCTGGAACCCAAGAGCCAAGAGCCATGCCCAGTGTGATGGGGCGGGGGGGTGGGGGGAAATCATCAATGAACAGTTATGTTTTGAGGGGGGTCCCATGGGGATACGTTGGTGGCTCTCCACATAATTTGTTTGCCGTTGACGTAGAAGACAACATAAAACGCTCACTCAGAAAGTTTGCAGATGACACCAAGCTTGGGGGAGTGGGAGATACTGACGAGGAGGGGTCACTGATACAGAGCGAGCTGGGGCGCTGGTAAGCTGGACACGAGCAAACACTACAACTAAATGCAAGGTGGTACATCCAGGAACAAAGATTGCGGGTCACACTGACAGGCTGGGGGGCTCTATCCTGGAAGCAGGGACTCTGAAACAAATCTGGGTGTCATGGTGGAGAATCTGCTGAACACAAGCTACCTGGGCGATGCTGAGGCCAAAAGGACTGATGTGACCCTGGGATGGGTAAACAAGGGAATCTCGAGTAGGAGCAGAGCGGTAATTTCACCTCTGGGTTTGGCACTGGTGCAACCGCTGCTGGGATCCGGTGCCCAGTTCTGGTGCCCACAATTTAAGCAGGCTGTTAATAATGGGGGAGAGTTTTCAGCAGAGCCAGAAGAATGGTTAAAAGCTTGGGCAACCTGCCATTGACCCCAGTAGCTCCATCTATTGAGCTTCTCAAAGAGACCGTCAAGGTGGACCTGGATCCCAATCTGTCAGTATCTACAGAAATTGGTACCAGAGGGGTCTTCAGTCTAAGGCCTGACACGATCCGCTGGCTGCAGGTCAAAGCTCGACACATTGAGACTAGAAATAAAGTGCAAATTGTGACCAGTGAGGGTCACTAGCCATTGGAACGACTTCCCAAGGGCCTGGGCTTGTTCTTCAGCACACACCTTTGCTAACAGCTCTGCGCCAGTTCAAAGAGGGATCAATTCGGGGATCGGGCAGTTGGACTGGCTGGTTCCATAGCTCTGTCTGGCCTAACAATTTCCGACTCGATGTACCACTCCCAGCCCCGCTCCCAGGAACATAAGGTCATCTGGGTGGGAGTAGGGAGCTGGAGGCACCAGTAACGCTTAGAGGTGTTCAGTGAGGGACGTGAAAGGGGGTGACATACAGGGGCTGGGGAGGTCGGGGCACAGTGCTTGGGAAGGGAGGTGGGGAAGGGGGTTGGGGCGGGGAAGTGGAATTGGGAGACAGAGCCTGGGGGGTTCTGGGAGGGTGTCCAGGGGTGGGGAGCAGGGGGTGGAATACAGGGAATGGGGGACACAGGGGTGCGGAAGGGAAGCTGGAGTACCAGTGATGGAGGGGGTGGTACAGAGAAGTGCCCTTAACTCTCCAGAGCAGAGTTTTTTCCATCTGGCCTGCCCCTAGTGGTCAAACCCATTAACCAGGCTCCCCAAAATGAGAAACCACAAGGGTTTTTGCAATGCCAAAGGTGGGGTCCTTTTGTCTTTGCTTTTTGGGGGCGGGCCTGGGGCCACATGTCCAGCTGCCCTCTGCAAACAGGCAGGCTGGAGCAGAGACTCCCCTGGCTCCGGGAGCTGGGGCTTTACAAAACACCCCAAAGAGAGGGGGGGCAAACCCCCAAAGGCTGCTGGTCTTGTGCAGGATGAGCCTGGCTGGGTCAGGGAGGGCTCCCCATGGTGTTGGGGGGGTCAGGCTGTAGGGCAGGCCCCTGGTGGGTGGGGGAGCTGGGATCTCAGCACTCGTGGGGGCACCTGGGAGGATGTGGCCTGTTTCTGGGGGTCCCGTGTGGTGTGAGAGCCAACACATGGGGGGCTCTGAGCAGGGGCCTGTTCCTCTGCGAAGCCAGACTGTTTTCCCACCCCGCCAGCCCCAGGGCAGCCAGGAGTTAATTTAAAGGGGACTCAGTTTGGGATGGGTGGTGGTGGGGGTGGGCGAATGGCGAGAGGAAACCAGATTAATAGAGAAACTGGGGGGGGGGCATTAGAGAGACAAAGAGGAAATCAGGCCGGAGCAATAGAGAAGCAAAATCTAATATCAACGAGGGAGAAATAAATGGAGATTAGGGCGAGCAAATTAGCTGTAATGGGCTCGGCGCTAATACAAGAATAACAGGCGAGGGGAGAATGCCTCAGAGGGGCGCCAGGCTGCGGAGCTGGAGCACTCATGCGGGCAAGAACGATTATGCAGGGGAGGCGAGATGCAGAGCTGGGCGGGGAAGAGAAAGAGGGGGGCAGCTGGCGGCCAGGCAGTGGGTGTGCATGGAGAGGAGGGCACCACGCAATGGCGCAGGGCTGGGGCGCACTGCCCGGCCGGTGGCTCTGTGCGGGGCGCAAGGCTGGGGCTCACTGCCCGGCTGGCTGGTGGCTCTGTGTGGGGCGCAGGGCTGGGGCGCACTGCCCGGCTGGCTGGTGGCTCTGTG
>NW_020664400.1:2947093-2962775 GCF_002925995.2 Terrapene triunguis
GGGGCATTTCACAGCACTGTGGGCATAAGGCAAAAAGTCCTTTCAGAATCTGTCCCCGAAGGGGGCTCTGTTAGGGCCTGATCCTGTGAGGTGCCAGCTCCCCTCACTCACTGGAAGGGGGTGCTGCACCCCACAGGGCCGGGACCAGCAACGGGGACCCTCATTGCTCCCCCTGGTGATCACACCAACAGGGCTATCTACCCATCTGTCCAGCCATCATAATAATAGCATCATAGAAGATTAGGGTTGGAAGAGACCTCAGGAGGTATCTAGTCCAATTGCCTGCTCAAAACTGGACCAACCCCAACTAAATCATCCCAGCCAGGGCTTTGCCAAGCCGGGCCTTAAAAACCTCTAAGAATGGAGATTCCACCATCTCCCTAGGTAACCCATTCCAGTGCTTCACCACCCTCCTAGTGAAATAACTTTTCCTAATATCCAACCAAGACCTCCCCCACTGCAACTTGAGACCATTGCTCCTTGTTCTGTCATCTGCTACCACTGAGAACAGCTGAGCTCCATCCTCTTTGGAACCCCCCTTCAGGTAGTTGAAGGCTGCTATCAAATTCCCCCTCACTCTTCTCTTCTGCAGACTAAATAAACCCAGTTCCCTCAGCCTCTCCTCATAAGTCATGTGCCCCAGCCCCCTGATCATTTTCGTTGCCCTCTGCTGGACTCTCTCCAATTTGTCCACATCCTCGATCTGCCTGCAATGCTCCTACTAATGCAGCCCAATGTGCCACTTCTTGGCAACAAGGGCACACTGCTGACTCATATCCAGCTTCTCATCCACTGTAATCCCCAGGTTCTTTTCTGCAGAACTACTGCTTAGCCAGTCGGTCCCCAACCAGTAGTGGTGCAAGGGATTCTTCCATGCTAAGTGCAGAACTCTGCACTTGTCCTTGTTGAACCTCATCAGATTTCTTTTGGCCCAATCCTCCAATTTGTCTAGGTCACTCTGGACCCTATCCCTACCCTCCAATGTTTCTATCTCCCCCTCAGTTTAGTGTCATCTGCGTACTTGCTGAGGGTGCAATCCATCCCATCATCCAGATCATTAATGAAGATGTTTAACAAAACCGGCCCCAGGACCGACCCTTGGGGCACTCCGCTTGATACCGGCTGCCAACTAGACATGGAGCCATTGATCACTATCCGTTGAGCCCAACAATCTAGCCAGCTTTCTATCCACCTTATAATCTATTCATCCAGCCCATACTTCTTTATCTTGCTGGCAAGAATACTGTGGGAGACCGTATCAAAAGCTTTGCTAAAGTCAAGCTATATCACGTCCACTGCTTTCCCCTCATCCACAGACCCAGTTGTCTCATCATAGAAGGCAATCAGGTTGGTCAGGCATGACTTGCCCTTGGTGAATCCATGCTGACTGTTCCTGATCACTTTCCTCTCCTCTAAGTGCTTCATAATTGATTCCTTGAGGACCTGCTCCATGATTTTTCCAGGGACTGAGGTGAGGCTGAGCGGTCTGTAGTTCCCCGGATCCTCCTTCTTCCCTTTTACAGTTTGGTCTGAACATGTATCAGTCAGCCACTTATCAAGCCGTTTAATCTGAGCCTCCTTGATTTTATATTGTTCTAGATTCTTGATCAAAATGTCAGCACAAGGTCACACGTCTTAGAGGAGTATAAGTATATTACAACACCACTATTCACTTTACCATTCGACCTTGTATTTTCATTTTTAAAATATACAAAGTGAATTTGACAGGATCTGTTTTCCATAAACCCACATTGATTGGCATTAATTACATTACCTTCCTTTAATCTTTATTAAAGGAGTACCAGATTGGCCACAACACTATTTTGCTGATGTCTGGTTGACAGGCCTGTAACTCCCTAGGTTGTCCCCTTTTTAAATATTGGCACAACATTAGCTTTCTTCCAGCCTTCTGGAACTTCCCCAGTGTTCCATGACTTAGCAACAAAAATCAGCACCAATTGGCCAGGAGGTGCCTTGGCCAGCTCTTTTGAAACTCTTGGGTGCAAGTCCTCTGCTCCTGCTGATTTAAAGAGGTTTGACTTTAGTAGTTGCTATTTGACATCCTCCTGAGCCACTGTTGGAGAGGAGAGTATTTCATCATCTTATGATATGAATACTTCATCCGGCTCTTTTCCAAATACAGAACAGAAATATTTATTGAAAAGTCTGCTGCAGGGACACACAGTAAGAGAACACCCCTCCCCCTCAGCCCTCCAGCTCAGACAACAGACACTGCAAAAGGCTGATTTTCAGAGGACAGGGCTCGGGGATTCCCGGACATCCTTCCAGGCCGTGAGCCATCTTGGCTGTAAAGTGCAGTCTGTCGGACGGGTCCAGCTATCTCGTCACATCAGCCTCTGAGACGCCAAGAGCTCTGTCCCAGCTTTGCTCCAACCAAACCCTCCACGGCACTATGCTTCCATGACACTAAGTGACCCCATTCAAATGGGGAGTGGAGGTCGCTGGCGGGTGGGTTCATTCGCAGTCTATGTTGGGGGCCAGTCGGGGTCGGGGATAGTCCTGGGGGGAGGGAGGGGCAGAGGTCAAGCTACAGGGGACAATTCAGGGCTCTTGCTTTCTGCCCTGCAGGACCTGATCCAAGCCCATGGACTGCAAGTCCATCCACAGCTCAGTGGGCTGTGGATCAGGCACTGCGGAGGTGACACATGGACCTCCAGCCCTGCTTCCACTGTTGCCTCGGCGAATGCTGTTCTGGCTGACGCAGTAGCATGACTGGTGCAGCCGCTGGTAAGGTCTAGTGCTGTCCAAACGTCAGGGCGGCCAAGCCATCCGGGCCCGGAGCAGAGCTGGGTCAGAGCCAGCAGCTGCCAGAGGTAAGGATGTGCTGCTAGCCAGGAGCCGGCTGTGACAAGAGTGGCACAGAACCTCTGCGTGGCGGCGTTGGGGGCAGGCCACAGCAGGCTGGCGTGGCCAGGGGGACCTGGCCTTAGCAGGGGGCATGGACCTCCACTGAGGTTCCCACTGGGCCAGGTGGTGCCCAGACACACAGTGAGAGGTTGCTTCAAAGAGCTCGCAGTCTGAACTGACGAGAGCTGGGAGGGGAAACCGAGGCATGGGAGAGGGACTGGGGCTTGCCCAAGGTCACCCGGCAGGGCCTATCCCTGCTAGAGAGGCCTCCATACTACAGGGAGCAGCGGGGGGGGGTCCGCTCTGGGGCGGATGGAGAGAGGCATGTGGCCCCCTTCCCAGTGGGAAGGCAAGACCTCATGCGCCATTCAAATGCCTTTAACATGAAAAGCTGAACCTTTCCTCCAGCCCCATAGCTGAACTTCCCAGACCCCGCTGCGATGCCTGGCTCCCCCCGTCCGCAGCCAGCGGCCACCCCAACCTCACGCTCAGCCCCACCACCCCAAATGCTGACCCCAGCCCCGGCATCCACCAGCCCCCACCATTCCCAGCAACAACCTCCAGCACCGGCCAAGCTGCCCCACTCGCCCCAGACCCAGCTCCAGTGCCTGACAGGGAGCTCCTTCGCCTTCCCCCAGCCGTACACCTGGCCCTCAGAGTGGGGCTCCCCTGGGCAGGGAGCAGAGGCCCGGGGGGCACAGCTCCAGCTGGGGGAGCAGGGAGCTTTGCCCCTAAGAATCCGATCTGGAAACTCCAGTTGGACTTGGCTGAATAAGGGGAGCAAGAGCAAGGCCAAAACTTGTATCCCACTCCCAGCTCTGTCACAGACCAGCTGGGTCAGGCCCCACCCTGTGTCTCAGTTTCCCCCACCTGTACAATGGGGGATAGGCAGGGTGGGGGGAGTTTCCATTGGGTCCCAGCAGAGCTCTGGGCTGTTTTGAACAAACCCTGTCGCCCCCACCCGAGACGGCAGCTGCCTCGCGACCCCAGGCAAAGCCCTGGCAATGCCCTGGTGCAAATCAGGCGAAGCCCCATAGAAATCAGTGCTGTCCCTAGAGGCAGAATCTGGCCTGCGACTCCACAGCCCTGGAGCGACGAGCGTTGCGCTGCACAGCCCCGTTCGACGCTCGGCCGGCGCGCATCGGCCCCAGCGGGTCTCCGGGGACCATTAATGCTGATGAGCTCAGCTCTCGGGCCCAGCAGCCGTGAAGGAGCCTGGCTTTTCCCTTCCCAGAGAACGTTTAACACCAGCCAAAGAGACCCAGGAAAACCCCCGAGAGCCCTGTGGTACATCGCCCAATGCCCGCTGGCCACGGGCTCCCTAGGCCGCCCCTAGAGCAGTGGTTCACGACCTTTCTTCATTTGCGGACCCCTAACAAATTCCGAAGGGAGGCGCAGCCCCCTTTGGAAATCTCTGGTCTGCAGCTGTCGTTAGAGTCTGTTCAGTGAGTTTTCAGCCTAAGCCCGCAGGGGTCTGCGGAGCCCAGACTGAGAACCCCAGCCCTAGACATCGCCCCGGCGCATGACCCCGCTTGGCTCCATTTCACGGCGTGGATCCAGAGCCGCCCCTAGCCTCGCCAGGCACCTATGTGAGGTGGTTCCCTGGTCAGTTGCTCTTGGTCCTGGGGGTTTTCGTGCCACATAATTACGGCCCCGTGGTGCAGCGTGACCCCGTCCCGGGACAGCACATGGCAGCGCGTCGCTGCATGGGCCACGTCTCATCTCAGCGTCATCTTGGGCCACATCCTAGTTTGAGGCCTAATGATTGTTGTGGGTCTGTGCCAGAGCCTGCGTACACGTGGTCCCCACCTCAGGGAAGCCCCAGCCCCAGGGCCGAGTCTTCTGACACTTGTGCATGGGAGGGACTCTGCTCCATCCCCTGACGCCAGTAGGATCACGCTGGGCAGGATCGGGCCCTCACTGCAATGAGCGGAGTCTTGCTGAATCACACCAACTCCTCAGCTCCTTGCCCGATCCTTACTCGGGGGAGTAAGGGCTGCAGGGTTCACTCCTCTACTCTGCTTTTAGATGGAGATCACCTCACAGCATCCCAGGGGCACCCCCTTCTGGCAGAAGGCTGCCCCAGCCCAGCCCAGCCGCTCCCCACAGGGCGCTGGCTCCAGAGGCTGCAGATCACCCAGGGGTGGGTGTTTCAGGGGTGGCCCAGGTATCTCCATTCCCCTCTTCCCTTTGAACGTGGCGGGGAGGAGGAGGGGGGATTTGTGTGGCGTTGTGATTAGAGGGCCAGATCTTTACTTGGTGTAAATCAGCAACTCTCCCTGACTGCACCCGGGATTTCAATGAAATAGGGGGGTGATTTTCAAAAAGCACAAGGGTGGGGTGAGATGCACAGAGCCCTTTGGCTTCCCCCAGGCCTGTGCTCCTCTCTGAAAATCTGCCCCATATTCAGCGCTATTATTACAGCCAGATAATAAGTGACGATACATTACAGCCACCCAATTGCTCCATCACTGCCTGGTGAGGTGATGCGCCAGTAACGAAAAGCCGTCTGTCTGTTTTGTACGATACCGGCTGCACCACAAGGTGATTTACGCAGATGTATTTCTCCCTCGATTCGTTCCGATTCCTGCCTTGTCTCAGAGAAAACATGCTACAGCGACGTTCCAGAGACCAGGGCCAGATCCTCAGCTGGTGTCAGTCACTGGGCATCTGCTGGAGTCAGCGGTGCGCAAGTTTGCACCAGCTGGGCGTCTCGCCCCCTCACATTGCTCCAGCTGGCAAAAATACGTGCAGCATTTTTCAAATATATTTTCAGATCTGAAACCTATTTATTACCGTGCTGTGTGTCCATTCTCTCTCCCCAGAGGGGTGGGGACTATAGGGACATCTATACATATGGGTGTGTTCATGTATGTTGGCTGTGTTTGTGTATGTTAGACTGTGTGTATGTTGTGAGTTGGTGCATATCTGTATATTTGACTGTGTGTGTTTGTATAGACACACTGGGGGTGGGAAGGTGTTCATACAGAATTATGGGGGTCTGTGGATGCTGCAGCTGTCTGTATGTTGGCTGTGCACATAGTGGGTTGTGGATGCTGTGTCGGTTTGTACATGTCTATCTGGATGGATGGTGGGTGTAGGTTGGCAGTGTGTATCTATGGTTGTGTGTCTGTCTGTTCCAGTCTATGTATGTGTCTGTACGATTGCATTCTTTGGTGTGGGGATCCGTGACTGTTGGTGTGTTGACAAGTGTATCCTGTACACTGGTGTGATGATGCATGTCAGTATCCTGGAGTGAGTGTGTGTGTGTGTGGATGTGTTGGCCTGTTGACACAGTGGTGCATGCATGGTGCGTGGGGTGGGCAGCTGGGGGCGTGCAGTGGGGAAGTGGCGGGGTGCTGGGGGGGAGTGGTGCATGGAGGTGGTTGGGTGGCGGGTGCAATGGGGGTGGCTGGGTGGGGGGCACAGTGGTGGGGGGCACAGTGGTGCATAGGGTGGCTGGTTAGCGGGGCGCAGTGGTGGGGTGGGGGTCACAGTGGTGCATGGGGTGGCTGGGTGGGGAGATGCAGTGGTACATGGGGGTGGCTGGGTGGGGATGCAGTGGTGAGGGTGTGGGGGGCACAGGGATGCATGGGGGTGGCTGGGGGTGGGGGAGTGCAGCGGTACATGGGGTTGGCTGGGTGGGGGTGCACTGGTGAGGGTGGGGGTGCAATGGGGAGTGCAGTGGGGGGTGGAGATCACAGTGGTGCATGGGAGTGGCTGGGGGGTGCAGTGTTTCATGTGTGACACACGGGTTGGGGGAACACAGTGGGGGGTGCTCTTACCTTCCCCGGTTGGGCCCCACGGCTCCCCGCTCCCCTGGGCTCAGACTGGGTTTTTAAAGCATTTTATGCCTTTTAAAAAACAACTCTCTCATTTCTCCACGCCCGACCCCCAGCTCTGGGCCGTGAATGATTAAACCCTGGGCCTGGGCTTACGCTCCCCCTGCACCTGCATACCAGCACCCATTAATAATTACAGCAAGGCGGGGACGGGCTGCTGAGTCCTGCTCCCATGGCACCAGAACCAAACCTGCGCTCACCGCAGCCACCACAGGATCGGGCCCATGGATAAGGGGCCTGGTTCTTGTCCCTGCTCCCCAGTTCCTTCAAAGGCAGGGGCACTGCTTGGGTTGATGTAAATTACAAGGAAGAGAAGGCTCAGTCCCCAGGGCATGCACTAGGGTGACCAGAGAGCAAGTGTGAAAAATCAGGACACTTTTTTTTGCGGGGAGGGAGGGGTGTTATAGTTGCGTATAGAAGACAACGCCCCTAATATTGGGACATCTGCTAGCCTGCCCCCTCCTGGAGCTGAGCAGGGCTAGGTGACTGGGACTACTCTCGTCGAGTGCTATAATTACCCCCCAGCCCATCAGCCCTCTCAGCTCCTGTGCTGAACTGCTCCTGCTTCCGGACAGAGCAAAACGTTCCAAAGAGCCTCAAAGCGACTTGGGACATGAAACCCACTTGGACTCCGGCCCTGAGATCACTCGCCAGACGCCCCTGCCTCACGGATCCGGGCTCCCGGCGCCCGAGTCACTTTACAAATGGCGTCTACAGGTTCCAAGTTTTGCCAACCTGGCTCTGGGGACGGGGGGAGGGGTGCCCACAGGGGCATTGGAACAATTTGTACAGTGGGGGGGCTGAGAGCCACTGAATCAAACTAAACCCTGCACCCCGAGTTCCAGCACCCCTGCCTCAGAGCTGTGCCGGCAACAGCCTCAGCTGGTGATACCGGTCGCGCTTGTTTGCCTTGAGGATCTGTCCCAGCCCCAGGACAGGATTGGCTGCCATAGCCAGGTCGGTACAGCTCTGCTGGCTACGCTCCTCCAGCAGACAAGGCCTGGAGTCGCTTGGGACGGGATTCACATGCAAGTCGTGCGGCGCGGTTCATGTGTGTGCGATTGAGACCCGGGATGGAGATACGAGAGTGAGCAGCTACCTCCTGGCTATGCCCATGTCACCAAGCTGGGTGAGCGTTCTGCAATCTATGGTTTGTGGCTACATGATCTATCTGGGTGTCCTTCCTTATTCCTGCTCAGATGTAGGCCCTTGTGTTAGTGTGCGGTACACACCCACTGCTAGACTGCAGCTTGCTACACAGCTCCATATAAAATGTACACAGTTACAAATACAGGAGAACACAATGCAGCTTGCAATACACAGACACACACCCCACAGATACACAAGAGAATCCCAGCACACTTACACCTGTCTATATAGCATAGATACTGGTAGGCCTCTAGACATAAAACGTACACAGCAGAGCTCTAATGTAGACACACTAACACACATCTACCTCGCTATCTAGGCAGGTGAGCATATGTTTGTATCTAGATAGATAGAGAAATACCCAGTGATAAGAAATCACAGCTATGCAGCACCCAGGTCATTTCTTTTATGTAATGACTTGTTTGTCTGATGTTGCTGTCCCTGGGCCCAGACATGAAGGACCCACCGCGCTCCGGCCTGCGATCACAGAATGTCTTTTCATATTTAACCCCTTCCCTCAGCAATCACACACATTCCTTTGGATACATTTGCAGCCTCTTTGCCCCATTGTCCCAGGCCATATTTAAAAAAAAAATAAAATCAGAAGGACGTGTGGCAAGATGACCCTTTACAAATAATTAACCTTCCCCCTCCTTTCCCCCCGGAATGTAACCGTAGATTTATGACAAGATAATGAAAAACCCTGGGTAAACTAAGAAAACAGAATAAATTCCTGAATGTGACTTCAAAAAAAGTGTCAGTCAAAAACAATTACTCTCCATCCATCACTGGGACAATTAAAGTGACAAAGCCTGAAAAGATACTTATCTTGAAACTAATTCAGGAGGTAGCTAAATTATCTCCTAATTAACTTTCATTGAGGACTTTTTCTTGCGGGGCTGGGAGTGGGGGCGGAAGCGGACGAGAACCGTCTAAAAATAAATAAAAATAAAAATATAAGGCTGGGTCTTAGAACCCCCCCACACACCCACACACCCACACACACACCCATACACACACGTCTCTGGATAGCCGGGGATTGTGCCTCTGGGGGCCTCGGATCACACTGGTGTCTTTTCAGTCTAACACCAGCCCCAAAATTCTCCGTGTCTCCCCACTGAACTAACCCGGGGTCTGGGGGAAGCCCCGTGTATTGTAGTTTAGATTTCTTTTCCTTTCCTTTCCTTTTTAATATTCTTGCGCCCCATTTTTGGCCCTGCATGAAACACGAACCTGCCTGGAAAATGGCCCTTCGTGCCTTTGAAAATGGCTTTTGGTGACAATGTTCATTGTTTAGTTGGGATTTTCATTTTTCCCTGTCCCAGCAGAGTCAGCCGAAAAAGAAGGACCAGCCGCTCGGGGAATTCCAGGTCCGAGCACAGTCCGATGTCTGAAGCGGGGCCGGGATCGATCAAACTAACCCCCAAATCCGCTAGCCGGGGAGTGAACGAGCTGGCGAGAGAGAAAATACACTGACCAACCCCCCCGAACCACAGACAACTTGACTTGTGTGTTTGTGCCGGAGACGCTGGGAGCAGAATCGCCTGGAATCAATTTTTCTTTTTAAAAAAATGACACTTCCGACAATCCGGCCGCGCTTTGTAGGATCCCGGTGTTTGCTGTCGCTTGGGTTGGAATAATGCTGGGGATGGAAACAGAGACCTGGAGGTGGCAGAGGACAGCGCGGCTGGGTCGTTAAGGGGCTTCGTTGTTTTAAAACGTGTCTGGCTTTTCTCCCCGGCGCAAGCCAGGCCAGCGAACATTGCATTGCAGTGACCTGCGGAGAGATTCGTTTCTCCCTAAACAAGGAAGCTGCTGAAGTAGAAAGGAATCATAGAGTATCAGGGTTGGAAGGGACCTCAGGAGGTATCTAGTTTAACCCCCTGCTCAAAGCAGGGCTGATCCCCAGACAGATTTTTGTCCCCATCCCTAAATGGCCCCCCGCAAGGATTGAACTCACAGTTTAGCAGGCCACTGCTCAAACCACTGAGCTATTCCTCCCCCGATCGACCGCTTGGAGTTTACCGACCGATTTCGCGTGGGAGAAATAGATTTATTTACTCTCCGATTTTCTTTGTTACATGGCAAAGTCCCTGGATCGGTCTGATTTGTTTAAACTCAATTCGGCCTCGTGAGTCCGAATTCAGGCTCCACACTGCAGCCCCCAGTATGTACCGGTTTACACAGGGCCGGCGAGAGGGCAGGCGAAGGAAAAGGGACGCGAGATCGCGAAGAGAAATGTGGGACTTGATGTGGAGGGGGAAGAAACACGTTCGGTGCATTTATTTTTAACGTAAAGAAAATAACCTGGACCCCCCCAGCCAGGGGCTGCTGGCAGAAAAAGCGGGACCCGACCCGCGATCAGCACAAAGCCGGGCTCAGGTCTGATGTGCCAAGGGGCAGAGCAGATCCGAGTCCCTTCGCTACTGAAACCACACAAATAAACATGCCCCAATCCGGATCAACGAGCCCCCGCTCCATGGAAACACACTGCTCGGGGCCCGCAGCTCAGCCACTGACATTCTCACCAGTTACCTGGACCCGCTGGGTTTACACAAGAACCGGAGAGACACTGGGGTGTGTTACACAACAACCTGAATAGAGAGATACATCGATACCTCAGTGCCCTGCTCCGACCCCGCGTTATTACATCTCACGCGTCCTTTACGGGGCTGGACTTTATCTTCGCCCGGAATTAATGTGAACTATCGATTGTGTCTCCGGGATCAATAGATGCGAAGCGCTCTCTGTAAATCCCCGTTTGTCTCCCTGCCTGCCCCGCACACACCCCGGGCTAGTAGCTTCGGACAGACACAGGAGCTTGTGGGGCAAATAACCACTTGGATCCCGCCCCCCGCCCCGGAAAAGGTGTCAAGCCGAAACCCCCTGGCCCCGCCGCGTGCCCCCAAAGCAGCCACGTCCCACCAGCAATAATAATGCGCAGCCGGCTTCCATCCCGTTCCCACAGTCACCTCCGTGGGCCAGCAGGACCCGAAGCGGAGCCGGCCGTAGCGAAGGAAAAGTTCTGCAAACTCCCCGTTTTCCCAGCTCAGGTCCCCCTGTCCGCCCACCTGCCTTGTCCCCGGCCCGGTCACCAGAGCCCGGCTTTTAGCAGCCCGCGCGGGGTTTGGTTTTGTTTGCCAAGGGCTTTTCTCCATCCGTGCCAGCCCCTGCCCAGAGCCCCCTGCTTCCCGCGGGCGGCTCGTGTTTATTCCCACACCGGGCGAGGGAGCGGTGATTTCCCGGCACACTCGGATCCCCGCTGCCCCAACCCCCCATGTATTCGCCCCGCCAACTGCCCAGTCAATATTCATCCCGGGCCACTTCCTGCAGCTCAGCTGCTCAAGTGAAACTCACACCTCGCAGGATCTACGCCCGTGTTTTCCCTGCTTTCGGGGCGCCCGGCTGGGTTCATGTCTATATTTTAATGGGGAGATTTTAATTACATAATTACCCCGGGATTGCCTGCGGGGTATTTAAATCTGCGAGAGTTTTTTCTCCTTCTTTAGGAAAAAATCCCACAATTCTCTCCCGTTAAAATAAACTGTACTAGGCCCCGCAAAAGCAGCCTCCGTCCTGCTGACGGGGGTCGCTCGGGATGGAGGCGGGGTTCAATCCGGACCCTTGGTGAAGTGACTGGAAACTCAGCACTCAGAACGGGGCAAATTTGACTTTAAACTTTATTCCAATTTGACTTTAAACTGAGAATGCCCGTTCCCGCCTGGCCGCCCGAAGGGGAGATTTCCTTCTGCTCCGGGGTCTCGCTCCCTTTTGGGAGATTTCCCAAAGCGGGGGGCCCGCGATCAATCAGCCATAGAAGGTCCCAGGGAGCGCCACCGCAAAGCAAACGTGCCCGTGGGGAGAGACCCACAGACACACCCAGTATCGGGCTGGCCGGGCTCTCGGGCAGGGGAAGAAATGGCCCATCCACGGGAGACGGGAGGTGAACTGCTGGAGGGGCTCATCTCGGGCGGAATCCCCCCCCCCTTGGAGCCAGCATTTCTCACACCCCCCGAGCCCCAAGTCTTCCATCGCCAAGTGGGTTCGCAGCGCAGGCTCCGATCCAGCCCAGCGCGGGGGTCGGATGGAGGACGGAGGAGGCCCAGGCTGGGCAGATCTTACCTGATCGGATGGTGTTATGGGGCATGGCTGGTTAGGGGGCGGGGGAGATCGCCCCTCAGAAGGAAGGCGGGAGCTGCTCCTGGCGGCAGATCTCTTCTTCCCAAGCAGGCGCTGGGCGCTGCAGGGGAGGGGGGGTCACCTTTGGATCTCAAGCCCCCCACACAAATGTCTTGCAGGCCTGGAAAGGGGAGAAGGGGAAAATGAGATACTGGAAATGGCCAGGAAACCCAGGCAGCCCCCTTCTGCAGCCAGGAGGGACCCAGGAGTCCGAGGCAGCCTCAGCTGTGGGATGCTTAGGGGTGAAAATCCAATCAGTTCTGAGAGATGGGGGGTCACAGCCCAACCCCCCTCCGCTAAGGGTCGCCCCTTTCACTTGGAAGAGCGATTTTACAACCCCCCCCCCGAAATCTGGGCTCCCCCCGCCCCTGGGGAGCAGAGATCCGAGCACTCATCGTGGGGGGGTATTGCTGTTACCTGTTCGGCTGTAGCACCCGCCTCCAGCTGCCTGTCTCCGAGTACCCGCTCGGCGGGGGGAGGGGCGGGGGCAGCACCACCAGAAATCTCCGTTTGACTTTTGATTGCTTGGGAAGTTTTTTCCAATCAGAGTCATTTCCAGCCGGTTTTATCCCACGGGGTCCCCCCGAGAGCGGCCCGGCAGAGCGGAGAGGCGCGGGATTGGCTGGCTGGGGTTTTGGAGGGGGAGGGGGGTCATGGCTGAGTGGCTTGAAGAGTTAAAAAGAAAGACACAGGAGCCGGGGTTTGTAGACTAGGAAGGACGAGGGGGGGGAGCCCCTCACACTGTCCCCCCCTCGCCTGGGCCAGGGCTTAGGGCCACGGGTCTGGGCAGATCTGGAGTGGTTAGCTCCAGATTGTCTGGTGCCAGCACGTCCTTCCCTCAAGCCCACGGACCTGTTCCCCTTGCAGGCTCCTGACCAGGCAAAGGTTCCGAGCCCAGAATCACGTCCACGCAGCGCCAGGTGCCAGTCCCTGCAGGTGGGGCACGAGTAGAGCCCACAGGAGGGTGCAAGCGGCTGGCAGGCCTGACCCCAGCGAGCAAAGGCCAAGACCAGCCCTGGGTGAGCAGGTGTGAGCGGGATTGGGCCCTCCTGTCACACCAGCAGTGTTCAGGTGCCAAGCAGCGATGGTGGGAAAGCGATAGCCTCCGGGCGACGCAGGCTGCTTTCCAAACTGCCAGCTTTGCCTGACCAGGGGGTGAGGAATCAGGATCAAACCGCTTGACCTTGCATCACTTGCCCTGAGACATCTGTGAGTGTGTGTATGTGTGTGTGTGCGCACACATGCATGATTAGTGTGTGGGCGTGCACATGTATGATGAGTGTGTGAGCGTGCACATGTATGATGAGTGTGTGGAAATGCACATGTATGGATGAGTGTGGGAGCACGCACACATGTCTGGTGAGGGTAGGATGGGTGGAGGTGATGATCTAGAAAAGGGCACAGTGTCGTTATTGAGAACATTTCACCACTCTTTCCACTTGCTCCTTGCCCTGACTGTGTCCCCTCTGTGTTATGTTCCTGGCACACACCCCAGAGAGCAGCTTCATAAAATAGAAATCCTCTCAATGCCGCATAACTTTGTGGCTTACAATCAAGCACTCGCAAGAACCATAAAACAGAGAGAGACAAAACAGGCTGCTCCCGAAGGCAGTGAGACGCAACACACCCCACCTTGATCTAGCAAGCTGGCTCGCTGCAGATTGACTCTGATCTCACCTTGCCCTGCAGAGCCCCCTACCTGCAAGAAGGACCAGGAAAACACCTGAGAATTTAAAGTGAGACATCACAACATTAATACTGTTTCAATACACCTACACTGAGTCTCAGTCGCTGGGAAGTCGACGCTCACAGAGCAGGGAAGGGACTTGCCCAAAGTCACTCAGTCAGCCAGGGCCACAGCCGGGCACAGAACAGTTCCAATTCCCAGCCTGGCGCTCTGCCCACCAGGACACACTGCCTCCAGTCAGAGATATGGTTCAGTTTCCCTCCTGGCTTTTGTCTTGGTGTTTATACAACATTAGCCGTTCTGGGCGGGATTCTCCACTGCAGCTTGTGTGGGCCAGTTCTGCTCCCCTTGATGCCTGCCATAACATTCCCCAGGGCTCAGCAGGGCCAGGCCCGTCAGTATACATCATAGCAATGTGGGTAGCTGTGGGACCCCCAGCTGTAGACAGGGAACCCATGGTGCTAGGCGCTGTACGAACACAACACAGAGGGGTTCCTGCCTTGTGCTGCCCCTCACCCTTGGAGAGCAGCACAGGTGCTAGGCCCAGCTCTGCCACTGGCCTGCTGGGTGACCTGGGACAAGTCAGTGCCCTGTGCCTCAGTTTCTCCATCTGTAGAATGGGGATAATGACAAAGCCCTCCTTTATTGTTCTGTGGAGCATGGCCCTGCATTGACTATAATAGGCTGCCCACTCAGGCCCAGGATCAGAGCCACAGTCAAGCCAAAGTCCCTGTCCCAAGTGCCTTTCAATCTGTCCTGGAAACTGGTGAGAGACGGGGGGAACCAAGGCCCTGGCAGCAAAGCCTGGCACTCTGGGAAGGGGGGGCAGGATGGACAGGGCACTCAGCATAGGGGGGAAGTGTGGTAGAGTCCTTGGTCTTGGGGGAGAGAGGTAGAGACTGGGTAGTGAATGGGGTAGGACCAGGCCAAGGGCTCGTAGGGTCTTGCAGGCATCACACCTGCCCTTTAGTGTCATTGCAGGGCACTGGTGTTACTGTCCCTTCCAAACTAACTGCGGTGGGGAGAGAGAGCAGCATGTGCCATAGCCCCCGGTGCAGGAGGAGGGATTGCTGCATTCTGGGGGGCTCTGATGGCACCATCCCAGGACATGTCCTGGCGCACAGCTGGCTGCCTGCCATGCTGGATGCCAGAGGGCCAGCTGGAGTCCAGTACTTGCATGAGGCAGGGCCACATGCAGGGCACACCGTGGGGCACTGCAGAGCACATACCCTGTGCTGCATGACCATCCACACGCTGCGAGTGTGCTGGGCCCATGGCCCGTCACAGCTGGGGTTGGGTGTCTGAGCTGCGGGTGGTGCTGGGAACCCAGATAAGTGCTGTGCTGCGTCCCATGGCACATCATGCCAGGCTACGTGCTCGGGGGCCCACCAGGATATCCCAACATCACAAAGTGGGTACTGGCTCAGCTCTGGCTCTGTCCCGAGCTCCCTGCAGGACGCTGGACAAGTCACTTAATCTAACTTGGGCTGCATTACCACCTGTACAATGGGGAAACTAGTGCTGCCCTGCCACACAGGGTGCGTGAGACTAATGCCACTAAAAACTGTGAGGTGCCCAGACATCACTGTGATGGGGGCTGGATAATTAGATGGATAGATATAGGCGGGTGGGTGGGGATGGAAAGGTAGATAGAGGGGCTGTATATAGAGTTAGATAGACAGACTGGGCATATGGGGATAGATAGATAGATAGATAGATAGATAGATAGATAGATAGATAGAGGGGCTGTATGGGACTGGATGGATAGAGGTGTGTGTATGGGGAGGGAAGGATAGATAGATAGAGAGGTGTGTATGGGGTTGGATAGACAGAAGGAGGTTATGGGGATGGATGGATAGAGAGATAAAGGGGGTGTTTGGGGCTGGATAGATGGATGGAGTGTCTGGGGATGGATGGATGGATGGATGGATGGATAGAAGGAGTGTCTGGGGATGGA
>NW_020664400.1:2962785-2964695 GCF_002925995.2 Terrapene triunguis
CATGTCTGGGGATGGATGGATAGAAGGAGTGTCTGGGGATGGATGGATGGAGGGAGGGAGGTTGTGTCTGGGGATGGATGGAAGGAGTGTCTGGGGATGGATAGAAGGAGTGTCTGGGGATGGAGGTAGGTAGGTAGGTGGGTTGTGTCTGGGGATGGCTGGAGTGGGGGGGAGAAAGGACATGATAAAAGGGAGAGACATTTGCCATGCTCTCTTTCTCTCTTCCACCTACATCTACAGACACCACCACCAAGTGACTGAAGCACTAATCAAAGGGGAGAGCCTAGCTGAAGAGCAACTAGCCAGCCTGTGGTGAGAAGCATCTAAGTTTGTAAGAACAATGAGGAGTCCGGTGGCACCTTAAAGACTAACCGATTTATTTGAGCATAAGCTTTCATGGGTAAAAAAACCACTTCTTCAGATGCATGGAGTGAAAATTACAGATACAGGCATAGACATACTGGCACATGAAGAGGAAGGAGTTACCTCACAAGTGGAGAACCAGTGATAACAAGGCCAATGCAGCCAGGGTGGATGTGGTCCACTCCCAATAATTGATGAGGACGTGTCAATAACAAGAGAGGGAAAATTGCTTTTGTAGTGAGCCAGCCACTCCCAGTCCCTATTCAAATCCAAATTAATGGTGTTAAGTTTGCAAATGAATTGTAGCTCTGCAGTTTCTCTTTGAAGTCTGTTTCTGAAGTTTTTTTTGTTGAAGAATGGCTACTTTTAAATCTGTTATAGAATGTCCAGGGAGATTGAAGTGTTCTCCGATTGGCTTTTGTATGTTACCATTCCTGATGTCTGATTTGTGTCCATTTATTCTTTTACATAGAGACTGTCCGGTTTGGCCAATGTACATGGCAGAGGGACATTGCTGGCACATGATGGCATATATCACACTAGTAGATGTGCAGGTGAATGAATCCCTGATGGTGTGGCTGATGTGGTTGGGTTCTATGATGGTGTCGCTAGAGTAGATATGGAGACAGAGAAGGCAATGGAGTTTGTTACAGGGATTGGTTCCTGGGTTAGTGTTTCTGTGGTGTGGTGTGTAGTTGCTGGGGAGTATTTGCTTCAGGTTGGGGGGCTGTCTGTAAGCGAGGACTGGCCTGCCTCCCAAGGTCCGTAAGAATGAGGGACTGTTTTCCAGGATAGGTTGTAGATCGTTGATGATGTGCTGGAGAGGTTTTAGCTGAGGGCTGTATGTAATGGCCAGTGGTGTTCTGTTTTTTTCCTTGTTGGGCCTGTCCTGTAGTAGGTGACGTCTGAGTACCCGTCTCACTCTGTCAATCTGTTTCCTCACTTCCCCGGATGGTATTTAGTTTTAAGAATGCTTGATAAAGATCTTGTAGGTGTTTGTCTCTGGGTTTTTTACACACGAAAGCTTATGCCCAAATCTGTTAGTCTTTAAGGTGCCACCGACTCCTCGTTGTTCTTGTGGATAAAGACTAACACAACTACCCCTCTGATACTTACGTTTGAAGGGCATTGAAAGTGTTCAGATCAGCTTAGAATGTGTTTTGTTTTCATTTCATTTGATCAAATCTGACTTGTTATGCTCTGACTAATAATCACTTAAAATCTATCTTTATAGCTAATAAATGTGTTTGTTTATTCTACCTGAAGCAGTGCGTTTGAAGAATCTCAGAGACTCCCCTTGGGATAACAAGCTTGGTACATATAAATTTCTTTGTTAAACTGATGAATTCATATAAGCTTGTATCATTCGGTTGCACATTCAGTCATTCATAGTGGCTAGTGTCATGCGGTTGCAAGTAGCTGGGAGTGGCTTACATGCCAGAGGCTGTGTGTGAACAGCCCAGCAGTGGATAACACCAGAGGGGAATGTCACACACTCCTTCTATCCATCCCCAGACACTCCTTCCATCCATCCATCCATCCATCCC
>NW_020664400.1:2964705-2992252 GCF_002925995.2 Terrapene triunguis
GACACTCCTTCCATCCATCCATCCATCCATCCCCAGACACTCCTTCCGTCCATCCATCCATCCATCCATCCTCAGACACTCCTTCCGTCCATCCATCCATCCCCAGACACTCCTTCCATCCATCCATCCATCCCCAGACACAACCTCCCTCCCCTGATACCTTACAAGGCATGCTTTATATGTAAGATCACGATTATATGAAAATGAGGAATATGGGGGTTACAATACGCTCCCCCAAGGTACAGAGCATCACATTTTCCCCCTTAGTTTACTGCAAGAGGGTTAGTCACTGACTAGCTCGAAGACAGTTTGTGTTATAGTTCTCTTGGTACCCAGCCATCAAGGCCATGAGGCAGCATGCCTCAGTTTCCCCATTCACACACAGCAAACCAGGTTTTTTATGGTTTCTCTGCTGTGTTAAGCAGGTATTAATTGAAAAGTAGCATTATCATAAGGTTTAACATCCGTGTCAAAATTCTTATCCCCAAAATTTAACATTAATACCAAAATTTTTATCACAGATGGGTGTTTACAAGTATCTTTATGATACCACGCGCTCTGTTCAGATAGTCTGGTTCGAGGTTAGTTTGTTCATTACCCAGGGTGTCCTTTGACTCTCTCCCATGTAATCAGTCACTGGCTTTTCCTTCCCTCCAGGGTTCCCCTTTGCGTGGGCTCTTAATTTAATAATGTTTCTGGAATTTTGTTGCCTCAGGGTATGGCAAGATGGGTGTTCAGGGGGATCCTGCACATTGGCTGGCCCTTTGGGGAGCAGTCTCCCAACCCCAGGACTGTACATATGCAGAAAATCCACCTCCCCTTTGGGGTTACCCGGTGTTTTCCCCTCCCAGCACTGGGTCCTTCCCTGCCCCCTAGAGAGCTGTGATCTGTGCTCTGTGGGCGAGGTGGGTTTACCCTTTGATCAGATTCACCTTTTCCCAGCAACTTTCCCATAACTGCTCCCTGTGTCTCACCAGCCTGGGGGAAAACACCCCCCCCCCATCAGTTGGGTCATTTGTATTCTGGCAGACTACCACCTGGCAATTTCCTGGTCCCAACTCCTCTGATTATCACAGGCATTGGAGCTGCATCTTGATGTAAAGAGACACAGTTACTTTCCAAAAACCTATCAGAAATAGCATCCTGAAAAACTGGGACCTGGATTGGGGTACCTCCGCCACCCCTTTGTCTGTCCCCGAGAAGTCAGCTGTGTGACTGCTCCCCTCCAGGAAGTCAGTTACATAGTTCCCTCTCAAAACCTGGGTCACAGGCTGAGTGTCCTGGGCATCCTGCCCCAAGTGACTAGTGAGGAGACATTCCTGTGCCCCCACTATTCCTTCCCCAGTTTCCTCCTCTGGGCCCCCCTCTAAGACACATTTCTCTGTGCTCCCTAGGGAGGGGTCTGTCTCTTGTTCATCTGCAGAACTCTGCCAGCTAACAACTGGGACAGTTTCCTTAATCCCTGACAATCCCTCTCCTGCCCCTGCGTCTGAGGGCATGTTGCCTTCTGCTGGAAAGGAGCTAGTCTTAGCCCCTCCCCTACTTGGAAGCACCCTGCTTCCCTGTGTTACAGAGTCACAGGAACCCACACCCACCTCAGTGGTTTCTGAGATTCCCTGTCCCTTCTCTGGGCTCTCCTCTGGGACACATTTCTCTCTGCTCCCTAGAGCCGGGTTTGCCTCTGGTTCAGCTGTGACCTGCTGGCAGCTAACAGCCTGGACAGGTCTCTCCCTGGCCGGCATCACACCCCCATCCCTTCCCGATGTAGTGTTGCCTCCGGCTGCAGTGCAGGAGTTGGTCTCAACCACCCTCCCACCTGGAAGCATGTGGCTTCCCCCAGCTGCAGAAGAATCAAGGAGACTCTCTCCCATTCCTCAGCAGTTCCTGAGACCGTACCCTTTCCCTCAGGGGTCCCAGCATAACACTCCCTCCTGCTGCAGGCAAATACTTTAACCTGAGCTACGCGGAAAACATCATTGCCCAGGAGCAGGTCGACTAGGAGATGTTCCATCACCCCCACAGTCAAAACACTTTCCAAACCTTCCCACACCACATGGATTTCAGCTAGTGGTACAAGGAATCTGCTTTGCCCACCTCTACAATCTCTGCCATTTGGCCAGGTAACATACTGGCCTTTGGGACCACACTCTGCTTAACCAGAGAGATCTGGGCCCCTGTATCCCTCTGCCCCAAGCATTCCCTGCCTTTAATTTGGACAGCCGAAACATGCTCCATATCTGGTTCTGCAGAGGCTACGTCACAGAACCAATATGATAGGTTTCAATTGCCTGGAGGGGGTTCTGTGTTGAGGACAGCAGAACTAACATGAGCTATTGGTTGCCTGCTTCCTCCTAGCACAGGGCATTTATTCCTCAGGTGATTAGTGGAATTACACTGATAGCACCTGGACTCTTCTGCTTTTACAGGAGATTTGGGATGAGAGTTACCAGTAGAGGAATGTTTTTGGGGTAAGAGAGTGTTTTGGTTCCCAAGCCCCTTCTCTCTTCCCAGGGGCAAAATGGGATCCTCCCTTCCCACCAGTTTTAAACCTCTCTTTCTGTGGCCTGCCCTCAATAGATGCCTGATTCTGTTTGAAGGCATCAGCAAGAGAAGAGACGCCATCTCCTCCACAGACTTTACATCTTTGTCCCATAGACACTGCTTCACATCTGCCTTACATATGCTTAGGAAATGCTCTTGAGCAACAAGATCCAACATTCCCTCAAAACTTGCCGCCTCCTTACCCCTCACCCATTTTCCCAACAAATCGATCATTTTGTTCACATATTCCCCATTACTCATCCCAATAGCCCTCTTCAGATTCCTAAATGTAACTCTATGTTTCAGGGAAAACTTCACAAAACAATATTTTTAAATTTACAATAGACTAAAGCATCTTCAATAGGCATTCCACTGACTACATTTCGAGCTTTGCCACAGTTAATTTCACAATCAGGATAGAAACTCTCTTATCATAAGGAATTTAATGTATTAAACACAGCCTTTCAAAGGTAGTCAGTTATTCAGCAATATCATCATCCTCACTGTACGCAGGACATAAATGTTCCCACTTGTGGATTTTTGGAGTGATGGGAGTCATTGGGGTAGGGGGTTCTGGTTCTGCTTCTGCTTCTCTAGGAGGTCCAGTTGGTGTTTGCGCTCTCTCTCTTTCTCTTTCTTCCCACTCTTTTTCTTCCATGGCCCTTCTGTGTGCAGCCTCCTCCCTGGCTGCCTCTGCCTCCATAGTTTCCCTGGCCGCAGCTGCTTCTTTGAGCCTCATTTCTGCCTGCCACATCTGAAACTCATGGTCCTTTGCCTTCTCTGCCGCTTCCAGTCTGGCCAGCTCTAGTTTTGTAGCTGCCTCACTGCTAGTCATTTTCCTGCTTTCTTGTGCTTATTTCCCTCACTCGAAATAAACAAACAGAAAATAACAAACCTATGACCTCCTCCGGACTGTTCTTAGTCGCTGCACTTAAGACTCACTTAAAATCACAAATATCAGTGCTTAAAGTGTGAACTTCACTTGGAGTAACAAGCCGCGCATACACCCTGCTCGCTGTGCCACTGTAACGTTCCCCTGGTGTTGTCTGGACCGGTGATCTGCTAGGTCACTCCAATCCTCGACTCTGGGAGCCAGTCTTACCCTGCTCTGCTGTGAGAACCCCCACTCCTAGGCTGTTCACACACAGCCTCTGGCATGTAAGCTGCTCCCAGCTACTTGCAACCGAATGACACTAGCCAGTATCTCCAGTCCCAGACACAACCCTAGGAACCTCCGTCTTGCAGTGTCTAGTTATGCCCGCTGGACGCTGCAAGATTATATGAGTTCGTCAATTTAACAAAGAAATTGATCTGTACCAGGCTTGTTATCCCACAGGGAGTCTCTGACATGCTTCAAACCAAACACACTGCTTCAGGTAGAACAAACAAACAGATTTATTAACTACAGAGTAGATTTTAAGTGATTACAAGTCAGAGCATAACAAGTCAGATTTGGTCAAATGAAATAAAAGCAAAACACATTCTAAGCTGATCTTAACACTTCCAGTACCCTTACAAACTTAGATGCTTCTCACCACAGCCTGGCTAGTTGCCCTTCAGCCAGGCTCTCCCCTTTGATCAGCGCTTCAGTCGCTTGGTGGTGGTGTCTGTAGATGTAGGTGGAAGAGAGAGGAAGAGCATGGCAAATGTCTCTCCCTTTTATCATGTTCTTTCTTCCCTCTTGGCTTTGCCCCCCCCTCCCCAGAGTCAGGTGAGCATTACCTCATCGCAGTCCCAAACTGACCAAAGGAAGGGGGGTGGGTGACTTGAACAGATCCTTTTGTTGCTGCCTAGGCCAGCATCCTTTGTTCCTGTGTGTCTGGGCTGAGTTTGTCTCATACCTGCCCTGATGAGGTGTGAACTGCCCCTCTGCTCTTGGACAGTTTTTGTCTGGGCTTATTTTAAACGATGAGGACACATTTTCAGCCTCATAACTATATACATGAAATTATAACCTATAACATTACTATAGCAACAATGCTCAGTGCATCATGAGCCTTCCGAAGACACCCAACATGACAAACTTTGCATTGATACCACACTATCATTTTACAAGGATGAACATGGCGGTGCTGGGTGTTCCCCCGAGGTACAGAGCATCATAGAGTGTCTGGGGAGGGAGGGAGGTTGTGTCTGGATGGATGGATGGAAGGATGGATGGATGGATGGATGGATGGGAGGAGTGTCTGGGGATGGATGGATGGATGGATGGATGGATGGATAGAGTGTCTGGGAATGGCTGGAGCAATAGTAACGGTGCCTGCTGTCTCCTTCACACTCTGAAAGCCAGTCTGCACATCTTGCCATGTATTTCCCAGCAGGCTGGAGGAGTTGGTTCCCTGAGGATTCCACCTCTCTCGGCCAGTTGGGACCCTGATCTCTGGTGTCCCATGGGCCCCTAGCCAGTGCGGGATCGGGAAGCTCCAGGCTCTCTGATGCTGGCCTTGTCTCTGAAGTCCACTTTCCCATCAGCTATGGGCGGGTTTGGCTCAGGGCTGGGGCAGGTTGCCTGGAAATACCTACAGCGATGATCTGCTAGCGAGGGTCCAAAGCAGAGCTGCTCTAACGACCCAGCAGTGACTCTGCCAACCAAAGGGACATGCTCATTCCCTCGTGCTCCAGGCAATCGTGATCTTTGTTGTGCACATGGATTTGCACAGCTGCTGGGGATTCATGCCCACGCTCACTGACCCGTGTTTCACCAACATTCGCACGAGTCCAAAAACTCACACTGCAAGATGAGCTTTAAATGTTCTCCCCGCCATCCAATCAGGGAGCTGACATGCCTCCACATGACTTCAATGGCTGGCCATGCATCATGAACCATGGAAGGCAACTAGCCAGTGGGATCAGTTTGCTAAAAAGACTCCATTGGCAGAAGCACCTCTCGCCAGTGTATGGGCGGGGCTTGGAGCAGGCGGACCAATGAGAGGGGTTTGTGTTTGCAGCACATGTTCCTTGTAATGAAACTTCCTGCTGCTCTGCTGTGATGCCCCTCGGGCAGGAGCAGAGCCCAGAGCAGGGGCAAGGGAAGCGTCTGAGCTGCCAAAGGATCATGCTCCCATCCGCCCTCTCTTCAAGGCAGAGTCCAGCCTCAGCCCATGTGCCAGGTCCCCAGGTCACAATGGCACCAAGACCACGGCTGAGAAAGCCAAAGGGCCGTCATGTGGCTACCTGGGCATCGTCTCCATCAGAGCTATGAGCCCACAGGGTCCTTGTCTCTCCAGCAGTGCTCTTCACCTAGCAGTCACAATGCAGGGGGCATGTTAGCCTGGGGGAAACTGAGGCATAGAGAGGGGAAGCATCCCATGTGTCATTAACTCCTGTGCTGGAGTAGCCCTTGCTTTGTGGCTCTGGGATCCGGAAGCACAGCTGCCGCCCAGCGCCCATGTGGCAGGGAGGGGAGAGCAGGGAAACCAGGCTGAGCCATTCTCCCAACTTGCTGAGTCAGCACAGCAGGCCCTCGTTACCCATTGCCAGCCCAGCTGTGCACTGGGGCTGAAACAGGGCAAAGGTGACGCGCTCCCACTGGAGGTACAAAGGTTTCCCTCCAGCCACGTCTCCGAGGGGCTCGTCCCAGGAGAGCAAAACAGAGCTGACAGCCCTAGAGACCACTGGCCTCCATCCATGGGTCATGGGCAGCAGCAGGGCAAGGGTAACATGCTAAGTGGGTGTGTCACAGCCCCCTCTGCTAGCTGAACCACGCATAGGATAACAACCTACTCTTGCCAGCAACTCAAGGAGTTGCTACTTTAGCTCAAGCGGCTGCTTGCAGCTGAGCTAAGACCTAACAAAGTTGGATGTCTTAGATTCGTTGATTCCAAAGCCAGAAGAGACCAGTGTGATTATCTTGTCTGATCCTCTGCATAGCACCGGCCAGAGACCTGCCCTAAAATAATGTCTAGCGCTGATCTGTTCGAAAAAGAGCCAGTCTTGATTTAAGAATGGCCAGTGATGGAGAATCCACCACGGCCCTGGGCAAATTGTTCCCATGGTTAATTACTGTCACTGGTACAAATGTCCACCTCATTTCCAGTCAGGATTTGTCTAGCTTCAACTTCCAGCCCTTGGATCATGTTAGACCTTCCTCTGCTAGATCGAAGACCCAGGTTTAGGTTGGATATTAGAAAAAAAAATTTCACTAGGAGGGTGGTGAAGCACTGGAATGGGTTACCTAGGGAGGTGGAGGAATCTCCTTCCTTAGAGGTTTTTAAGGTCAGGCTTGAAAAAGCCCTGGCTGGGATGATTTAGTTGGGGATTGGTCCTGCTTTGAGCAGGGGATTGGACTAGATACCTCCTGAGGGCCCTTCCAACCCTGATATTCTATGATTCTATTAAATATTCGTTCCCCATGTAGGTATTGACAGACTGTGATCAAGTCACCCCTTCACCTTCTCCTTGTTAAGCTAAATAGATGGAGCTCCTTGAGTCTCTCACCATAAGGCAGGTTTCTAATCCTTTAATCATTCGCGTGGCTCTTCTCTGCCCCCCCTCCAATTTATCAACATCCTTCTTGAATTGTGGGCATCAGAACTGGGCACCGGATCCCAGCAGCGCTCGCACCAGGGCCAAACACAGGGGTAAAATAACCTCTCTGCTCCTACCTGAGATACCCCTCTTCAGGCACCCCAGGGTCTCTTTACCCCTTTTGGCCCCAGCATCACACAGGGAGCTCGTGTTCAGCTGATTCTCCACCATGCCCCCCAAATCTGTTTCATAGTCACTGCTTCCCAGGGTCCAGTCAGCCTGTCAGTACGGCCTGCGTGCTTTGTTCCCAGTTGTGCACATTACCTGTCCTCTTCGTTATCTCACACTCCCCCAGACTTTGGGTCACCCGCAAGCTTCATCAGTTTCATCAGTTCATTAGTGATGATTTTATTTCCTCTGCCAGGTGATTAATAAAGATGTTAACTAGCCCAGGGCCAAGAACTGATCCCCGCAGGACCCACTGGAAACACGCCTGCTTGATGACCATGCCCCATTCACAGCTGCATTTTGAGACCTCTCAGTTGGTCAGTTTTAATCCATTTCACGTGGGCCATGTTCATTTTATACAGGAATCCCCTATTGTTGCAGCAGCTGAGGTCAGGGCTCACAGTCTGAACAGACACAGGAGAAACGGAGGCAGGGCCACCCAGAGGATTCAGGGGGCCTGGGGTCTTCGGCGGCAGGGGGACCCCGCCACCGAATTGCCGCCGAAGACCTGGCACTTCGGCGGCGGGTCCCAGGGCAGAAGGCCCCCCCGCCGCGGGTCTTTGGGGCACTTCGGCCGCGGGTTCTGGAGCGGAAGGACCCCCCCGCTGCCGAATTGCCGCCGAAGACCCGGAGTGGAAGAAACTCCGGGGGCCCGGGCCCTGTGAGAGTTTTCCGGGGTCCCCGGAGTGAGTGAAGGACCCCGCTCCAGGGGCCCCAAAAAACTCTCGTGGGGGCCCCTGCGGGGCCCGGGGCCTGGGGCAAATTGCCCCACTTGCCCCCCCCCCCGGGCGGCCCTGAACGGAGGCACCGACAGGGGAGTGATTTGTCTGGGCCAGTAGCGGGGCCAGGACTAGAATCCAGCTCTCCTTACTTCTGATCCAGCTTCTCCCCTCCCTGGTGAGATGCTTGCTGATGTTTGGTCTCCACAGCAGAGCTGGCAACCCCCGAACACCGGCTCTTCCCCGTCCCCAGTTTGTATCTAGGCTGGGGTCTGCCCAGGCAACTATAGTAACACTCCCATCTCGGGATCCACACTCAGGGTCATTGCCCCCATTTCACAGATGGGGAAACTGAGGCATGGAGCGGCAGCAGATCCTGCCCGGCAGCCTCACAAGCATAGTCACTAGGGGGCTATGTAAATCGACGGCCGATTTACTCCAGCTCAGCGAACCCCTTTCGAAGGCTGCTGTGTGGGCCCCTATCAGGACTCGCCGGATTTTAATCACAAAGGGTTGGAGCCTGGGACAAGCAGGAGGGGCGAGTCCGCACCCGCCGGTGCACAGGTGCTCATTCCCTGCAGTTAAGTGGCGAGCAATTCACTCCCCCCCATTTTTGTCCTAATGACCCTGCCCCTCGGGACCTTGGCACCAGCGTGCCACTACAGGGCTGCTTCAGAGGTAGGTGCAAGAAATGTCCCTTGGACTAGCCCGCCCATAGGGCATTGTCCTTCTTGAGCCTGTTTGCCGGCCACTTTCAGCAGTGCCCAGATGTGTGTCCACTCCAGAGCATCCCCCATCAGTCCCTGGCACAAGCGATTCCTTCGCCGCTGTCCCCGACCACTGGTGCATTGTGCAGATTCCTCACCACCGGGGCTGGCTTCCAGGTGCCTTTTTTAATTATAATTAATTAACGACCTTCATTTGCATGGGGCTCATTTCCTTGGTTCTGTATAATTACAAGGCAGCTGCAGTAGGTTAGCGAAGCGTCCTGTGTAGGGACACTAACTCCCCTTTCCAGAGCTCCTTGTCAAGCCCACGCCGGGGATAACTGGCAAGGAGATGGGCCCCGGGCGTCTAGCCACCCGCAATGGAGATGGGAGGGGATCATCTAGGAAACAGGAGGGGGTGGGGAGGGCAGGGCAGCGCTTCCTCTTATCACCGAGCACCTAGAGCAGTGCTCTCAGAGATTCCAAAGCCAGACGGGATCAGGGCCGGCTCCAGGCACCAGCCCACCAAGCATATGCTTGGGGCGGCGCCTGGGGGGGGGGCGGCGCGGGGGCGCTCCGGCCCGAGAGCGGGGCACGACTGGGCTCACCGCCCTCCGGCCGCCGGGGAGAGTGGAGCCGCAGAGGGCTCGCCGCCCTCCCCCGGCACTCCGGCAGGTCGGGGAGAGCGGGGCCCCGGCCGGGCTCACCGCCCTCCCCCCGGCGCTCCGGCCGGTCGGGGATTGCGGCCCCCAGCTGGGCTCGGCGCCCTTCCCTGCTGCAATGGGGGGGGGGGCTCGGCCGGTGGCTTTTTTGCCTAGGGCGGCAAAAAAGTCAGAGCCGGCCCTGGACGGGATCATGGGGATTATCTCATCTGACCCCCTGTATAGCACCAGCCAGAGACCTGCCCCAGTCATTCCTAGCGCTGAGCTGTTAGAAAAACGCCCCACCATGATTTAAAAATTGTCTGTGATGGAGATTCCACAACGACTCTGGGTAAATTGTTCCTGTGGTTAATTACTGTCACTGGTAAAAATTTACACCGTATTTCCAGTCTGAATGTGTCGAGCTTCAACTTCCAGCCAGGGGATCGTGTGAGACCTTCCTCTGCGAGGCTGAAGAGCCCAGTATGAAATCTTTGTTCCCCTGTAGGTACGGCTAGGCTGGGCTCAAGTCACTTGACCTTCTCTTTGTAAGCTAAATAGACTGAGCTCCCCGAGTCATGTTTTCCAATCCTTTAATCATTCTCATGGCTCTTCCCTGCCCACTCTCCAATTTATCAACATCCTCCTTGAATTGTAGGCACCAGAACTGGGCACCGGATCCCAGCAGCGCTCGCACCAGTGGCAAAGAGAGAGGGAAAATCACCTCTCTGCTACTCGAGATTCCTCTGCTTGTGCGTCCCAGGCTCTCATTAGCCCATTTGGCCACAGCACTGCAATGGGAGCTCATGTTCAGCTGATTCTCCACCACGCCCCCCAAATCTGTTTCCAGGGTCCAGTCCTCCAGCCTGTCAGTACTGCCTGCATGTTTTGTTCCCAGAGGTGCATATTTACATTTAGTCATATTAAAGTGCATACTGTTTGCTTGTGCACAGCTTACCAAGTGACGCAGCTCGTTCTATATCCGTGACCGGTCCTCTTTGTTATTTCCCACTCCCCCCATTCTTGTGTCATCTGCAAACTTTATCAGGGAGGATTTTAGGTTTTCTTCTAGGTCATTATTATCAAAATGTTCAATAGCGGGAGGCCAAGAACAGATCCCCACGGGACCACACTGGAAACATGCCCACTCTAAGATGATTCCCCATTTACAATTACTTTTGAGACTTTTCAGTTAGCCAGTTTTTAATCCATTGAATGTGCGCCATGTTCATTTTATATCTGTCTAGTTTTTTAATCAAAATGTCACGCGGTACCAAGTCACATGCCTTGCACAAGTCTAAGTATATTATATCACCATATTACCTTTACAAATCAAACTTGTAATCTCCTCAAAAGAAAAGATATCAAGTTTGTTTGATGGGATCTATTGTCCATAAACCCCTGCTGATTGGCATTAATTATATGACCTTCCTTTAATTCCAATCAAGTCCCATATCAGCTGCTCCATTATCTTGCCAGGATCGATGTCAGAATCACAGGCCTATAGTCGCTTGGGTCATCCTGTTTACCCTTTCATAGTATTGGCATGACATCAGCTTTCTTCCAGTCTTCTGGAACTTCCCCAGGGCTCCAAGACTTATTGAAAATCAATATTAGCATCAGGGCCGGCTCCAGGCACCAGTCCACCAAGCATGTGCTTGGGGCGGCACCTGGAGGGGGGCGGCCCGAGAGCGGGGCCGCGACTGGGCTCGCCGCCCTCCCCGCGGCGCTCCGGCTGCTGGGGAGAGCGGAGCCGCGGCGGGCTCTCCGCCCTACCCCCGGTGCTCCGGCCGGTCGGGGAGAGCGGGCCCGCGGCCCGGCTCAGCACCCTCCCCTGCCGCGCTCCCCGCGGGGGCGGGGGGGGGGGCGGCGGGAGGCTTTTTTGCCTGGGGCGGCAAAAAAGCCAGAGCCGGCCCTGATTAGCATTTCCACTTGCTCCTCAGTCAGCTCTTTTAAAACTCTTGGATGCAAGTTCTCTGGAGCTATTCATTTTAAAAGGTGCAACTTTAGTAACTGCTGTTTAACATCCTCATGAAATACTAGTGCGATGGAAAGAGCGTTATCATAGGATGTGACTACATCACATTTTTCCCCCAGTACAGAACAGAAATATTTATTGAACTCTTCTGCTTTTTCTGCATTATTATTGATAGCTCTACCATTGCTATCTAGTAATATACTTTGAAGAAATCCTTATTCCTGTCCTTAACTCTGCAGCCCACAGCTCTCGCTTTGCTTCATTGGGCTGGCTGCTGTACAGACAAGTCAGTGACAGAGCCAGGAACAGAACCCAGGAGTCCTGCCCTAACCAGCAAAGCACATTTCCCTCCCGAGCTCCACGCAGAAGCCAGGAGTCCTATCTTCCCTCACAAGACCCCACTCCTGAACCCAGGAGTCCTGACACATTGTCCCCTGTTCTAATCACTAGCTCCTTGTCCCTAAGGGCTCACAGTGTGAATAAACAAGGGTGGGGGGGGAGAAGAAAAGGCAAGTGGTAGAGCTGGGACTAGAACTCAGGTTCTTGGTGCCCCAGGCCAGATCACTATATATAGACCAGGGAATCTCTCAGAGATACTCTCCATCTGCACTTCTGTTTGAAGCTCTGACCCCTCGCTGACGCCCTCTGGGGGACGAATCTGTAACAGCAGCCATCACTGCTGGCTCAATGAGACCCCCTTGCTGCAGCCCAGAATGGGGACCTGGGGCAGGGACATGCACCCACCCCCTGCCCAGCAGGTGCTCTTGAGGCTCTACCGTGGTTGCAGGAATATAATGACTCTCATGAATCAGGGACCTGGGCCCGCAGCACTGGCCTCGTGGCCCACGTGGCCACACCTGGTGCATTGTGGGTACTGGACGTTTCTCTCTGGTTATATTTTAGCAGCTCCTTTGCCCTGCACTGACATTCTCGGGAGGAGATTGGCTCAGAAAAGGCTGTTTGGCCACAGAGCCGCTGGCACGGCAGGAATAATCAGAGGACAGGACAGAGAGGCCCAAACCCCCAGCGGGGACAATAGCTGACTTATTCAGGGCTGGCTTGTCCTGTACACAACTCATTATGGCAGCGGGGGGGGGGGGGCGAGGGGGGGTCAGCGTAGGTGAGTCAGAGGCTGCTGAGTTTAAGGAAGCGCTGAGAAATTCCCAGCAGAGGGCAGGTAGGTCATTAATGTGCTGGAGCTGGATCGGCACAGGAGAAGGTCGGGGTATGGGGGGAGGTGACAGAAAAAAGAAAGATCTCGCAAGGCCAAATCCTGCTGCGGTGCATCTGTATCAGAGGCTGCGGGTTTGCACCCGGGGGAGTTGATGCCGACCAGGGTTAAATCTCTTCACTGGAATATTCGTGTTCTAGTCATTTCAAGGGCGTTAAGGGAGCATAGCAGCCTTGCAGTTCATTGGTCCATCCAGTCCAGTCTCCCGCCAATAGTTTATGCTTCAGAAGAAAGTGGGAAGTTCCCCAATCGAGCAATGGTTGGTGACGTTCCTGCCTGACCCCACTCAGTGGTGATGAGCTGATGCCCTGGAGCATGAGATCTGATTAATCCTCCTCAGGCTGAGCAACTACCAGTGCTATTATTGGACATGGTCTGCTGCAGCAGTGAGTTCCACAGGTTGGTCCCCTGCTATTCCCTGGCGATGCACCTGCCAGTCATGTCATCATGTGGCCCCTTCTTGTAAGCCAATGAGATGCCATGCTGGAATTGATCCAATGGACACTAAGGCACAACTAATAATAATTCTTTGCCTTTCCTTATTGAAGGACTCTGAGCATTTCACAGATGTGATGGGTGCAAATTCTCAGCACCTGGGGTTGAGAGGAGTGAGGCAGGAAGGTGAAGTGACTTGTCCCAGATCACTAGTAAGCAGAGACGGGAGCAGAACGCGGGAGTCCTTCTCTAATCAGTAGATCCTGCCACCCTCCCAGAGCCAGGAATAGAACCAGGCCAGTAGACCCCACTTCTCCCGTCCCCCCTGCTTTTACCTCTAGGTCACACTCTCCACACAGAGGGGGGACTAAAACCCAGGAGTCCTGACACCCTGGCCCCTGCTCTCCTGTTAGCAGCCACGTTACAATGCTGCTGGGCAGTTCTCGGGTGCTCCATGGCCGTCAGCAGCAGCCCCCACACAGAGACTTGAGCTGCTCTCTATCCTAGGCCAGGCCGCGTGGGCGTGAAATGCCGCCTGTCCACATTCCATGTGGGCAGAGACCCCGTGAGTCTCACTCGCCTGGGCCTGCCACACTGAACTGCTGTCATTTCCCGCTGCATGGGGCATTTCCCCTGCCCACGTCCTACCCTGCAGGGGCTTTGGTAGCTGAGACCGAGTGAGCCGGGGCCATGGGGCAGCAGCTGGGAGAAGCTCTTAGGGAGCGAGGGGTGCTGGTCCGAGATGGGGGATGGAAGCGGGGCAGGGTGCCTGGTTTTGCTTTTCACATACCCACACGCAGAGAAGATCTGAGTACTGATCCCCAGAGACAGGGAATAGGGGAGCAGGCCAGGGGGGTAGAAAGGGGAGATTGGGAATTTCTGTTCTCCCGGCCTCCTGACACCAGCGCAATGAGACTGAATGGTGGGAAATTCACAGCCAATGCGAGAGCTTGGCCTGTGGAACTCTCTGCCACAGGGAGCCGCAGAGGCCAGGAGCTTCACAAGAGCTGAGCAGGAACTGGACAGCTTGACTCTCTGGAGTGATCAGTATGAATGATGACATCCTGCTTCAGCGCACGAGCCCTGTTAGGGCTCAGGGGGAGACCTCATGTAAGGGGGCAGGGTCCATGGGCCACTGGACTGACTGGGCCTCGGGTCGGATCCGGTTAGCAACACTGCCTGCTGGAAGCGATGCCCGCAGCTCAGGGGGAGCCGGCCAAAGCCGCAGGTCTGTGGAAGCCCCAGGTTGGATGGCCCAGCGCTGCCCATCCCAATGACCCTCTGGCACGCTCAACTCCACAGCGTCTCCAGACTCAGGATCAGGGCATAGGGCATAGGGCAGTGAATGCCCTTGGGATGACGAGGGTCCCTCCGAAAGCAGGGGAAATAGGGGCAAGGTGGGGGAGGCTACCGGAGGACAGGTTAACAACATCAGCACTCGCTGCAGCATGTCCTGGGAGCAGGCAGGTCGTGGGGTGGGGGAGTGGGCAGCAGCTGGGAAAGTGGGAGAACATGGGGTGAAGGGCAGAGAGACACAGTCCCCTCGTGTATGTGTCTGTGGTGTATACGGCTGCAGGGGAGAGAGAGTGTGTGTGCATGAGCCTGCAGTGCTCTGTGTGTGTGTGCACGTGTACTGTATATGTGTGTACTCTGTGTATGTGTGTGCTGTGTGTGTACTCTGGGTGTACTCTGTGTTTGTCTATGTACTCTGTGTACTCTGTGCGTGTCTGTGTGCTGTGTGTGTGCATACTGTGTGCATGAGCCTTCAGTACTGCGTGTGTGTGCTGGGTGTCTACTCTGTGTGTGTGTGTGTGTGTGCTGGGTGTGTACTCTGGGTATGTTTGTGTGTCTACTGTGTGCATGAGCCTGCAGGAGTGGGTGTTTATGTGTGGAAGCGAGTGCCCAGGTGTGCATGTCAGTGTGTGAGCAGCGGGGGGGTGACGTGTGTGCCAGGGCGGGCCGATGTGCGGGGAGGCCAGCAGGGGGCGCGCAGTGCAAAAGGGACAGCCCAGGGGTATGTGGCAGTCTGTCTGGGCCCAGCCGGCCCTCCCGCCAGGTCTGGCTGGGTGCTCAGGCGAAGGGAGGCAGGTGGGCAAGGGAAGGAAAATCAGCAGCCGACTCTCGCGACAGGGGGGTTCTGCCTTCCCCACGAGCTCTTGGTTCCCGGCCTCAAACTCAAGAATTTCCCCCCATTTAAAATGGACACCAGCTCCCCTTTTCGTCCATGGGGCTGAAGTCAAATGACCCTCAATCAAGATGGCCGCCACCACTTCCCTAAATTCTGGGCACATGAAAGTGAGGCTGCCCCTACTAAAGATGGCCACCATCGTGCTTTCAATGGACCAGAAGCCAGGCTGTGGCCAGGGGGCTGGAGAGAGCCCAGCCCTGGGTGGGGGAAGGCACGTGGGTGGCCAGATGCCCTCTGAGAAGGACAGAACTGCCCCACGAGCTGAACGAGATGTGGCTCTGCCTCCATCCTGCAAGGCATCCTGGGTAAAACTGGGAGTGAGCGGGGCAGGGAGGAAGTGGGGGAGGGAAATTCTCCCTCCAGTGCTTGCCCCCAAAGCGGGGGGGAACGGCAGCCCCAGGGGGGACCAGCCGAGGACTGAGATGGACATAGCAGCCTGGAATGACGGGGGAGCAGCACCCCCTGGCCATGGCGGCACCAGCTAAGTCGTGCAGGGCACCGTGAAAGCCTTTGTCTCTCCCACTCCCCATCAGCCAGCCTCCTCTCCTGCCCTCAGAGGCAGCATAGCCTAGTGGGGCACACCAGACCTGGGTGCTATGTCCAGCCCTACTGCTGACCGTGGGGCAGTCCTGGCCCCGCTCAGTGCCTCAGTTTCCCCTCCCACCCTTTGTCTATTCAGCCAGTGAGCTCCTTGGGGCAGCGCCAGGCACACCAGGGCCCAGTCTCTTAGGTCCTCCTCGAGCAGAAATAATCCCAGGAAAGGGCCCCGCTCAGCGAAACAAGAGCCAGCGGCCGGAAGTCGAGGCTGGACAAATTCAGACTGGAAATTGGGAGGCGGCTCAACTGCCGCATCGGCTTTCCCAGGACGTGGGTGGAGATCTCCCAGGCCTGGTGCTACGCGGGCTGGATCACAACGGGCCTGTCTGGCCCGGAACGCTCGGCGCACTCCCCCGCCGCGGCGGGTGGGCGATCTGGCAGCTCCGGCTCCTGGCGAGCACCGGGCCCGGCTGCATTGCACGGCTGCTGAGTGATACATGGCAGCCAGCGCCTCCTGTCAGCGCCTGACAGGCGGAAGATAAACAGCCCCCTGTTAAATCTCACTTAATGCTGATGTTTATAAATTTATTCGGCTTGTGTTTACTGAGTCGAGAGAATGCGGCTAATAACATAACGTGCTTCATCTCACAGGGCCCTGCTAATGAGAATGCAAAGTGCAGCTTAATTTTTTTTTCCCCATTTGCTATTTTATTTGGGGGTGGGGGTTTGTTGGGGATTTTAATCTGTTGTGAAGCTGCCGGCAACTTCTCCCTTCCGGCAGAGCCCCAGGTACCCGGTTAGCCTGGCAGAGCCTGTGCTGGGGCGGGGGTGGCTTGCACCCGCTGAGCAGGGTGGGGTTTGATCAGTCTATGGATGCATTGGAGCAAGGGTGTGGGGGGGGATGACTTCTTGATGCACTGGGGGGGCTCTCAGATAAGGAGTCGGTCTGGATTCCTGGGGGAGGGGCAATCTGGGCTGGTGGGCAGAGCACCAGGCTGGGACTCAGAAGAACCAGGATTCTATTCCTGGGTGACCATATGCAAATCCCTCCTGCTGTGTGCCTCAGTTTCCCCTCCTGCTCTGTGTCTGTCTTGGCTTTGTAGAGGGTGAGCTTTGGGGGTGGGGAGCAGGGACTGTCTCTGTCCATGTGTCTGCAGCACCTTGGCCTTAGTGGGGACTGCTTGCTCCCTGGCCTGGGGCATCTCAGCTGGGGGAGCTGACATCTGGGCTGTGGCTCCAGAGCAGGGCTTGTCCCCTCCCAAGGATTCAACACTTGCCTTGTTCCGAGAGCACTGATTCTTCTGCCCATGGAAGTGTGGGGAGCCCAGGGCTGTGGGTTGGGAGTGAGGCGCACTGGCAGAAGTGGGGGGGGGGGCTGGGGTTGGGACAGTAGGGGGCTGTGGGTTGGGTCAGCCAGGGTTTGGCTTTGAAAACTATGGCTCAACCAGACTTGTGGAAGGAAGGAGCTAGGAGCCAGGACTCCTGGGTTCTCTCTCCAGCTCTGTAGTGGTTAGAGCAGGGGGCTGGGTTCTGTGACTGCCATCACGGCTCTGTGCCTCCCTTTTCCCAATCTATGAAGTTGGGAGGATGAGGCTGGGATGAAGGGGTGATGTTAGTAAAACCCTTGGGGATCTGGGGACACCACTATAAAATGGCACATAAGCCCCTCTTGAAACTGGACTAGAACCTAGAAGCCTGGGCTCCCAGCCCCCCTGCTCTAACCCACTAGGCCCCATTCCTCTCCCAGAGCTGGACAGAGAACCCAGGAGTCCTGGCTCCTCAGTCAGCCATGCTGCCTTCCTTTCCAGGCAGGCCGCTTTGCTCCGCCCTGGCTGGGGCTAGCTGTCCTGCATGCTGGGACTCCCCAGGCTCTGCCCAGCCCCTCTCTGCTGGGCTGCCAGCATGTGTGCCCCTTGCTCTTTGGGGAGAGAGCTGAGCTGGGGGGGGTCCAGCCTCCCCTTTGTTCTCCCGTCCCCTCCCACTTCCTCTGCCCAGCTGCCCCCTGCGACCTTTCCCCACCCCCAGGATGTCCCTCAAAGGCCTGGGGGCTGGTTAATGGCTGGGCTGCGGGGCGCTCACAAAGCCGCCTGGAGCCTTTGTGCGGCCAACAATGGCCAGCGCTTCAGCCATGGCACCGCCGCGCTGCTGTCTGGCAGCCAGCGTTGCCGTGGCGAAGGGGGGAGGGGGCTGCTCCCATCCCTCCTGGGGCTAGCGAGTCCCGGGCAGGTTGGGGCATTCCCTGGCACAGAGCTGGGCCCTGCGCGGCATGAGGAGGCTGGGCGTGGAGATGGCACCAGGAGAGATCCCCTACAGAGAGACTCTTATAGATAGAGGATCCCCTAAAGGGAGACTCACAGAGGGATCCTCTGTAGATGGATTCACCTATAGAGAGAGCTTATAGAGATCCACAATCAATTATCTACCTAGATTCCCTGGTAGATAGCTCCTCCTCGAAAACAATACCTAGATCGACAGCAGCTCCCCTAGAGATAGCAAGCACCTGTAGGGGGGGATCCTTTATCCCTTGCGGGATTCCCCACCCCAGGAGGTGGTTTCCAGAAGGTTCTCCTCAGTATCTGTTACCGAAACCCTGGCAGAAGGAGCAGGGCGGAAGGGAGAAGAGTGTGAACGAACCCAGGAGTCCGGGCACCCCAATTGACTCAGCCCTGGCTGCAGTGGGCACAGTGGCACTCAAACCACCCTCCACCAGAGCTACCTCCCAGACCCACCCTGGGGTGCCATCTGCCCCACACACACACACACACACACATAGAGCGGGTGAGGGAGCTCAGGCCCAGAGTCTTGCCGGGAAGAGCTCATGGCCCAGCACTGTGGAGGGGACATGCTGCGGGGAGCGGAGGGTACGGTTCTGCGGGGAGCGGAGGTCATTGGGGTGGGGGGAGATAAGAGGAGGGGTGGGCATTGGGGGTGACATTGAAGTTTGTGGGCTGTGGGGCACTGTGGAGTGTTGTTCACACCGCTGCAGATGCCTCAGTGGAGGTGGCTCTCAGGCTCCCCAGCGCTGCTGGAGCTAGCAGAGCGTTGCCAGCAGATCGAGGGATGTGATCATCCCCCTCTATTCGGCATTGGTGAGGCCTCATCTGGAGTACTGTGTCCAGTTTTGGGCCCCACACTACAAGTAGGATGTGGAAAAATTGGAAAGAGTCCAGCGGAGGGCAACAAAAATGATTAGGGGGCTGGAGCACATGACTTATGAGGAGAGGCTGAGGGAACTGGGATTATTTAGCCTGCAGAAGAGAAGAATGAGGGGGGATTTGATAGCTGCTTTCAACTACCTGAAAGGGGGTTCCAAAGAGGATGGATCTAGACTGTTCTCAGTGCTACCAGATGACAGAACAAGGAGTAATGGTCTCAAGTTGCAGTGGGGGAGGTTTAGGTTGGATATCAGGAAACACTATTTCACTAGGAGGGTGGTGAAGCACTGGAATGGGTTACCTAGGGAGGAGGTGGAATCTCCTTCCTTAGAGGTTTTTAAGACTTCACAAAGCCCTGGCTGGGATGATTTAGTTGGGGTTGGTCCTGCTTTGAGCAGGGGGTTGGACTAGATACCTCCTGAGGTCCCTTCCAACCCTGATATTCTATGATTCTATGAGTAGTAGGTTGTTCTCTTGAGGTGGCCCAGACACACACCTTATAAGCATGTTACAGCCCCCCCTCTCCCCCACACACACAATGGGGTGCTTCTCCCAAGTGTCTGAGCCCCTCACGTGTTCAAATCCCAGTTCATAACCACCCCCACCTAAGCCCTGCATATGGGTCACACAGGCCCTCCGCCCCCAAACCATAGGCCTCATCCCCTGGATCTGAAGGGGTAACTCCAGTAGCTAGAAGTAGTAGTAGGCTGTTATCCAGTGCATGGACCCGCCCCCAGAGGGTGGTGTGACACATGCATTCTGCCGGAGGGGGGGTTACACCCAGTGAGTGCAAGACGCATGGGCCAGCCCCCCAGCGGCTGGAAATTCATGTCATCTTATGGCAGGCGCAGACAGCTCGTGCCCTCGTGTCCCGGGAGCGTCCTGTCACCCCCGAGCCCGGCTGCCCTGGGTGCAAAGCAGGAGTGGTTCTGCTGGGCTGCGGGAGGGCCCTGGATGGGAGGGGGGGTTCCCCTGCCCCCCACCACATAGGCTCCTTACCCCCCTGCTCCCACCCCCGGCCTGCTCCCACTGCCCTCCTCCCCCTACCTGAGCGCCTCCACCCCATACAGACTCTATCCCCTTGACACCCCGTGTGCCCCGGAGGAACCCAGACAGGGACCCTGATTCCAAGCTCCGCCCCCACATCCCCAACAGCAAGGCAGCCCCCTGCCATGGAGCCTGGAGAGCGACCCCCGCCACACACACCCCGTACTGGGGGGGCGACATTCGCTGCTATTAAATCCTCCCCCCACCCGGGAGTCTCTTAATTTTGCTCATTTATCTTAAAGGCCTGGTTGAGCGCGGGGAGCGGCTGGGGGGGGGAATCTTGGCAGAGAGGAACCTCCCCCCTCCCCCCCGTTCCCCTCCCAAAGGAGCCATCCAGGCCCAGCGCAGGCTCATTCCCCACAAATAGTTTGTCAGAAGCATCAGGGCAAGTAATAAATCATACGTGGGAGAGCAAGGGAGTGAGACGGGCAAGAACACAGCGCATGGGGGGGAATGAGGGGTGGGCATGGGGAGTGGGGGGGATGGGAGGGGGGGGGAATGGTGGGGGGGGGGGAAGGGGGGGGTGAGCATGGGGGTGGGGGAGAAGGGAGGGGGTGGGAATGGTGGGTGGGGGAGATGGGAGGGGTGAGCATGGGGTGGGGGAGAAAGGAGGGGGTGGGAATGGTGGGAGGGAAAGATGGGGGTGAGCATGGGGGTGGGGGAGATGAGAGGGGTGTCACAGTGGAGGCCGTGGGGCTGTCTACACTGCAGTGCCAGCAGATGTTCTGAGCAGGGTGGAACTGGACTTGGCTTTGGACTGGCTCAGCCCCCCGCTGCAAACCCGGGCGAGTGTTGCCGGGCTGGGGTGGGGGAGCTGAAGAGGAGAGAGGAGCCGGGGGAGACTGGCTGGGGAGGGGGAGCTGGCATGCGGAGCAGGAGTCAGGAGGCCTGGGTTCTATGCCTGGCCTAGGGAGTGTGCCGTAGTGGTTAGAGCTGGAGAGGAATCAGGACTCCTGGGTTCTCTCAGTCTCCGAGCGGGAACATGGAGATGGCCAGAGGGGATCATGGCCCGTCTAGCCCAGGCTCCTGTCTGGGACCCTGGCAGAGGGAGGTGGCAGAACCTGGCAGTGGCCGCTGTGGAGTACCCTGTCCCCGGGAAGGTCCCGCCCTGTTCTCTGGCTTAAATCCTGAAGCTGGAGGTTTAATCGCCCTTTCCGAATTAATGCTGGAGATTCGGCCAATCCCACTCTGAGTCTTGCTAATTTCTTGGCCTGGAGGGTTTCCTGTGGCAGGGAGTTCCACTGTCTGATCACGCCTTGTGTGGGAAAATGCTTCTTTTTAGCGGGTTTGAACTTGCCATGTTTTTAAAAAGGTCATGGGGTCTCCTTGTTAGAATAGGATGGGCTGGGAATCAAGACACCTGGGTTCTATCTCCAGCTCTGGCTTGCACTGTGATTTTTGACTTCCCTTCCCTATGCCTCAGTTTCCCCTGGTGTAATGCACCCACTCCGAGATCTGTGGATGGAGAGAGCTATTTAATGGTGAGGATTTGTTATTAACAAGCTCCAAGGAGAGTAGCCCTGGGGCAGGTGTGTATGTGGGAGCGATCTCTGTTCCCCCTGGCCCCAGGGTGTCCCCCACGACCCAGCGAACACCACCCCAATGTTAGCCCAGCCTTTACTTCCATTCCAGTTCTCAGCTGGCTCTTCCAAGCTGCTCCTGGAGCCTCATTAATGACCCTGAGCCTGGGCCACTGCTGGTACAGGATCCCTCCCTGCACCTCCCAGAGCACAAGCCTCATTGGGGCCCATAGCTCCGCCCCGGAGGGTCCCCCTTGCTGATGGTGGCACTGGAGGGTGCTCCCATGGGGTGAGGCGCGGCTGGGCTGGCAGCGGGAGTGGCACAGGTGGACCAAGGTGTTCTCCCTTTCTTTCCCCACACTCCAGCTGTGGGTCCCTGCTCATGCCCTGGGCCAGCTGGGAGTGGCTCTCAGGCCGCCGTCCCACCATGTGGGCCACATGCCTGCAGTGGCTCGTAGGAGTCTAGATTGGGCCAGTGGGGCTGTTTCCTGGCCTGACACCCAGGCTGGCCGAGCAGAGATGACTGGGTGTCTCTGCAGAGGCTCCTGGACACAGATGGACCGTGGAGTGCACTCGGGCACTCCTGCTCCCGGCCTGCACTGCCCAGTGTCACCACCTGCAGGCTCCCTACAGCCCAGCCTGGCCCCCCGGGAGAGGCCGTGTCAGAGGCTGGGCCCTACACACGGGGGCCATCACTGCTCCCACATGGCACGAGGGGGCGTTGTGCTGTGGGTGGCCATAGCTAGAGACGCTCGTTCCTAGCCCCAGCATGAGGCTGGCACTTGGGCTGGGACGGGTTAGATTCACTTGCCCACCGTCTTTGGGACCCCAGGAAGCACAGCTGCTGCGTGTAGGACCAGAGCAATCACTGAGGGCTTTGGCCAGGCTGGCTGGGAGGCTGCAGGGGGCCTAGTGGACAGAGCACAGGGCTGGGCTCTGGGGCTGTCTCCCCCAAATCACTCTCCCTGCCTCAGTTTCCCCAGCTGTGCAGCAGGGGCTGCGAGGGCTAGTGCTGAGGAGGTGAGTGGCCGGATGCCCACGGCTCCCATGCCAGGCAATGCTCGGCCCTCCCCCCCCCCCCCCCCCACACACACTGTCAAGGCAGAGACGGGACGAGACGGATACCGCGCTCTGTCGCTGGGACTGGTTGGCATACGGCACTGCCGGGCAGCCCAGCATGAGCCCCACCGGCCTCAGTACCTGGCGATCTCATTTCCAGCACCTTAGCCCCACAGTCATTATGCAAATGAGGGGGGAGGGGTACGGTGCTCTTAGCCCAGAGGTTAGGGTCTTGCCCTATCTCCTCTGGGGCTGGGAGAGCTGCCTCTAGCCACTCGAGATGCCCCCACCCAATCCTGCCCCTCGCTGCAGCCCGGAGTCAGAGGCATAGGGACCACTGAGCCCCGGGCTGGGAGTCAAGAGATGGGTCTATGGCTGGGGCTGCGCCGCGGGTGCCCTGGGCAAGCCCCCTCGCTGCCCTGTGACTCCGTTTCCCCTCCCACCCTGTGCCCAGTTCGATGGAAGCACTTTGGGGCAGCTCTTATCTCAGCAGGGGCCTCCAGTTGCTACCATAATGTACCCGATAGTGACCCACCCTGTTGTTCATTTCACACCAGGGCTTGATGGAAATCAGTCACCACCAGCCCGAGCTGCTGCAGGGGAACCAGCAGCAACAGGCTCCAGATGGCATCCCAGCTGAGCAGCCAGCCAGTCCTCTCCCTGGCCTGCTCCTGGCTCGGCTAAACCAGCTGCCAAAACCTTTGCCACCCCCGCACCCTGCTGTACCTCCCCTCCCCCCATGCCTGGCTGTACTCCCCACCCCGCCCAGCTGTACCCCCCCCCCCATTCCCGCCTGTACTCCCCCCATGCCTGGCTGTATCCCCTTGTGCCTGGCTGTAACCAAACCCCGAGCCCAGCTGTACCCCCCTGTATCTGTCCCAACCCAGGTGCCAGCCTCGTGCTGTGGCTAGAGACTAGGAACAAGTGTCTCTAGCTATGGCCACCCTCAGCACAGCGCCCCCTTGTGCCATGTGGGAGCAGCGATGGCCCCCGTGTGTAGGGCCCAGCCTCTGACACGGCCTCTCCCGGGGGGCCAGGGTGGGTTGTAGGGAGCGCGCAGGTGGTGACACTGGGCAGTGCAGGCTGGGAGCAGGAGCGCCCGAGTGCACTCCAGGGTCCGTCTGTGTCCAGCAGCCTCCACAGAGAACTCCCAGATTGGTGGCTGTCCCGCTCCGGCTCAGCTCAATGGGGCCGGCTCCCACCACCGGCCGTGGGCGTGTGAAACTGGCCGAGCTGCACGTTATACGAATACCCAGCACATGCCCCCCGTTTCCTCCCTGCCCCAATGGACCAGGTACCTGCTAGCATAGGGTGACCAGATAGCAACTGTGAAAAAATGGGATGGGGGTGGGGGGTAATAGGCGCCTATATAAGAAAAAGTCCCAAAAAACAGGACTGTCCCTATAAAAACGGGACATCTGGTCACCCTATGCTAGTGCCACAGCCATGAGGCCAGCCCAGAGAACAGGAGAGACGGCCCAGGCCTGGAATTCACCCGTGGCCCCCACAGCAACTGCTAGGCCCTTATCCTCTCCTCGCCCAGCCCTAGGGGCCCAATTCTCCCATCCCTTGCACCTCACCACTGTGGTTTTCCAAACCCCCAAAGGATCCAGGACCCAACTCCCATTAATATCAGTGGCGTTGAGGGGCCCTTTCTGGCAGCTCTCCCCCCTCCCCACAGAGTGTCAATGAGCCCACAAGGCAGCGGTCAGGATCAGGCTCCTCGATGCTTTCCAACGCCTTCAGCCCGTTCACTGTGACGGGAACAGGCCGGTCCAGCGCCCAGGCAGCCAGCCAGGGCAGTGCAGGGAAATGCTGAGCAACTTCCTGGGCTGCCACAGCTCTGCCTGTGCCCCTCACTCCTGGCCTGCAGCCCCTGCTAGCCCAGCCCTGGGCTCCTCCCCACCACTAGGGTTACCATCCGTCCGGGTTTCCCCGGACACGTCCGGCTTTTGGATCTTTAAATAGCCGTCCGGGGGGAATTTGTAAAAAGCTAAAAATGTCCGGGATTTCCCCCCGGACGGCTATCTAAAGACCCAAAAGCGGCTGACAGGGCAGCCGCGCCGGATTGAGCCGCTCACTTGGGGCCGCTCCGGCAGCAAAAGCCCCTCCCCCGCTTCCCCCTCCCTCCCCTGCAGCTTCAGCATGCCGGCAGCAAAACCGGAGCAGGAGCTGTTTGTGCCGCTACAAGGCTGCAGCTCTGGTTTGAAACTAGAGTGGCCCAGAAAGCCACCCCCCTGCCCATGGCAGCCGGCCCTGATTGGCCAGCCCCGCTCCCTCCCCCGCGCTGGGGGCGAGTCAAGAAACAGGGAGCAGGGGAGGGTTGGATGGGGTGGGGGTTTTGGGGGGACCTGGCAGGGGTGTGAAGAGGGATTGGGGCAGTCAGGGGACAGGGAGCAGGGGGAGGGTTGGATGGGTCAGGGGTTCTGGGGGTGGCCTGTCAGGGGGCAGGGGTGTGGAGAGGGATTGGGGCAGTCAGGGGACAGGGAGGGTTAGATGGGTTGGAGGTTCGGGGGGGGCAGTCAGGGAACAGGCAGCGGTTGGATAGGCGTGGGAGTCCCGGGGATCTGGCGGGGGCAGGGGTGTGGATAGGAGTCAGAACAGTCAGGGGACAGGTAGGGTGGGGGGGGTCTCAGGAGGGGGCAGTTGGGGACAAAGATAAGGGAGGCTTAGATAAGGGGTGGGGTCCCGGGGGGTGATTAGTGGCAGGGGTCCCGGGAAGGGACGATCAGGGGACAAGGAGCAGGGAGGGTTGGATGGGTTGGGGGTTCTGTGGGGGGCAGTCAGGGGGGCGGGAATTGGGAGGGAGTGGCTAGGGGGCGGGCCTACACCCCCCCCCCCCGCGGGTCCCCTTTTTTGAAAGTTCAAAAATGGTAACCCTACCCACCCCCAGCTCTGCCTGTGTCCCTCAGTCCCGACCCGCAGCCCCTGCTAGCCCAGCCCTGGGCTCCTCCCCCACAGCTCTGCCTGTGCCCCTCACTCCTGGCCTGCAGCCCCTGCTGTCCCAGCCCTGGGTTCCCCACATGCCCTATGTTTCGTGCTTGTGGTAGCAGCCCTCCAACCCCTCCCCCCTCCCATTTGCTCCTGAGACATTTCAAACACAAACATAATGAGTTTGACAAGAGAAGCTGGGGGTGCTTCGCTGGGGCAGAGGGGGGCACAAAGCCAGAGAAGGAGCATTTTAATCCCGGGCCTCAGGGCCTAACCCCCTTCCCACTGATGCCCATGAAAGTGCCATGTGTTATCAAGAAAGGAGGGCAAAGTGGGGGCTGGGAGCCAGGACTCCTGGGTTCTCTACCTTGGCTCTGGGGGTGGTGGCTAGTGGTTAGAGCAGAGGGTTTCCGTGAATTGAATGTTCCCCGCCAGCCTGTTTCCCCTCTGGCTAGGGCTAGGGTGGGATGGAGCAGCCCTGTCATGTCCCAGCAGTGGGGGAGAAGTGCCCTCCCTGCAGGTCCCCTGAGAGAACAGCGCCCCTTGGGGATGCCTTGTGCAAGTGATGATGGGGGTGGGAGAGCAGGGATAAGGCGTCAGCCCTGCCCCGGGCCCCCTCCATGGCGAGGGGGGGATTCACCGGCAGTGAGGCCTCCCTGAGGAAAGGGCCTGAGACCAGAGCTTTCACAGGGGCCTGGGTCCAGGAGCCTAGTCCTGGGGACCTGGGAACAGCTCTACAGATGGGCCATGAGCTGGGGGTGGGGGCCCTGATCTCGGTTGGGGTCATGGCCCTGTTGTGCCAGGAGCTGCCCAGACACAATGAGAAACGGCCCCAGACTTAAAGAGCTCACAGTTGGAATAGACAAGGGCTGGGAGGGGAAACTGAGGCACAGGGCAGGCGAGTGACTCGCCTGCAGTCCAAAGCAGATCCCGGGCATCCTGACTCCCAGCCCAGGTGCCCTGGCAGGGCCCCGAGCTCCTTCCCCAAGGCCAAGGGGTGGGCGGGTCTCTGAGAGGGGGCGCTAGTGCAAACCAGGCCGGGACGCCCCGTCAGCATGCAGGGGGGATAGAGAGAGCAGGAGACGAGGGGCGTCACCAGCAGTTGCTTTCCTCCCCCCCCCCCTCCCCGGAGCCTGGGAATCGGGAGGGGGAGGCGCCGGCTCAGCTGAGGAGGGCTGGATTTAATTCTATGCATCATTAAATAGTCCTCTTGCCGCCGCGTCCCCCTATACATCATCCATGCTGGGCGCCCCGCGCGCTGACATTACATTAGCGCCTGGAAATGAATTCCCTCTTTTACAGGGAAATTGAGAAGCCGCCAAGAAGCAAGACGGGGAGGGGGGAGAAATACCCGCAAAAGCAATTATCGGCGCAGTTATGAGCCTCAGTCGTTGTCCCCCCCCCCCCCCCGCCACCCATGCTCACATGCAAAGGAGCATTTCCCAGGCAAGAGATTAAGGGAAGAAAGAAACCTGGATATGTAGGGGGGAGGCGAGGGGGGAGGCACCCTGGCCTCCCCTCCCCCCAGCCCATGGCTCCCCCAAAGTTGGCACCAGGGAAGCAGGGGGGCGGGTCGTGGTTAAATGGTGAAAGTGGCTGGATCCCTGGCGTTGCTGTAGGGACTTTGGGATTCAGTGTGGGGGTTACAGGGCCTTGGGGTCCAGCACAACAGGACCCCGATCTCGGTTGGGGTCTGGGCAGCGCCCGGCACAACAGGGCCCTGATCTCAGTCGGGTCTGGGCAGCACCTGGCACGATGGGGCCCTGATCTCGGTCGGGTCTGGGCAGCGCCCGGCACGACGGGGCCCTGATCTCGACCATCTGCAATATGGCTGCTTCTCTCCTGCCTTTCCCCGAGCTGGGTTAAGCGCTGCAGTGTTCCCCGCGAGCTCAGTGCTCTGCGTGTGCTAATGGCCCCGGCACTGCAGTGTTTCCGAGGTCCCGTCTGGCTCCCGGATCTTCTCACTAGGGTGCTGATCTGAGTGCAGCTACCCCGACTCCCCCGTATGCCCCGAGCCGCAGACATCTCTATCCATGTGCCCCAGATTTCCCCAGTGCTCCTCTTTGAATTTGTCCAGACTCCGGAACCCTCTCAGGGCCACCAGGGATGGTCAGTGGGTTGTTCCCTGAGCCAGAGAGTGACATGGGGACTCAGCTGCTCTGC
>NW_020664400.1:3012252-3019685 GCF_002925995.2 Terrapene triunguis
AATGCATCATAGTCTGGAGCAAGACGGACATAAACCTTCTTCTCAGTCCACCACAGGCTGCTGGACCTGGTCTGGGATGTCCCTCTCTCAGCACACCAGGGGATCCAGCGCACCCAGCAGAAGCTGCTGCTGACCTTCTATGGACTCCGAGTCTCGTGCAGCCCTGCAGGTCCTGTGACTCCTGCCAGAGGGCGGGGATAAGGGTAAAGCCACCCTGAGACCCCATCACAGGAACCTTTTCCGAAGGCGGCTGTGGACATAGCAGGGTCCCTCAGCAAGGTGACCTGGGCAGGGGAGACATACATTCTGGTGGGGGCAGAGTTTGCTGCCCGGAGGTGGGGGCTCTGGTGTCCATCAAGGCAGGGCAGGGTTCCTCAGTGAGGTCCTTGCAGAGCAGGGGTCCAATTTCATGTGAGCCCCAATCTGGGGCTTGTGGGAGAAGTGTGGGGTCTGGCACCCCTGGCCTTGGTGTATCCCCCTCAGTCCAACAGGCTGGAGGGGTGATTTAATGGGACCCTGAAGATGGTGCTGAGGATTTTTATGGACCAGCACCTGCAGGACAGGGACAAGTATTTACCCCACCTGCTGTTTGCATACCGCGATAGGCCCTAGGAATCCATGCAGTTCTCCCCTTTCGAACAGCTGTATGGGCAGAGTGTGAGGGCCCTGGGACTTGGTGAGGGATAAATGGGAGGGGAGGGCCTCTCCACTGGGGAATTGGTGGTGCAGTATATGCTGTGCTTTCTGGGAAGAGCTCATGGGTCTGGCTGGGGGAACCTCGCCAGGGCCCCAGGGAAACAGAAGGTCTGGTATGACTGCACAGGGCGTGCCCGCTCCTGTGGCACCGGGAACCGGGGAGGGTTCTCGCCCCCGTGCGGAGGAATAAGCTCCAGGGCACCTGGGATGGGCCCTTCAAGGTCATCAAGCGGCTGAATGAGGTGAACTACGTGGTGGAGCTGTCTAGCCACGTCCACAGCCATACTTGGACAGGGAGAGGCTGGTGCTGGCTGTGTGTGGGCAGTGGGAGGAGCAGGAGGAGGGTCCCCTGGTGGGTCTCTTCCCTGAGACAGGGGCCAACCTCCCGCTGAAATCAATCCCCCTCTCTGACCAGCTAACCCCTGCACAGCAGGCAGAGATCAGAGAGGTGCTGCATTCCTACCAGCAGCTGTTCTCCCACCGGCCTGGGCTCGCTAACCTGGCTGTCCACTGGGTGGGGACAGGAACCAACCCTCCCATCAGGTGTTCCCTGTTCAGAGTCACAGAGCCCAGGCCCGAGAGAGAGAGGTCAGAGACATGCTGGCTTTAGGGGTGATCCAGCCATCCGCCAGCCCCGGGGCCTCACCTGTGGGGCTGGTCCCCAGGAAAGACGGGTCGATCCGGTTCTGTGTGGACTATCGGAAGCTCAATGCCATCACCGTGTCTGGTGCCTGCCCCATGCCTAGGCCTGACGAGCTCCTAGACAAGTTGTGGGGGGCTCGTTACCTCACCACCATGGACCTCACCCAAGGCTACTAGCGAGAGGCCAGCGTGAAATTTGCCCTTTGGGGTTCTGTGAGTTCCTGGCCCTGCCTTTCGCCCTCAAGGGGGCACCTGCCACCTTCCACCGCCTGGTGGGTCAGTTACTGAGGGGGATGGAGAACTTTGTCCTGGAGTACATTGATGCTAGCTGTATCCTTAGCCAGCCCTGGGAGGACCATGTGTCCCAGGTGAGGAGGGGGCTGGGCTGCCTTAGGAGGCAGGACTGAATGCAAAATGGGGATGGCCGAGGTGTTGTACCTGGGCCACAAGGTGGGGAGCAGTCGTGTTCGGCCAGAGCCGGCCAAGGTGGAGGCGATCAGAGATTGACTCGCTCCCCAAACCAAGATACAGCCCCAGGCCTTTAGCAGGATGGCGGGGCACTGCTAGAGGCTTGCACCCCACTTTAGCTTCCTAGCAGCTCCCGTCACTGAACTACAAGAAGCGTGAGCCAGATGGGGTGGTCTGGAGCGAGCAGTGCCAGAGGGCAATCTGTCTCTAAGCCAGGCCCCGTGCTGGTAAACCTGTAGTGTTCACAGATGTGCTGGCTGAGCGTGACTGCAAGGTGGGGGTGCAGTGCTCCCTTTGGGGTGCAAGACTCCCTCAGTTGTCCGATGTGGGCGGACTCGCTGCAGGGAGCTCGTGGTGTGACCCAGGGGTGCTGAAGGCTCCAAGGCTCAGTCCCAGGAGGCAGGGAAGCCAAGTGACCAGCCCTAGGGGAAGAGTGTGACCCTGAGGAGGGCTGACACACTGAAGGCTCCTCCCAGGGACTGTTCCAGAGCTGTCCCTCACACTGGGCCTGTGGGTCCGGGACGGGACCCCTCAGCCCAGGGACCCTGCAACCAGCAGCTAAGGTCTGCACAGTCCCCACTTGGTAGCTGTTTCCCTGGGCTCTCGGGCTGGTCTGAGTACAGCCTGCCCTCGGGGCCAGCTCCCTGCTCTCCCTAGCCGCAGAGAGAGGCACTGCCGACCTCCTCCCTGCAGCTCCCTTCTGCCCTCAGCTACCTGGCGTTCTACCAGCCCTGCCGTTCCTGCCCAGGGAGCTTCACCCTTCAATTAGCCCTTCTTGCTGCCTGCACCCCCTCCGGGGGCCCCCGGCCACCTTAACCCCTTCAGGGCGGGTGGGGGATGAACACCTCGTTGATCCCCCACCATCGCAGGGGCCCCTTGTTTCTCCTGCTCTCCACCTGTGGCCCACCCCACTTTGGTCTCCTGAGACTGAAACGCTTTGGGCTGGAACAGGTGGCTGGGCTCAGCGCTGGGGCCAGGGCAGCGGCTCTGGCGTGTGCTGCCCGGAGGCTTGGACCGGCTGAGCCATGGGCCCTGCCAGCCATAAACCCTACGCACCTGCAAATCCCTGAGTATTCCCCCAGCCGCTGGGGCAGGTTCAGCCAGGCTGGCCCCTGCTCCCTGGGGTGGGGGCAGGGAGCTGCCCCCAGGGAGGGCATGTGGCATTTCTAAAAAGGGGGTGACTTTTGGGGGGTCCCAGGAGCCCTGTCCTGTGGGGCTGCTGTGGCAGGGGCCCCAGCCAGTGCAGCCCGTACTGTAGGCTCCAGCGACGCCGTGGGGGCCCCTATGGGATGGGAGCGTCTGTCTCCACAGCCTCCCTGAGTGGACTGGGCTTTGCTGCCATCCCTGAGACCATGGGCTGTGTGCGGGGGGGTGGTTCCTTCGTCTTGATTTCCCCACCCAGCCCAATGCTGCAGCCAGGCCATAGGGAGCAGCTCCTGCTCCCCAGTGGGCATCTGGCCAGCCCTTTGCCCCGGTGGCACTGCTCCAAAGGAAGACCACAGCCTCTGTCCCAAAGTCCTTACCTCTCCCACACAGTTCCGCCCAGCTTCCACTTGCCCTCTTTGGCCTGGGGTGCCCCCATAACACCGTCCCCCCCAGGAGCTGAACTCCCCCCCCCCGCCCGGGCTCCCTACTCAACCCTCAGCTGTAACACCCAGGGCAGTAGCAGGCTCATTAGCCTCTTTGCATGGTGCAGCAAGCAGAGGGGGATGGCGAGCTGCCTGGGTGAGCCAGGGTGACACGCCTGGCCTACAGCAGAAAAGCTCTTACCCCCACGCTGGGTCATCCCAGGGCAGGGGCCAGGCCGGGCACCAGCACCCCAGCATGGACCAGGGCCCCAAAGGGCATGTGCACCAGGGGAGGCCAAGTCTGCAGTCCAAGCCCTCTGCCTTCCCAGGGCTGTCGGGTCAGCCCCCCGGCTGGTGGAAATGCCCGTCGCCAGACAGAGCACAGAGACCCCGGGACACCAGCTCCACACAGTCATGGGCAGGGCTAGTGAAGCCCAAGGAAGGAGGTTCCCTTGGATTTGCCCATGAGCTCCCAGCCCCACAATGCTCTGCAAGCGGCACAGGCAGTGAGGTGGGAACCCGGAGCTGGTGGCACACACAAGTGGTTGGGCTTATCTCTCCTCACAAGGCTCTGTGGCCAGCCACTGGCATCTTCTGCGGGAAGCAGAGCTCTGCCCAGAGAAAATGCAGTGCAGAGGGGGCCGGGTTCCCAGAAACGAAGCACAGAAGTGAGAAACTCTGCTGGACTGGCCAGCACAGCCCTACTGGTGATCCCCTGTGATCCCCTGGCACCCCAATATTCACCACTGTGAATATGTTTTGTACAAAGTATGCCTTGTGAGTAGGGCCCTACCAAATTCACAGCCATGAAAAACACATCACGGACCATGAAATCTGGCCTCCCCCTGTGAAATCCATCCTTCCGTGTGCTTTTACCCTGTATGGTACAGATTTCACAGGGGAGACCAGCATTTCTCAAACTGGGGCTCCTGACCCAAAAGGGAGTTGCAGGGGGGTCATGATGTTATTCTAGGGGGGTCGTGATATTGCCACCCTTACTTCTGCGCTGCCTTCAGAGCTGGGCAGCTGGAGAGCGGCGGCTGTTAGCCAGGCGCCCAGCTCTGAAGGCAGCTCAATAAGGGTGGTGATACCGTACCATGCCACCCTTACTTCTCTACTGCTGCTGGCGGCAGCGCTGCCTTCAGAGCTGGGCTCCCGGCCAGCAGCCACCGCTCTCCAGGCAGCGCCCTGCAAGCAGCAGTGCAGAAGTACGGGTAGCAGTACCACAACCCCCCCGGACAATAACCTTGCACCCCCCCCCCCAACTCCTTTTTGGGTCAGGACTCCACAATTACAACGCTGTGACATTTCAGATTTAAATAGCTGAAATCATGAAATTTATTATTTTTAAAATCCTATGACTGTGAATTTGGTAGGGCCCTTAGCCTGGGACCATCACTTCCCCCCTGTTCAGTCTTTAGGTGTTTCCAGGTGTGTTGTTGTCAGGAGAGTGAGGTCCCGCCATGTTGTCATTTCCCCCCTTTTAGATCTCCCCCCCCCCGCCCACTTGCTGGAAAGCTCTTTTGCTGTGACCTGGGTCAGACAGTTCCCATTGACAGCTCTGCCTGTCTCCAGCTCTCCGGACCCTGAGCTACCACCACCACCTGGGATCCCCGATCTACTCAAGCTTCACGGAGTGGTGAGAACCCAGCTCTCTCGATCTCTCTCTAGGTGTAGCCTTCTGACTCTGACTTGTGTGATCAGTGATAGTTTTCTAAACCTGACTTTTATAATCAAGATTAAGTTAGATTTACTATTATCACTGTTTTGTTTGTTTGACTCCCCTCTGGTTATTACCTGGCAATAAATAACTTTCATGATTAAGCTGGTTGCTTCTCTCTCTTTCTCTCTCTCTCCCTCGTGGGTGTTTTTTGGTTTCCTCATTCACTCTGCAGCAACGCTCCTCGTACCTCAGCTTAAAGATCCCAGCAGCGCCCAAAAACCCTGTGGGGTTTGCTCATCCAGTGGGTTACCCACCAGAACAATTGTAATGTGAAAGTGGGGGTAGGGACGTGCTGAACCTGGGACATAGGCGGGTGGCAGCAGTTCTCTGTTAATGTGTGTGTGTGTTCGTCTGATTCTGGGGCTGGAAGAGCCCAGCCCTGGGGAACCGAGGTCCTGCAGGGTAGCTCCACTGGGGGGAACTTGCAGCAGGAGGAGTAGCGAACACAAGTGACACAAGCAGCACATTGATAGAATTTCAGAACCACCCCCCCCCCCCCAGAAGAGTAACCCTAATCAATGAGCGTACCCCAAAGTAACGGGCAAAGCTGGTAACAGCACAGAGCCAGGGGCTGGGTGGGCAGCTCCGGGCTAAGGCTGTCGCTGCTCAGGGTGGCTGTTACACTCAATGGAGGGTGTTATTGGCTGGTTCCGGGGGGACATCCGACCACCCCAGAGGCACTAGGAGGGGTCGGCACCCCCCGGCCAGGGGGCATCTGTACCCTGCTGCTAGCCACCTCACAGGGGTGACACTGGGGCCCGGTCCAGCTGGTCTGGGTTATGAGCCATCTCCTGGTCCCTTGCTGGCTGCTCCCCAAAGCTCCCCAGCCCCAAGGCGTTGGCCTGTGGCCAGAGGGCGGCCTGCCAAGACGAGGCCTTTGGGGTGGGCGTTCTCCAGCCTCAGAGCTGTGCCGCACAGAGCCCAGTGCCCTGTGGCAGGCAGGTGATGGGAGCAGGCCCCGGCAGCCCTGGGGCAGGTGGTCACTGGTCGAGAGCAGGCAGATGCTGCGATGGACCCTGGGGAGGAGACCCTGGGCACTGGGGGAAGGGCCTGGAGATCCAGCGGCCCACCCAGCACTAACCTCCATCCAAGGGCAGCTCTGTGTCCCACCCGTGCCAGGCAGCCCCCAACACCTGGGCAGGAGGGGTCCTGTCTGGACGGGGCAGGGGGTGGCGAGTACCCGGGGACCCTTTTAAATTCGTCATGCAGGCCACAGGGCGGCCCTTTGTCCATGCACCCAGAGCCCCCATGAGTCTTGGGGGGCAATGGATAGGCCCTGCACTGGAGCCCCAGCCATGCCCCCGATCCGCCCTCTCTGGGCCCCGGGAGGCAGAGATCAGCCGCAGTGCAGGGTGCCCCGGCCACCCCCCAGTCCCTGCCGAGTGCTGGCGGCTGGGAGCAGGGCAGATGTAGAGCCCTGCACAGTGACGGGCGGGGAAAGGGGGACAGCATGGGGTGGGGGATCCTCTGGGAACCTCCCTCCCCGCCATGATCCAGGGCTCTTAACACCCCTGCAGCAGGACCCTCGAGGCCGATACACCCCCCAGCCCCAGAGATCCTGCCCCATGTACCCCGTCCCCCCAGCCAGCACCAGGACAGGGGGCAGGTCGAAGGGAAGCCACGGGAGGCCGTGAGGGGCAGAGACCCCACCCAGCAGAGGAGCCCTGAGCTGCTGCAGCCTGAGCCGCTTGTGGACACTGAGGTTTCCTGGGGGGCAGGAAGTGTTTGGCACTTACGTCAGTTGCTATACCTGGCCCTGCTGGAGAAACCAAACCTGCCCTACCCCCTGCATCGCGGCGGGGGGCTCCCCACATCACCTCGTATTGGCTCCTGGGGCCCAGGAACGGGGCGTGGCCGCCCCCCTCGGGGGATATAGGGCCAGGGAGCGAAGGGACGACGCAACGCGACTACCTGGGGGGCAAGATGATCGCGGTGCTGCTGCTCTTCTCCCTGCTTGCGGGGGCGACTGGTAGGAGCCGGGGTGCCTTGGAGGGAAAACAATGCCTAAGGGATGGGAGATGAACCCAGGTGTCCAGGGAAGGGGCCCGAGCCCCCAGCCTGAGATGGGGCAGAGGGGTGAGGACAGGCCATTAACCCCGAGCACCCAGGCTGGGTCCCCACCACACCCCTTCGTCTGCTAGCTCCCGTCAGCACCCCCTCTGCTTAGATCATCGCAGTCTCCATCACCCCCTCCTGCCACTCCCCTCTGTTGTCCCTCCCCTCCGGGCTCCTCGCCCCCCCCCCCCATTCACTCCAGCCTCCCCCTGCGGTTCCCCCCCATTGTGTCTCTCTTCCCTATTTCCAGCTCCCCTAGTGTAAAGAGTTGGGGGCCTGCG
>NW_020664400.1:3019695-3033376 GCF_002925995.2 Terrapene triunguis
GGGGGGGGCCCTTCATTCTGCCAGTTCTCTCCCCTTCTAGCCCTGGCCCTGCCCCCCGAGTGCCTGCAGGGCCCCGAGTTTTGGTGCCGGGACGTGGCCACAGCAGCCCAGTGCGGCCGACTGCAGTTTTGCCTGGAGTACGACTGGGACGAGCTGCCCGAGGTGAGCGAGCTGGTGCCTCCAGGGGGCTGGGCATGGGGGCTTCGGTGCCTCCCGGCTGGTGCGGGTTGGGGGTGGGATCGGTGGGCACCTGGGGGCTTATTCCCATCCCTCCGAGACCCCAGCACAGGCTACTGCCCTTAGGGGGGCCCACGGTACACCCCTGGGGGGCCCTGATTCACCCCCTGCCAGCTCCAGAGTCCAAACCCCCACTGCCCCAGGACCCCACGCACCCGGGAAGGCGGCCTCTGCAGACGGGTTGGCAGGATGTGTTGGGAGGCACTGACCTGGCTGCTGTGTCCCGGCACAGGGCGCTGACGAGCGGCACCCCCTGGTGAAGTGCTGGGTGTGCAACAAAGTCATCAGCAAGCTGAAGAAAATGGTGTCCAACACGCACAACACAGTAAGGACCCCTTGCCGGGTAGCGAGTGTGCAAGGGGGGATAGAGTGCACGTGCCAAGGAAGGGGGCCTAAGAGTGAGTGTGCTAGGGTGGGCATGTGCAAGGTAGCCTGTGAGAGTGGCAGGGCACGTGCCAGGCGGCGTGGGGGGGATGAACACATGCAAGGGAGAGTGCAAGGGCGGGTGGGAGCGTGCGAGGGTGGGTGGGTATGTCTGAGGGAGTGTGCGATGGCAGGTGGAAGTGTGCAAGGGTGGGTGGGTATGTTTGAGGGAATGTGCGAGGGCAGGTGGGAGCATGCAAGGGTGGGTGGGTATGCCTGAGGGAGTGTGTGAGGATGGGTGGAAGTGTGCGAGGGTGGGTGGGTATATCTGCAGGAATGTGCGAGAGCGGGTGGAAGCGTGCGAGGGTGGGTGGCTATGCCTGAGGGAGTGTGTGAGGGAGGGTGGAAGTGTGCAAGGGGGGTGGGTATGTCTGAGGGAGTGTGCGAGGGTGGGTGAGCATGTGCGAGGGTGGGTGTGCACCAGGCCCCAGCCAGTGCCTGCCCAACGCTCTCCTGCCATCCCCCAGAGCAGCGTGGCAATGGCCGTCAAGAAGATCTGCTCCACCTTCCTCTTCAGCTGGGTAGGCAAGTGCCACCGGGTGGTGGACCAGTACGTGCAGCCCATCGAGGACGGGCTGGCCCAGGACCTGGAGCCCCGCGACATCTGCGTCTCCATTGGCATGTGCAAGAGCCAGAGCCACCCAGGTGAGCGGGGCTGCCCCTGAGCCCACCGCGCCCGGCTGGGCAGATCCCTGGGGGGCTGGGTCCAGCGTGCTGGGAGCTGAGCACTGGGCTGGCTCTGTGGGTCCCCTGGCTCCAGGAGGGCAGAGCTGGAGTCTCCCCTGCAGCTCCCGCCCCCTCCCACCAGGGATCAGGTCTGGGGGTACCAAAGTCAGGGCGTGTGCCAGGGTCCCACCTCCCCCAGCCTGGCCTATGGGTGCCCCCTGCTCCCACCTGGGCTGGGAACCCAGCGGGGGGAGAGGGATGTACCACTGCTGTCAATGGAGGGGGAGGGGGCTTGCTCCTGGGCCATAGGAGCTGTGGGGTCACCCAGCCCCAGCCCTGCGGCCAGGCTGCTGCCCTCTGGTGCCCCCAGTTGGTCACTGGGTCCCTGCTGCCCAGCACCTCCCCCCAAGCTGCTCCTCCATCCTCTCTCCCTGACCCCTGCCTGGCACCAAGCCCCCACCCCAATCTGCTTCCCTGGAACACCCAGCCAGGCTGGAGGGTGCCCCCACGTGGCGCCCCCGGGCGATCCCCGGGGGAGATGCCAGGCCCACCCTGCGGGGATGGTGCCCAGCCCCGAATCACCCAAGGGAGCCCCAGGGTCTGTCTGCGCCCAGCAGCCTGGTGTGAGGGTCCCTGGGAGATCCAGCCGGGCTGGGGGGTGTTGCACCCACCTGGCTCCATGCTCCCACAGGCCTGCAGCTGGCTCCCAGGGGGCGGCCAGTCTGGGAGCTGCAGGAGGGGAGGCTGACGGGGGAACCTTAGGCAGGAGACACGGCACGTGCCCCCTGTCTGCCCCCGGGAACGATGGTTCAAGCCCTCTAGGGATCAGGCCCAGCCCCTGATCCAGCCCACACAAGCGCTGAGGAGGGGAGTCACCACCTGTGGCCCCTTCTCACTGACTCGAGGCTAGTGCCCCGAGCCGTCACCCCTCAGGCCCCCCCCCCCCTGCTGCCCGCCCCCCCCCCCCGGACTTTCCCAAGCCCCACCCCGTGCCGCGAAGGGCCCTTGGCTGTGCCCACAACCATCTCCAGCCCACGAGGGCACTTGAGACCAGGGAGCGCTCAGGGTTGGGCAGCGCCGCCCACATCAAAGGAGCCGCTCTGAAGAAAAGTGATTTCACAAGAGTGGCAGCTGCGGAAGTGGGCGCGGTGCCCCCCCCCCGCAGGAATGTGCTACCCCCCCCACAGGGATGGGGGGCCAGGGGGAGTTAAAGGGGCTCAGCGCGGCCACCCCATGGGCGGATCTCCAGGGCTCTGGCCGGGCCCAGCCAGTCTCCTTCCAGGGGGGTGTCAGCACAGAGCACCCCCCAGTCTGACCCACAGGCCCCGCTCCGGGCTCCGCTCGCAGCCGCTATGCGCCCCCTCTGGGGAGGCACAGACCGCGTTGGATTCCCAGCCCTCCTGTGAGGGGCGTGTGGGGCCAGGGCTCTGCCAGCTGCAGCCAGGAGGAAGGGGGCTCAGCCCATCTCTGCAGAACCTCCTGTGCGCCCCCACCCCGAGCTCTGCGCACCCACTTCCCACAACCTCTCCCCAGGCCCCAGCCCCCTCACGCCCGACCCCATGGGCAGCACTGGCCCAGTGCATGTCGCTCTAGTGGCCGGCCCCTGTCACGACACCAGCCAGCTGCTTGCTGCGCCCGGAGGGAGTTGCACCCTTAGCTCGGGCGCGAGCAGCTGGGCACTGACGGCCCTGGGTTCGATCCCTGCAGGGGGATGCAGGGTCTGTGGTCCTGGCTGTGAGCAGCTGGGGGGCTGGGCCCTGGCTGAAATAACACCCATATTCTCCGTGGTCTCCAGGGTGGAAGGTTCCTGGCCTGCGCCGGCCTCCGGCTGCAGAGAGCCCCGCGGATGCCATGGGACCAGGTGAGGACAGGGCCGGGGGGATGGGATGGGCCAAAGATGGGGGACAGAGAGTGACACTGACTAGGTGAAAATGGGGGCGGGGGAAGGGCAGGTGGTGGGGGACTGATGCCAGGATGATGGGCGTGACGGACAGATCCCTGTGGGGGCAGCACTAGGGGGGAGGGGTAGAGTCACAAGCTCCATGGGGTTCTGGGGTCAATCTGCCCTGACCAAGGGCTGGACACTGAGTGAAGCGCGGGGCCCGGGGCTGGGAAGCCCTGGCCGATCTGGGCTCAAGTTGGGGGATTTCTGTGCCCCCTGGGCAGGGACCAGGGGCCCTCAAGGCAGGTCCTGGACGGGCAGTGGCAGGGCAAAGCTCCCCCGTCCTGCCATGGCCACGGATTCCAGTCCTAGTCCAGACGCCTTCTCCCTAGGCCAGCCGGGCACCCTGGGGCAGTGTGGAGCTGGGGCCCCTAGTGCTGGCTGGTCCTCCCCTGCCCCCAGAAGGCCAAGGCCTGCCTGGCCCACAACCCACCCCGGTGCCTGGGGCAGCTGAGCCAGCTCCTGGGGGCGCAGGGGACGCCCAGCCCAGGGGGGCATGAGGACCACCTCTCCTCCCCCCTGCCCAGGGAGCCCTGGAGGAAGGTGCTGTACCCCTGGGATGGGTCACACGTAGCCAGGGCAGGGTCACCCGAGGCCCCAGAGATCGGCTGGGCTCTTGGGGAGAGGAGTGTCCCCTAATGGCCCTTCTGTCTGTCCGGCTTGGGTCAAGCTTCCCCATTCCCTGCACTGAGTCTGTCTATGTGTCCCTCACTGGCCTCTCTCTCCTCCTCAGATGGCGCGTGAGCCAGGGCAGAGCGGAGCCCCTGCTGCGCCCGGAGCCCCGTCAAGAGGGGCTGCCCCCAGCTGTGACACCCGCCCGGGAACCGGCCTTTCAATAAAGCTTCTGCCTGCAGCAATCGGGTCGTGGGCTCCTCTCTGTGCCTTGCGCCCCCAGCCTGTGGGTGCAGGTCTCGCCGCTCAGCCGCCAGGCAAATAACTGGGGGGGGGGGGGCAAATGCACAGCAAAACTCTACTTCTCCCCCCCCGGGGGCTGCCCTCTGCCCCGGGCTCCCAGGGGCTCTCCCATGCAACGCACTGCGCCCGCCCCAGGCCCCCCCAGAGCTCTATGACAGCTCAGCCTCCCCAGGGCACCCGCTGCCCTGGGATCTCCCATCCAGCCTGGCTGAGCGATCCATGGGGTGCCCGGACCCCTGCCTGGGGGTCGGAGCTGGGTCTCAAGGTGATTCTGTATTGGGGGGCTGGGCACAATCTGTGCTGCCCGCTGTCACCCGTCAGGGGCCCCCTCAGGATCAGGAGCGACGTCCCCACCCCCGGCGTGGCCTGGAGCCGTTGGCTGCCAAGAACCGGCCCCTGAGGGCCCTTGTGCCGCCAGGAGAGGCCAAAGCCAACAGCCCGAGCACCTGAGCACACAGCGCCATGCCCCTCGGGGGCAATGTCAACACGCCCCAGGTGGGGCAGGTGAGGGCCTGGGCCCCCATCGGGGGGGTGGGTGACGGCAGCAGGAGCCCAGGACTCCGTGGCGCCAGCCTGCCCTTCCCGCAGGCCTGGGGGCAGGTGCCCTGGGCTAGGCACTGACTGCCTGGGGGCACGTCGGGCCAATCGAGGGGCCCAGCGGGGGAGGGGCAGGCTGTATGCGGAGCTGGGGGCGGGATTCGCACTTGCCAAACGAGTGACCTCATTTCACTGCCCCCCCCCGCAAACAGCCCCCAGCCCTCAGCAAAGGACAAACCGGCGACTCCCCCCGGCCCAGCCTGGCGGTGAATGGGCCACTCGGGGCTGTTTGCTCAGCTGCACCAGCCTCCAAGCGGGCGGGGCTGGATCCTGATCTAGGACCAGGCGTCTGGCCCTGCTCGGTCCAACCCCCACTCCCGGTCCAGAGCCCCCCAGCCTCCCTGAGGCCTTGTGCAGCCCGGGGCTCTGACACAGGGAGCCCCACGCCAAGTGGTACAGGCACAAGGCACGGGGGCCTGGTCACACGCCCCACATTTGGGGGGATGCCAGGCCTGGGTTCAGCCACAGACTGAGCCCTGAGCGCACTGGCTGGGTCACATGGGCGTCAGGCCCCCATTGATCACCACAGACAGAAACCTGAGTGAGACTCCAAACGGCATCTTACAGGGCTGAGCTGTGGGGGGAGCCCAGGGCTGGGATAGCAGGGGCTGCAGATCAGGAGTGAGGGGCACTGGCAGAGCTGGGAGGTCCAGGGCTGGGGTAGCAGGGGCTGCAGATCGGGAGTGAGCATAGGCAGCGAGCATGGGGCCTGTGCTCCATCAATATTCAGGAACATGGGCCCGGCTCCACCAATGTTTGGGCTTATATTTAATCAGAGCCATCCCGTCCATAGGACAGACCAGGGCAACCACCCTGGGCCCCGCGCTTCGGGGGGCCTCACACCTCAGGAGGCCGTGGAGTCCAGGGCAGCCTGGGGGATCAGCAGGGGCCTGGCGCCAGCAGCAGCGAGTGACCTGGCCCCACGCCACCCTTTCCCCCAAGCCTCTGCCCCTGCCCCACCTCTTTCTGGCTTCTGCTCCCTCCCCGAGCGATGCCGGGAGCTGGAGGGGCGAAGCAAAGTGGGGCAGGCTGGGGCCAGCTCACTTGCTGCTGCCAGCACCAGGCCCCCCGCTAATCCCTCAGGCCACCCTGGATGTGGACCCCACATCCCCCTGAAGCGTGCGGCCCCCCAAAGTGCGGGGCCCGGGACTGTTACCCTGATTAGTCCTATGGACGGGATGGCTCTGCTTGGACCCATTCTGGGCACCCCCAAAAATTATACAAACCTGGTGCCCGTGGGAGTGAGGGGCACCGGCAGAGCTGGGGGGCCAGGGCTGGGATAGCGGGGGCTGCAGATCGGGAGTGAGGGGCACCGGGGCTGGACCCCAGCTGAGTACTTTTGCCTCTTAGCCACTCACTTTGCTGAGTTTAATCCAAGCCCCACCCCTGCTCCTCCAGGGGGATCCTGGGCACAGTCCCATTGGCCGGGCCGGGCCCCCCTCGCCCAGCATGGCTATAAAAGGGGCGCGGGATGCGGGTGCTCGAATTCTTGAACTCAGCATGGCTGGGTCCCGGCTCCTTCTGCTTGCCCTGCTCTGCGGAGGCTCAGGTAGGAACAGCCACCGGGACTGGGCTGCCGCCCTCCACCCCTACGCTGCCTGGGACAGGGAATCGGCCCCACGAATCCAGCCAGTATGGTGCATGGCCCCGGGCTGGGAGGGGAGCGATGGGCACATGAGGAGAGCCCCTGATGCGGGTGTCTGCGAGGCGGGGGGACCCCTCACAGACAGCAAGGGCTGGGGGCAGAGATGTCTGAGCCATGGGGAGTGGGCTGTAGGGGACCCAGCCGGGCCCCTGGGGGAGCGATGAGACGGGACCTCATGGACCTTCCTGCCCCAGGCTGGGGGAGATGGGACAGGGCTGGTTCTCTCAGCTCTGCCCTCCAGGCCTGGATCTCCTCCCCAGCGATGGGCGCATGGGGTGGAGGCAGGAGGGACCCTTCCACGAAGTCCTTCACTCCCCACAATGGGCCAGAGCTGCTCCTTGGACCCGGGGCAGACCCCTGCATCTCCGCCCCATGTGCAGCGCCAGGGTGCCACCAGGTCGCTGTGAGACTAACCCAGAGCCCGGAGGGGCAGCTGTAGCCCAGACATGGGAGAGCTCAGAGTGTAAGAGTCCAGGGGACAGGACTAGGACTCCTGGGTTCTCTCCTCAGCCCTGGGAGTGGAGTGGGGTCTAGTGGTTAGAGCGGGGGGGACAGGGGCTGGGAGACAGGACTCCTGGGTTCTATCCCAGCTCTGCTGCTCACTCTGGATAACTTCCCTTTCCTGTGCTGTACCTCAGTTTCCCCATCTGTAAAAGGGGCTAATGCTGCTGGCCCACCTTGGGTAAGCGCTTTGAGATGCAGAGACCTCTAGAAGGGCGGCTCTCGCTGTGGGGAGAAAAACCTCTGGCTGCCAGACCTGGTCCCCTGGTTTTGACGGCGCCTTTCACTGACGTCCCGCAGCCCAGTTGCCATTCTGTGGCTGGTGTCGGCTTTGCAGGCATGGACCGGCCAGCTCAGCCACAGGCTCTTTGCTGTCCCAAAATGGAGCATCCCCTTTGGAAACACGTCCTGCCTTTGACGCTGTCACGTGGGTGGGGAATTCAGCAGAGGCTGGTGGAAGATGTGGAGCCAGAGAGCGCTCCCAGCCGGGGCAGATCGCCGCCTTGCATGCTGGTTTTCTGCCATGGCCGCTCGGGCTGGGTCTCCGCAGGGGCCTTTCGTCAGGAACTCAGGCAGTTTGGGGGATCCAAACTCATGCTTCAGGGCACAGGGGTCAGGAAGGGATTCTTAGCGCTGTGCCCAGCAGCCAGGTGCATTTGGGGGCTTCCCCTCCCCCAATGTATCCAGCATTGGCTGCTACTGGGCAGGTAGGGCAATCGGTCGGTTCCAGTGGTGGGCCTGGTGACCAGTGTCCTGGGGGGGGGAGGGGGCTAGAAATTGGGGGGCAGGGGATGGGTTGCGGTTCCCACCCAGCTCCCCCTCCAAAAACCCCAAATACAGGGAGGGGGAACCAAGGGCTGGCTGCACATCCTGCGTGGGCAGCCCCACGCCCCATAGGGGGAGTCCATGTCTGGGCTTCACAGGAGCAGGGGAACCGCCCCCAGGGCAACTCAGTGGGGCGGGTCCCTCACTCCCACAGGGTCTCGCCTCTTCGCGCCGGTGTGTGAGCAAATGGGGCAGGAGGGGTCTGAGCGTTTCTAGTGCCCTGTCCTGGAGCCCAAAGGGCCAGATCGAGCCCCCTGCCAGCAGAAGGACGGATCCCCCAGATCCAACTCTGTTCTGCCCTGGGTCTGATAACGCGCTCGTCACCGCTGGGGTGGGAGGGAGGGAGGGATGGATGGCGAGAGGGAGGGACCGGAGGACGGTGGGAGGAAGGGGGGCGGGGATGGATGGAGGGACAGACAGAGGGAGCGAGGGATGACTGGACGGAGGGAGGGACAGACAGAGGGATGCAGAGAGGGAGGGACGGGGGAGCGTTGGACGAAGGACAGCTGCCCCAGCACGGAGGCTGTCTGTCCCTGGTGCCGGCCAGGCCCCAGCTGCGTGTCACTAACCGGGCCTTGGCCTCTTTCGTCCCTAGCCCTGGCCGGGAGCCCGCTGGCCCAGCAGGGCTGTGCCGAGGGCCCGACGTTCTGGTGCCGGAGCCTGGCGACGGCCGTGCGGTGCGGTGCGGTGCAGATCTGTGCCCAGGCCGGCTGGAACCAGGCTGCTAAGGCAGGTGCCGTCCGTGCCCCACAGCCTGCTGCGGTGGGGCTGGGTGAGATGCGGGGGGGCCATTCCCTGCCAGCCGGGGGCTGCGGCCAGGCAGAGGCATGTGCTGTCAGAGCCGCAGGTCCCGGGATCGGGGCCAGCGGGGAGCCTGGCTAGGGGCAGCCAGCATGTCCCCGAGCCCCGGGGGGCTTGGCCCCAGCCCTGTCCAGGGAGCCCTTGGGAGGCCGGCAGGGAGAGGGTTGGGTGGGGCCAGAACCGGGGTCCCAGGAAGGGGGGTGGCCACAGCTGGCCCTTGGCCTGGGGGGGCTGCAGCTGAGTGGCCCTGGGGCCCCCACAGGAGCCATGGCTGGGGCGTGGGTGGGAGCCGTGGGGGGGCTGGTGGCTCAGCCATGAGGCGGGGCGCTGGGGGGTGCCCTAGGCGCGCTGGCCCTGGGCCATGCCCTACTGACGGGTGTGCGGGGAGAAGGAGGAGCAGCTGGGGCCCCACAGAGGGGCCCTGACCCCAGCCCCTGCCCCCCACTCAGCCCCTGACGTGGTCTCTCCCCCCCAGGAGGACATGTGCGCGGACTGCGGGCAAATCGTCACCATCCTGACCCGCATGGCCAAGGATTCAGCCTTCAAGGTACTGTGGGGAGCCAGGGCTCCTTTCTGCTAGGCCTGGGGGGCGGGCGTTGGCTCTGCCCCACTCACACCCCTTCTCCCCACAGGACAGCATCCAGAAGTACCTGACCCACGAGTGCACCCTGCTGCCCCTGCACACCCTAGTGCCACACTGCCAGAAGGTGGTGGACACGTACTTCACCCTCTTCATCGCCTGCCTGGAGGGGCAGATCGTAAGTGGGACCCACCTGGCCCCTTCCCCGGGGGGTGGGGGATCCTTATCACTGCCTGACTTTCAGCGCCCAGCCAATCAGATAACAGGGGGGCCCTGCTGCCCTCGCACGATGGCACCATGCCAGGAAATAAAGCCACCCCCAAGGGCTAGCAGCCCAAAGGAGCACCAGCCACACAGCTGGGACATGGGCTGGTGGGGAAACTGAGGCACAGAGGGAGGGGACTTACCCGGGGTCCCAGTGAGTCAGGGACAGAGACTGGGACTAGAACCCAGGAGTCCCAGCCCTGCCTGCTCTACCCCACTAGACCTACTCCCCAGCCAAGGCCAGTCCTGCTGCCCTGTCCCTTGCTGGACCCACCAGGCACCCGAGCCTGCCCTGGGCTCGCTGGCAGACGCTGTGCCAAGGGGATGGTGACCCAACCCACTGAGCCCCAGTCTTGCTCTGCCGGTGCCCGTGGGCACAAGGGCTGGGCAGTGCTGGCTGGTCACCCCGCCTCACGATGGGCTGGCTGGGGTCACTGTCGTGCAGGGGTCTCTCCTCCTGCTAATCCAGCCTGGCAGACAGGAGAGCAGAACTGGGGCAGATTGGATCAGAATGGGCCCACAGCTGAACTGGGCAGTTCCAGCAGGGGGCGCAGGCAGTGACACCCCACAGCCAAGGGGTTCCCAGTCCCCTGCACCACTGGGATCCGCCCCTCCAGAGGAATTCCCAGCCCCAGGGGTCAGGGCAGTGTCAGAACTCAGGGGGCTCTGCTCCCGTCCTGGGGCCCCTGGGCATTGCTCCCCATTGTGTCACTCGTGGATCCCAGGGCACAAAACCACATCCCCCCTCCGCTCCCCCCGTGTCACTGACCACTGCTCTGCCCCTCAGAAACCCGCCTCCATCTGTGGCAGGCTGGGCCTGTGCCCCACGGACCCGTCGCAGGACCAGAGCCAGCACAAGTGTGTTCTCCAGCTGCTGCAGGGTCTCCGCCTGGACCTTCCCGATGGTCAGACCCAGGTACAGGCACCTCCACCCCCTCTGGGCCCAATCCTGACGCCATGTGGGGTCCCTCTACCTACTTCAGCAGAGCTGATGTGCTGAATTCTGGGGGCAGCTCCCCCATACAGAGGGCCAGCACCAGGTCTAGGTGCCCATACGTCCCCTCGTGCCCTGGGTGCCCCATGACACCACACAGCCTGATACCGAGCCCGTCCCTACACCATGGAATTGGGCTCCTGGATCCCAGCTTCACTGACAACCCCTGATGACTGACAAGGAAACCCCCCTGGAGCAGTCTGGCTGCCTGAGTCTGCTGAGAGCCTGAGCCCATCACTCTGAGGGGCAGCAGGGAAGCTACCTAGCCTTGAGCTCATAGAGCTGGGTCCTTTAGCTCAAGCAGAGGCTCAGGTTCAATGCCTGCCCTGGGGCATTTGACGGGGGGCCCGGGGAGCCACACTGAAGTTATTCAATTAGGGTGAAGTGCAAAGAATGGGGCAGACGATCCCCAAAGCTGGGGGATATTCCAATACTTAGATTTACCAGCCAGCCCAAAACAGCTTCTGTTATACCTCACCAGTTACCCAGCAGCCAGCAACACAGTTCCCTAAAGCAACCCAGCCTCAGGCCTCCGCCCAGACACCCAAGTCAAATACGATGGGGATTACTGAAAATCGTATTCATCATATAAGAAAGTTCTACCAATCCCAAAGGATCGGACACATCACCTCCCAGGTTAATGAGTATTCCAGATCTTACCCAAATACACGCTACAGCCAATTCTTATTAACTAAACTAAACTTTATTTAAAAAGAAAAGAGATGATTGGTTAAAAGATCAATATACAGACAGAGATGAGAACGGTTCTGAGATCAGATTCATAGCAGAGATGGGGAGCTTTGGAGTTCTCTGAATTAGTCCAGAGGTTACAGTCCAATGTCCTTATTCAGGGTGATCCAGGCGGGACTGGAGAGCTCAGTCTTATGACTTAAGCTTCCCTGGCATGAAGCATCCAGCAGATCTGAGATCAAAAGGATCCAGACCCAAGCAGGTTTTATACAGTTCCTGGCCTTCTCTTGACAGCTCGGAGTCCTTAGGTGAACAATAGACAATCATGGAGACTTGGAAGTAGACCTATTTCCTAAGCATCACCGGTAATTAGCTACACTGATTAACATAAGGCAATTTATCCATTAGGCAGTTGATCACAAACTTTAAAGAGACATCTAGACAATGACATTATTTCACCCAAGATTCATCTAAATCTTAATATTCCCTTTTGATCTCTGAATCAATAGCTATAATGACAGACAGGAACTGTCTGTTTACATGGCTAACATTTCACAAGCGATGAGTACACACATACAATTAGTATCACCTCTAATTCTCTAACAATACAGGGTTGCATTTCAAAGTTCTGGCCTATCTAACATGGAATGGCCCTAATTACCATTCGCATACTTTTCAAACATGTCTCTAAAGGTTGAATTTGGATCATTTATCCTGCAGGATGCTTAACCCTTTCTGGCCATGCGTTACACCCCCAGCGTGAGATTGGTGTAGACGGGAGTATTTGAAGCTCCTAGATACACCTTAAGGACCTCCCAATATTGATATGAGCTGTGTTTATATTGAATCCTTTGTAAGGCCAAATTAGTGATGCATCCTTTGGCTCAAGTTGACAACTTAGTCCATACTCTGTCAAACACTCTAGTGATTTCAGGATTGAGCCTATGTGTTAACTTAACATAGACATCAACGTTTTTCAGAGAGCACTTACTTTGACATTTAACCATGAAGGTGGTGAGGTGTTGTACCTCAGTTTCCCTTTTTGCACAGCAGTCCAAGCTTGTAATGGTTTTTCTGCTGTGGAAAGTTTTAGGATTGTGTATAGGCATTAGTGTGAAACCTCAACATTATTAGGCTTTCTAATACAAAGTGTGTTCTCATTGACCCAAACAGCATAATCATAAGGGTTTCTATTACACAGTATGTTTTCATGTACCACTCTTAACATGTTTGAGGATTTTCCCCATAAGTCATACACATTAGACATTTTTACAGTTTTTGGCATCAGCCATGAGAACTAGTTACAAGAATTAACATTAGTATTAATATTAACATCAAATCTGTCACAAGTGCACAATCACAATCACAATCATGTTTGTCATGCCAAACCTTTTGTTTAGCTACGTCATTCTTTAGGTCAGCTTGTTCAATATCCCTTTTGAACCTTTGTAGAGTTCCCTTTACCTCAGGGTTTTCTTAACATAGACTTTTAGTTTAACCACATCCTCAGGGCTTCGGTATTTTAGAGATGAGTGAGGCAAGTCTGTTAGGGCGTTTGCCTTTCAAGGGGCAACTTGCCTTCCTTCTTTTCCCTTTGTAGAGGGTTGAAATTTGAGCTTTCTGGTACACCATAATCTATGGGCTCGCCAGCTATGTGCTTATTGCCAGCCACTATGGGCAACTTTGTTCCTCCCTTGTGAGCTAGGGTATTTGCATGGACAACATGCCTTAAAGAGACACAACCATTTTCTATCATCATGTCCGAACTACAGTTCTACTGCTTTTCAGCTATCAATTTCTGCATCCACAAGGCATCAGATGCATCAGAGCTTACTAAGAAATCACCTGACATATCCAAAAGTGTCTATGGGACTATTTACAAGGCTGCTCTGCTGTGTAACGCCAGGAATCCAGCCTTCCTTTTGAACCTGAGACACAAACTGTTCACTTCCCATTTCAATTCATGAAGCCTCCTTTAAGCTAGCTCCACTGGATTTTTCCAAAGCAAAGTCAGTGGATTCATTTTCATTTGAACAACAAGGAGTCTGGTGGCACCTTAAAGACTAACAGATTTATTTGGGCATAAGCTTTTGTGGGTAAAAACCTCACTTCTTCAGATGCATAGAGTGAAAGTTACAGATGCAGGCATTATATACTGACACATGGAGAGCAGGGAGTTACTTCGCAAGTGGAGAACCAGTGTTGACAGGGCCAATTCAATCAGGGTGGATGTAGTCCACTCCCAATAATAGATGAGGAGATGTCAATTCCAGGAGAGGAAAAGCTGCTTCTGTAATGAGCCAGCCACTCCCAGTCCCTATTCAAGCCCAGATTAATGGTGTTAAATTTGCAAATGAATTTTAGTTCTGCTGTTTCTCTTTGAAGTCTGTTTCTGAAGTTTTTTTGTTCAATGATAGTGACTTTTAAATCTGTAATAGAATGACCAGGGAGATTGAAGTGTTCACTTACTGGCTTTTGTATGTTACCATTCCTGATGTCCGATTTGTGTCCATTTATTCTTTTGAGGAGGGACTGTCCGGTTTGGCCAATGTACATGGCAGAGGGGCATTGCTGGCACATGATGGCATATATAACATTAGT
>NW_020664400.1:3038376-3049526 GCF_002925995.2 Terrapene triunguis
CCTGAGGCTCTGGTGTCCACACTGCAGTGTGCAGACCCACCAGCTTAACTCGAGCTCGGACCTGCCAGCCCTGCAGGGACCTGGGATCTGGCCCTGGGTTAGCACAACTGCAGTGTAGACGCAAGGGGGGTTAGGCTTGAGCCCAGGTTCAAGCCAGGGGCTTACATTGCAGCGTAGACACACTAGAGAGCAGGGTGTTGGCCCTTCAACGGCAATTCCCCGGCCCAGTACTAGGCTGTCATGGCTATAGCCCAGAACTGAGGCATTCTAGGGCTCGTAGTGTGGAGTGATGCCGGGAGGTGGAGCCTGGGGCACCAAGGCATGCTGGGATGGGGCAAGGCTATAAATAAGCTGCGTTGTAATGCTGTCCTGGCCAGGCTGCCTTGGTCCTGGGCTTTGATGGCCCCTGGGGGTAGGACCAGGGCACTGGCTGGAGACGTTCCCTGGGGCTCATGTGTATTTCACACCTGCCTCTAGCTGCTGCTACGCTGCCCCCAGTCTTTGTGCCTCTCATGTTACTCCCTGTTGCCCCTGCAGAGCCACCCCTGGTGCCGCTCCTTGCCCAGAGCGCCGAGTGCCAGGCCTGCGTTGCTGTCATGGGCCTGGCGAAGTCGACCGTGCAGGCGAACAGCACTGTGGCAGACGTGGAGGCAGCTCTGCTTGGGGCCTGCAGCAGTGCCCACCTGGGCTGGCAGGAGGTGGGTGCCCAGGCCGCTGGCAGTGACACAGGAGTGATGAGGCCAAGGGGCATCGGGTGCCCTCCCCAAATGGCTCCTAGTTCCCAGCTCCTCCCCAGCGTCCCATTCCCATGGATGTGGCTGTCGGTGCCGGGGGATGTGACATGTTGGGTGGGGTTCCTGGCGGGCAGAAGGGGGCTGGAGGGTCTACACGAGGGGCTCTCTGTGAAGGTGGGGTCCATGCTGTGCTAGTGTCTGAGCTCCCTGCCCTTGGGGCCATGCCCCATGGGGTTTCTCTGCAAGAGAGGGCCCCTCACAGGTGAAGCCAGCCGTGCCCCTGAGATCTGCAAGGAGCGCCCAGGGGGCAGGAGGGCATCAGTGGGGAGGGGGTTGGGGCTCCATGCACAGACGACCAGGGGGAGACACTAACTCGCCTCCTCCCTCCCCAGTGCAAGAGCTTCATGGAGTGGCACTGGCCCCGGCTGCTAACCTTGCTGCCGAAGGCCTGGGACCCCCAGAGCATGTGCCAGGTAAGAGGAGTCACCCCCCCATCCCCAGCCAGGGATCCAGGCCACTTGCCCCAGCCAGGTGGCACCAGGACCTGAAAGGAAAATCCTGGGAGACTCTCTCAGCTACTGTGGCTCCCAGCCGGGCTCCCTCCGTCACCACTCAGAGGGGAGCTGCCCCCCGGCTGCCCTGTGCCCCCGACCTGCCCCTGAGGCTGACGGGCCTTGTGCTTTCTCTGCCACCCGCACACAGGAACTGGGCGTGTGTGAGGCTGGGACGGGCCCTGCTCCCGGAGCCGAGGGCTGCACGCTGGGACCAGCCTACTGGTGCTCCAGCCTGGAGACTGCCGAGCAGTGCCAGGTGAGTACCGTGCCGGGGGGGAGGCACATGGGCAAGGGACCATCCAATGCACACTCAGCTTTGCCTCCCCTCACTCCCCTGGGAGGCCCCTTTCCACCCCAGCTCCAAGTAGGAGGGGGGACACAAGACCTGCTCCAGGTCCATGGGGGCCCCTTTCCCAGCATCACTGGGGCCCAGATTCCTCCTGCCTGTGCAGGTCACCCCAGCTGGAGCCAGGCTGGGGCCACAGAGGGGCAGGAGCTGGAGGGGATCCCGTCTGGCTCTAACGTCTCCTCTCCCCATTCCCTTCCAGGCCGTGCAGCACTGCCAGGCCCACGGCTGGGCATAGCTGGAGACACGCCAGGCTGCTGAGCCAACTCTCCCCTGCCTGCTGCCAGCCCAACCCCTCCCTCTCCTCCCCCCGGGCAGCCTCCACTTTCAATCTCACCCCTTGAGAGCGATTTCCTCCCCTCTGCCCCCCCAGCCTTGGCTACCCACTCAGTGCTGCTGGCCCGTGCCTGTGCTCTGCCCCAGGGCGTGTGGCACCAGCGGTAATGCTTGCGACTCCAGCACTGCTGGGATAGTCCTTGGGCAGGACCACAGCGGCTTAGAGATCTCACATGGCCCCTCCTCGCTGAGGAGACGCCTGCCTTCGGAACTAGGCAGCTGGGGCCAGTGTGAGCAGCCGGGCCGAGATTCCTGCACCGAGCCGGAGCTGTCATCGCACATCCAAGGCCCCTGGGTGCGCTACAGCTAGAATTGCCAGGCCAGGCCAACCCCACCGCGCAGTTCCCACACATGCCTATAAAGAGGGTCCAAGGCAGCGTTTGGCACGTGTTGCATCTCGCAGGCAGCTGTGGCCTGAAACCCAGCTGAGATCCAGCTCCATGCTGGGACCCTGTTTGCAAGGTGGACTGCACCGTAGACAGGAGGTGGGAGAGGAGAACTGGCCAAGCTCCTGTCTCTCCTGGGCCAGCTGCTGAGTGCTCCTCAGAAAGGGGGAGCTTACACTCCCACTGCCCACTAATGCCAGCCCAACTGTGCCCTTCACAGGCCCCCCTGCGAGGGGCGTGGCTGCTGCAGGGAGGACCCCCCCCCCCCCCCCCCCGAGGGGCTGGGCAGATCCCATCCTGTGCTGGGAGCATGACAGTATTTCACACACTTGCAGGAAGCAAATTCTAACTGCTTTGCTCCTGCACCCCTGGATAGCAAGGGGCCCGCGTGTGATGCAGCCACCTCCTCCCCTCCCCTTGCAAAGGGAGCAGCCTTCGAGGGATGTAGCCTCTGCAAAAATTTGGCTCCAAGATTTTGAGCATTGAGTCCATGGGCTGAGGCGGGGGGGGGGGGCAGGGGGAGTTAAGACACAACACACACTATTCCCTGCCCCAGTGCCACTTAGAGACTGCTGCCCTGCTGGCCGCGGGGCACTGGGGCAGAGGGGAGCTGTGGGGCTGACGGTGCTGCCTGCTGTACAAGAGAAGGGTCTCACGGCAGCTGAGTCACAGCGAGAATCACACGCTGGCTTGGCTCCCACATCAGAAGACGTGCTTCCCCCCAGCTGCGCGCTTCGCCGCAATGATAAAGCCACAGCAGCCTCTACACACCGACGGCACATCTGAAATGCCCCCCGTCTACAACGTTCAGCTGCTTCAGGAAACACCCCCTCCCCCCCGAGGGTCAGCCCCCCTGCTCCCCCTCGCTTGGTGTAGCGGGTGAAGGCTCCGGCTTGCTGTATGGAGAAATGTACCTGACAAATAAAGCTTTGGATTCACACTGTGACTGGCCAGGGTGAGATTACGCCCTTCACATCCCCTCCAGCCCCTTTCCAGTTCCATCTTCACTCTTTACTACCCCAGATTGACTGGGGTTTTTAACATCCTTCCCGTGGCAGCGTTGGCAGCCAGGCCCACTCCAGGCACCTCCATCCCTCTCTGGCGTTGGCTGCTGCTTCCAGTCGCTCTGTGGGACGGCATGCCCCCACCCTGCCCTCCCGCAACGGGTTCAAAAGGTTTCTCTCTGGCACCCTCTTTCCTCACACGACAGCTTCTCATGGGAGTGAGAACAGGCCCCAATGCTGCCCTCTGCTCATGGCACAGCCAAGCTGCCGGGGGGCAGTTCCTCCGATCTCCTGGCTGGGGAAGACGCCGTCCCAACCAATGCCTACAATCTGGCCTAGACACTTATTCTCAAAAGGTGTCTAGCTTTCTGGCCACCGTTTTAGTACTCTCCAGCTCTTGTGGCTGTTCGTTAACACCAAGCTCACAGTTCAATTTCAATTCGATCCCCTCAAACACTGGGTGTTTAATACACCTCTGTTAGAGGCTCCCTGCACTGGCTGTAGGTTCATGGGCCCAGTTCTCAGCAACTGTAAATAACGGAGCAGGAAGCAGGTTCATGAAGAAGATTGTCCCGTTTTTCACATACCCCCTCCCATGTAGAATTTCCCACTCAGTCCTGCTGGTTTTCACTGGTGCTGTTACAGCAGCTCTGATGCACACGGTCATAGCAGCAGAGTGTAAAACCCCCCGAGAACCAGTGATGACAAAGAACAGGTGCTCCAAGCCAGGGGTGAGGAGCAAGGGGGGATGGTATTGGGGCAGGACAGATTTCAGTTACCTGGGCATTTCAAGAGGCAGATATGGCACTTTTGAAAATCACCAGGCATCTATCTGCATCACACACTGTTAAAAATCCAGCCCTAGGAGCCTAAATCCCTTGTAAAGGCAGGATATAGGCTCCTAAATCACCTAGTTTCTGACCGTTTGACCCTAAGGTCCTAGGAGCTCCTTGCTGGTGGAAGATGTGCCAGCATCATCCAACGTGTGACTTTAAACCAGTGCTGCTCTTACTTCAGTTTCAGACGCTCATTGGGATTTAGCTCTAGGCAACTGGGAGCGCACAGGGTGACGGGAAATAAGCCGCTGTGATGCAGCAACACTCAGGGGTTTACACCCGTTTAACTCTAGCAGTGTAAATAGTGACCGAAGAGCCTCTCTAGACACAGCCTTGCAGCAGCTTAGTTCCATTTGTGCCAGCCCATGTGGACAGCCGGTAGCTTGGAGTCAAATCCTGGCTCTTATCCTGGCTTTTCATCAGAGCACTTTAGAGAGGTCAGTGCCATCAACGCATTTTAAGGATGAGGAAACTGAGGCACAGACAGGCAGTGACTTGCCCAAGGTCACCCTGCAGGCCAGCAGCAGAACTGGGGCTCGAACCCAGGTCTCTTGAGTCCCAGCTCAATGCTCCATCCACTAGGCCACACTGCCTCGCAGTGCCATTTGAAACCAGTGTCAAACCACGCCTCTGATTACACCAGTGCAGGGACAAGAGGAGGATTATAGCACAACAGGGTGTAACCAAGAGGGTGGGGGAATTGCTGGCTTAAACAAAGGAAGGGCAGTTCTAACACTTACTGCCACCAAGCCCCTGGTCAGATGGAACATGTCCCATCATCCTCTCTGCCCGCCCTACTTCCCATGCCCTGGGAACCCGGAGCCACACACCCGAAGCAGAGGCTGGGGGAAAGCAGCAGGCTTCAGAAGGAGCCTCCTGAGCGAATACGCTCCATCCGTGCACTACCCTCCACGGGGCTCCTCCATGGCCTGCCTGCAGTGTGCAAAGTCACCAACATCCAGCAGCAAAAAGGTTACGTGGCCTTGTTTTCACACTGACACAAACAGCTCTGTCACTTCTCTAACTTGCTAAAGCCACAGCGACCAGCTCCTGTCTGCTATCTCCCACCATCAGCGGCTGACACACTTTTCCATCAACAGGCTCGTGGGATCGCTTCAAAGAGACCCCAGTGGTGTGGTTCCACTCTGACCCCCCTCAGATGTGGTGGGCGAGCGCTCCTCCCCTTCTGAAGGGCGCTCCCACACCCTGACCAGCACCTTTAAATTTATTTAATTTATTCTCCAGGGGAGGCCAGGGCATAACAGAAGGAGGCTGAGAGCAGTTAGAGGAGCTAGGCCCAGCCCCCAAGGGTACTGGGGTGCCAAGTCCCATCCATTTCAATAGGAGTTTGGTACCCAAATACCTTGGAGGGTCTGGCCCCTGCTGGCTCCTTAGGAAAATAGGAGCTGGGGGAGCTCTCCCGAGCAGGGAAAGGAGTTGTGCCTGGTTTAGAAGAGGAGGGTCCATCCCAGATGAGGGGGAGGGCACTCGAACAGAAGCTGGGCTAGGTGGGACAGCCCTGCCAAACTCCAACAGCCAATGGCAGGCTTCTCACCTCTCTGACAGGGTGTGAGATCCCACACCCCTCCTGGCCCCACCTGAGTGGAGACAGAAGCAGGCGCACTGAACAGATGGGATTTCAGAAGCAATGAGGCCAGGCAAGGGAAATAAAAAACAGGCCTGAACTCCTTTAATGCACATAAGGAAGCAGGACTGGCAAGTAGAAGAGAGGCCGTTCCTGCTCCAAGCCTCGCTAGTCACTGTGCCCAGGGCACGATCTGCTCCAGCAACCAGCCAGCGGCAGTACAGCTGGAATAGGGACGTCAGTGGGACATGAAATGAGGGGAACAGCCTGGGTTCCCTGAAGAGTTTTCCAGACAGACAGCTGTCTGCGACAGGCAGGATCGGCTTCCTCTGCCACGGGCACAGGCCAAGGTTTGCCGGGGCCTGTGTGCAGCCAGAGACCAACTGAGCAGCAGAAGGGCACTGGGTGATCCATCCCACTGTCCCCTCGGAGGCTGGTGGAGAAGCTGATCAGGCTGAGTCCTGCTGGCACGTATTGTGCATTGTGCTAGGCCGGGGATGAGAAGCGCCGTCCAGCTGGGGGGGGGGGCTACGTCCCAGTCTCTCCCCCGGTTCCCTGGAGAGGATGGTAGTAAACATCTGTAGCACTCTGCTCTCCTCTCACGCCCCCTGCTGGTTGGTCTCGTCCTCATCCCGCCTCTTCCAGATCTGCAAAGAGAAAGGAAACCCATCACTTTGGGGTTCGTTTCCTGCCCTCAGCAGAGCTCAGGAAGGCAGCGTGGCCTAGTGGAGAAGGCACAGGGCTGGCAGTCAGGAGAGCCAGGCTCTGCTTCTAACCAACACGGACGCTGAGCAACCTTGGGCAAGGCACTTCTGTGCCTCAGTTTCCCCTTCTGTAAATTGGGGATACTCCCCCACTTACCCCCCTGTGATTCATATCTGGCCCCCACCACCATAGTAACAAAGCTCTTCACAATCTAGACGGTACATATCCTCTCACCGCCACGAAGCCAGGCAGTGCCCCTCTGCAGATGGGGAACTGAGAACATCAAATGACTTGCCCAGGGATTTCCCCCCTCAATACATTCATCCCCTTAGGGAAGGGAGAGCTCTATATCCTAGTAGGATAGGAAGGGAGTTGGTAGAGCATAGGCAGGAGCTAGTGAGGAACAGTCACACATTAAAGAGTCCCATTTAAACACAATACATGAAGGCAAGCAGCTGAGTATTGACAAAATGAACAAGTAATTCTATACAAATGCTAGAAGTCTAAATTCTAAGATGGGTGAACTCAAGTGCCTGACCTGAATGAGGATATCGCTATAAGAGGCATCGTGGAAAACTGATGGAATGAGAATAATCAATGGGAAGTGGTAAAAGCAGGGTACAAATATACAGGAAGGACAGAGTAGGTTGCGCTAGTGGGGGGGATGGCACTGCATAGAGGCAAATAAAGTAAACATCTGAAATGAATCAAACTGTGCCATAAAATCTCTACGGACAGAAATTCCACGCTTAACCACTGAGCATTTAACAGCTGAGACATACTACCGACCACCTGGCCAGGATGGTGATGATGACTGGGAGAGGTAATTCTTGATTTAGTCCAGAGATGGGCGAACTATGGCCCGCGGGCCACACCCGGCCCGCGGGACCATCCTGCCTGGCCCTTGAGCTCCCGGCTGGGAGGCTAGCTCCTGGCCCCTCCCCCACAGCCTCAGCTCGCCGTGCCGCCAGCGCTCTGGGCAGCAGGGCTGCGAGTTCCTGCCGGGCAGCTGCATGAGCTGCCGGGAGTAGTGTATTAAATTGTTCCCCGTAGGAATGTGCTACTTACGGTGTACTACTTACAGCTGCCAGTCCTGGTGCTTCGTAAGTAGCACATTCCTACGGGGAGCAATTTAATACAATACACCCCGAGTAGGGAAGGCTGTGCCTCCCCACACAGCCTGGCCCTCGCCCCCTATCCGCCCCCTACCACTTCCCGCTCCCTGACTGCCCCCCTCAAAACCCCCACCCATCCAACCCCCCCGCTCCTTGTCCCCTGACTGCCCCCTCCCAGGACCCCCCCATCCCTAACCGCTCCCCCGGGACCCCACCCTCATCCAACCCCCCGCTCCCTGTCCCCTCAGACCCCCTGCCCCTTATCCAACCTCCCTGCCCCCTTACCATGCCGCTCAGAGCACCAGGACGGGCAGCCATAAGTAGTACACCATAAGTAGCACATTCCTATGGGGAGCAATTTAATACACTACACTAGCCCTCCATAGAGTTTTGGCCCTCAGGCCAAAAAGTTTGCCCACCCCGATTTAATCCTAAATGGAGCACAGGATCTAGTCCAAGAGGTGAATATACACCTCTACCCCAACATAACGTGACCCGATACAACATGAATTCGGATAGAACAACGCGGTAAAGCAGCGCTCCGGGGGGGGGTGGGGGGGTGCTGCACACTCCGGCGGATCAAAGCAAGTTCGATATAACACGGTTTCACCTGTAACACAGTAAGATTTTTTGACTCCCGAGGACAGCGTTATATCGGGGTAGAGGTGTAGCTGAACCCAAGCTAATAAAAGACCATAAATTTAACATCCTTGTAGGGGGGAAAATGCTGAAGAAACCCATCACAGTAGTATTTAACTTCAAAAAAGGGAACAACACAAAAACGAGGAAGCTAGTTAAACAGAAATTAAAAGGAACAGTCACAAGGGTGAAATGCCTGCAAGCTGCATGGAGACTATTTAAAAACACCATAATAGAGGGCGAAACTAAATGTACACCCTCAAATAAAATAAACGATAAGAGGACCAAAATAATGCCACCAGGGCTAAATAGCAGAGTAAAAGAGGCAGATGCAGGCAAAAAGGCATACTTTAAAAATTGAAAGTCAAATCCTACTAAGCAAAATACAAAGAAGCATAAACTCTGGCAAGACAAGTGTAAAAGTATAATAAGGCAGGCCAAGAAAGAATTTGAACAGCAACTAGGCTAAGGAGACACAAACTAACAGCAAGAAATGTTTAAAGTATATCAAAAGCAGAAAGCCTACCTAACAGTCAGTGGGGCCGCTGGCCAATCGAGGTGCTAGAGGAGCACTCAAGGAAGACATGGCCACTGCGGAGAAGCTAAATGAATGCTTTGCATGGGTCTTCACTGCAGAGAATATGCAGGGAGATCCCAACACGAGCCATTCTTTTTAGGTGACAAATCTGAGGAACTGTCCAAGAGGTGTCAGTAGAGGAGGTTTTTGACCAAATTGATGAATTAAACAATAAGAAGTCACCAGGACCAGATGGTATCACCCAAGAGTTCTGAAGGAACTCGGATATGAAATTGCAGAACTACTAACTGTGGTCTGTGACCTACCGCTTAAATCAGCCTCTGGACTGGAGGGTAGCTCCTGTGACACCTATTTTTTAAAAAGGTTCCAGAGGTGATCCTGGCAGTTACAACCCAGTAAGCCTAACCTCAGTACCCGGCAAATTGGATGAAACTATAGTAAACTACAGAATTATCAGACTCAAGAGATAAACACAGTATGTTGGGGAAGAGTCAACATGGTTTTTGTAAAGGGAAATCATGCCTCACCAATTTGTTAAAATTCTTTGAGGGAGTCAACAAACATGTGGACAAGGGTGTATATCTGGACTTTCAGAAAGCCTTTGACAAGGTGTCACGGAGTCCCGGGGCGATGCTCTGGAACTGCTCCCCACAAAGCCAGTCAGGACTTTGGGGAGCCTCCTCTCCCTTGGAGCAGACTGTCTTCAGGGCAAGAAGCTCACACGGCTTCACCTCCTGGGTCTCTCCTTGGAGCATTCAGCATATGCCCCTCCGTGTGCTTCCCACAGCGAGTCTGCCCAGGTGGGGTCCTGGGGAAACCAGAGGGTCCTGCACCCCCACTTCGCAGTCAGACGTGACTCTTAGCCAGCCAGTAAAACAGAGGTTTATTAGATGACAGGAACACGGTCTAAAACGGAGCTTGTAGGTACAGAGAACAGGACCCCTCAGCTGGGTTCATTCTGGGGCCCAGCGAGCCAGACAACTCACGTCTGCACTCACTTCCCGTCCCCAGCCAGCTCCAAACTGAAAACCCCTCCAGCCCCTCCTTTCTGGCCTTTGTCTCTTTCCCGGGCCAGGAGGTCACCTGATCTCTTTGTTCACCTTTAGCTATTCCCTTGCAGGGGGGAAGGGCCCTGGCCATTTGTTGCCAGGATACAGAGTGTCCGCCATTTATGCATACTGGAGACTTAAGAAATGCATAAGGGAAACTGAGGCACCCACACAGTATTCAGAGGAAACATTAAGAACAGTCCCACTTCGTCACACAAGGTCCCTCACCAAAGGCTCTTAAACAAAGTAAGCAGTCATGGGATAAGCAGGAAGGTTCTCTCATGGGTCAGTAACTGGTTAAAAGACAGGAAACAATGGTCAGTTTTCACAATGGAGCAAGGTAAATTGCAGGGTTCCCCAAGTATCCGTACTGGGACCTGTGCTGTTCAACATATTCATAAGTGATCTGGAAAAGGGGGTGAACAGTGAGATGGCAAAATTTGCAGATGATTACTCAAAACTGTTAAGTCCAAAGGTGACTGCAAAGAGCTACAAAAGAATCTCACAAAACTGGGTGATGGGGCGACAAAATGGCAGATGAAATTCACTGTTGATAAATGCAAAGTAACGCACATTGGAAAACATAAACCCAACTATACAAACAAAATGACAGGGTCTAAATTAGCTGTTACCACCAAAAAGATCTTGGCATCATCATGGGCAGTTCTCTGAAAACATCTGCTCAGTGTGCAGCAGCAGTCAAAAAACCTAAGAGCACATTAGGAACCATTAGGAAAGAGAGAGATAATAAGAGAGAAAATATTATAATGTCACTATATTCAGCCATGGTGTGTCCACACCTTGAACATTGTGTGCAGTTCTGGTTGCTTCATCTCAAAAATGGTATATTGGAATTAGAAAACGCACAGTGAAGGGCAACAAAAAATGATCTAAAAAATAAAAAGGAGTCATAAAAAATGGAAACTAGGACAGATTACAAAGGATGAATATAGGCAAACACAGGAATGCAGGGGCAAGATTAGAAAGGCAAAGGCACAAAATGAGCTCAAACTGGCTAAGGGAATAAAGGGAAACAAGACGACTTTTTATCAATACATTAGAAGCAAGAGGAAGACCAAGGACAGGGTAGACCCACTGTTCAGTGAGGAAGGAGATACAGTAACAGGAAACTTGGAAATGGCAGAGATGCTCAATGACTTCTTTGTTTCGGTCTTCACCTAGAAGTCTGAAAGAATGACTAACATAGTGAATGCTAATGGGAAGGGGGTAGGTTAGAAGATAAAATAAAAAAAGAACAAGTTAAAAATCACTTAGGAAAGTTAGATGCCTGCAAGTCACCAGGGCCTGATGAAATGCATCCTA
>NW_020664400.1:3059526-3119143 GCF_002925995.2 Terrapene triunguis
CCCCCCTGCCACCCAACTCGTGGGTGGCAGTCTCCCCCTCTCCCAGGCCTGAGGAGGCTGGGACCTATTGTCATTGCTCAGCCCTGCCTGAGGGCCTGAGCCCCTGACTCATTGTTGCCCCGCCCGGACCCGGGCCTGGGCTTCCTATTGCTTGTACTGTCACTGCTCACCCCTGTCTGAGGGCCTGAGCTCTGACTCTGCACTGCCCCAGGGCCTGGGCTCCGCACTGTTTGTACTGCTACTGCTCAGCCCTGCCTGAGGGCCTGAGCCCTGACTCATTGTTGCCCGCCCTGACCCAGGGCCTGGGCTTACGGTGTTTATTTCAGTTACCGTAAGGGCTGCCGAGGGAGACCCCCGCGGACAGATTAATTCCCCCAAACGACTGTGTGTAGTGAGCCGGTGTGGCTCCCCGCCGCCCCGGAGAGGGTCGAGTCCTGGTTAACCCTTGTACACCCACTAACCCCACTTTTTTGTCCTATGACTGCCCATTTCACCTTAAATGGTCTCTTACCATACGTGTTACTCCTTATGCTAAACAACCAGTTCCACCTTGTATTTAGCTGTGACACTGAGTACCCTAAGAGCTCTGTGTAAGCTCGAAAGCTCGTCTCTTTCACCAACAGAAGTTGGTCCATAGAAGATATGACCTCACCCACCCTGCCTCTCTACTGCCCCTAAGCAACTTCAGTCACCTATGCTCCCATCCCAGTAGACCTGCGGTGGCACGAGGAAAGGGTCGCAGACTTGATAGGTCTGCCCTGATCCTGTATTACGACAGTCTTGGATAGCAAGCCTTCATTGCTTGACATCTCTTTCACTGGTTCTGCAATGGGCAATGCAGACACAAGGATAACAGGGTTGGGTGAGGTGATCTGCTTTCACTGTAGCCAGGGCCGGCTCTAGGCACCAGTGCTCCAAGCATGTGCTTGGGGCGGCACTTTCCAAGGGGCGGCACTTCAGCCCCCCCCACCCTTTTTTTTTTTTTTTGCTTGGGGCGCACAAAGTCAGGAGCCGGCCCTGAACCAAGATGTCCCCTGTCAGCTGAGGCTTTCAGGCTGAGCTGGAATTGACACTGCAGTTCTGGCTGCAGTCGCTAGATGGCGCTCAGGCAGCCTGAGTCGCACAGGCTGGACTGCAGTTCAGGCTGCCCGGCCGCTGGAGAGCGGGAGCATCATCCCCCGGAGCTGAGCCTGGGCTGCGGTGGGCGGCGAGAGGGGCTCAGCTCCGGGGGATGATGCTCTGGCTCTCCAGCAGCCGGGCAGCCTGAGCTGCAGTCCAGCCTGTGTGTGAGGAGCTAGGGAGGGAGGGAGGGAAGTGGGGCCCGGGAGGGAGGGAGGGGTCCTGCTGCTGCTCCGAGTCTCCCCAGGGTGGCGTGGCGTTTCCCCGCCCGAGGGGGCTGTGCAGGGCACCGCCGGGCTGGGCAGGGGGCGCGGCTCCCGGCTCGTGCGCTGACAGGGCGAGTGGCTGGGCAGCCCGAGCTGCCAGGGAAGTGCTGCCGCCCCCTCCTGCCCCAGGACCCAGCTCGTGGCGCACTTCCCCCGCCTCAGCCCTGGGCGCGGAGAGGCAGAGCCCGGCTCCGAGCGGGGGATACTGCCCTGCTGGGGGACCCCCCACGGCTTGGGCACCTGGGGGTCAGTGTCTGTCCTCTCGGCTCTGCCTGCACGGGGCTGGGGAAGCAGCTGTCAGCGCCTGCCCCTCTCAGCCCTTGCACCCCCCATCCCGCTCGCAGCCCCTTCACTTGTACCTCCCCCCATCGCTCCTTCGCCTGCACCCCTTCCCCTTGTACTCTCCCTTCACCCGCATCTCTCCCCTTGTACCCTCCCCCAGCCCTCTCCTCCCACACCTCCCCCTTCCCCTGCACCTCTTCTCCCGCAACCCTCCTGATACCCCCTCTCCTCCACCCTCCTCCACGAGTACATCACACCCCGCTTCTCTGACAGTGTAGAGCCCCCAAGCACCCCCACACCCGCTCCTCTGCCTGAACCCTCTTTACTAGATCCCCATCCCTTTCCGGGTACAAGGTTTGCGGGTTAGTCCCTATGCCTTCCATGTGCATTTGGAGCCGTAAAGTTAGTGTAAACGGGGACTGCTGTGGTGAAAGAGGAGGTCACATTTGGGGGGGGAGGGAGCCCAGGGATGGGGCAGCAGGGGGTGCAGGTGGGGGAGGAAGAGAGAGCCCAGGGCTGGGGTGGGGGGGCAGCCAAAAAATTTTTTGCTTGGGGCGGCAAGAAACCTAGAGCCGGCCCTGACTGTAGCTCCTCTAAGTGCATCTGCAGCCTCCACTAGAATTTCCTACAGCAGTGTGACACATGTCTAGAAAGGGTTAAACATCCTGCAAAATAAATAACCCTCAAAAGACGTGGGGAGAGAGTGTTTGTGTATTTACATATATATGAGTATGTAACCAACAGTCCCTGTCTATGTTGTATTCGGATCATTCAGAGATCAAAAGAACATCCTAGCATTTAAATAAATTATAAACACAGGATATCTCAGTATTCATCTCTCTTTGAGATGTACAGCAAATCGTCTGTGAATGGCGGAGGAACCCCAACCTGTCAAGACATGAAACTGTATAAAAAGATCCTTGGGTCCTGATCCTGTCATCTCAGATCTGCTGAGGCTTCATCAGGGGAAGTTTGAGTCGCAAGACTGAGGTCTTTAGTTATGCTGGTTCGCCCGGAATACGAGATTTGGACATTGGACTATGACCTATGAACTATTTCTGAAAACTCTTTGCAACTACGAAGCTCACCATCTCTGCTATGAATCTGCACCTCAGTGAACTGAACTCATGTCTGTCTGGTTATTGATCTTTTAACCGTACTCTTTTGTTTTTGAATAGATTTTAGTTTAGTTAATAAGAATTGGCTGCAGTGTGTATTTGGGTAAGATCTGAAACATTCAATAACCTGGGAGGTAATGTGTCCGATCCTTTGGGATTGGTAGAACCTTTCCTTTTATATGATGAAATAAGATTTACAGAAATTTTCATCATATTTGACGTGGGTACCTGGATGGAGGCCTGAGGCTGGATCACTTTAAGGGAACTGAGTTGTTTGGACTGCTGAGTAACCAGTAAGGCAATAAAGAAGCTGTTTTGTGCTGGCTTTGTGAATCTAAGTATTGGAATATCCACCAGCTTTATGGAGATTGTCTGCCCCATTCTTTGCAGTTTACCCTAATTGAGTGGCTATAGCTGGCCCCCACTGGGACCCCAGTCACAAGCAGTAACACCCAGGAACTGTACTGAAACAGGCCCGCTGGGTGTGCACATGTGGCACTCCCCCCATCCCCCAATGCAACCATGGGCTCCGCTGCTCCTGGACGTTCCATGTGTGAAGGATGGGCACAAACCCAGAGTGGTCGGGGCCAAGTGAACTCACCAGGTCAGGGTGTGGAAGCTTTTTGGTAAAGATCCGCATGGAGCCTTGGAACACGTCGGTCACAATGGCTGTGAAAACACACACAGAGACAGAGCAAAGAACTGTTACCAGTGACCAAGTAGAGCTCTGAAGAGAAGGCTCTGATCTGAAAGCCATTTGTGGAGAATCCCAGTTGCTGGGGCAGTGCAAGTTCCCAAGACAGGAACCTCCAGTGACCAGCACATTCAGAAGCAGCATGTTCAGAGGAACATGTGAAATGTACAAGAGCTGCACAGGAAACAGATTGCTGCACATGGTTTTCTTGCCTTGACTGTTACACTGCACTGAACATGTAGGGAAGAGAATGCTGAGGGAGCGTGTGGCTAACAGACAGGTGCCATGGAGTGATCCACTGGCTGCACTGCTGAAATCACCAAGATTACTTTAGGACTCTGAGGTAAAGAAGCCAGCACCTGCAGTTGGAATCTGTACGGGGAAAAGGTGATTTAACCAGGGTTAAGAGCTCAGCAGCTCCATCTGAAGTGGGAGGAATCCTAACCTGGAGAGATGAGACAAAGGGCCAAGCTGAGGAAGTCTTTGCTCCGGTAGGAGTTTTGTGTGGGCTGGTGCGGGGCTGGGGGGGTATTGAATACAAAGTCTGAGGAAAGAGGATGTGCTAGAAACCCCACTCAGTTACCACAGATGTGATTTTTATTGTCTGAATTTAGTTACTTCAAAGTTGTCTTCTTATTTTTGAAAACCTGGCTCATTTCGGACTCTTTACAACTGTAAATATTCCAATTAACTTGTGAATATATGACAGTATCTCTTCTCCTTTTACACTGTGGCTGCTGTTTGAAACAAGCATTGGGAGTGCACAGGAAACTCACTTGCCTCTGAAACAAACCAAGTATCTTAGGATGGAATTTGGGGGAGGGGGGGTGTCTTAGCTGAGAGATTTCTTTTTCTTTTTTAACAAGCAAACTAAAATTGTTAACTTGGTGGACACCTATTCTCCAGAGAATCCACATCAGCACACGCTAGGCCAAACATGAATTAACATCTGCTAAACAAGCAGCAGTCACAGAAACACCATCATTTCCCCAACTTACTCTTTTTCTTCTTCTTTGTCCCGCCAAGAGCAGAGTGCAAGGCATTTAGAAACCAGGAGAGGAAGTCAACGCCATCACCTGAAGACAGGGAGACATTGAGGAAAATGAGTCAGGGCAACAAAGCAAGAGAGGAAACCAACACTGAAGGAGTTTACACAGAGCCAGTGAGTTAAACTCCTCCCCCGCCCAGCCTGTCATCTGGCACCTCATGATGGCAATCACAATGAAAAGCATTTCATTCTCTGCGGGTTCAACCTCCTACTGCTGCTCCATAAGGAACCTGGTGTGCCGTGACCACAGCCCATCATGCTGGTCTGTATTATCTCACGGTTTCCTCATGCTTCCCTGTCTGCCTGTATCCACCTGCTGTCTCCTGTCCCATACTTATTTGTAAGGCCTTTGTGGGTAGGGACCATCTTTTTGTTCTATGTCTGCACAGAACCTCAGAAGAAGGAGGACTGGTCCATGACTTAGGTGCTATACACGTATATACCCTGGCGCAGCTGGGTCTGGGAGTGTCACAGAGGTGGCTACTCTCAGCATTCAGACGGCACAGAATGTCAATTTCACACTCAGAAGAGAATCACATTAGAATCCAAGCGGAGAAAATCCAAAGAGAAAATCAAAATGCGACAAAGTCCATTGTTTCACAGACCTTGAGGGCTAGGAACGAATGCTTTATACAAGGCAGGAAGAGCGGATTGCAAGTGGTAAAAAGTATTCATTTTCAGCCCTGCAGTTTTGCAAGCAATTGGGTCTCTTGTCCATCGCAGGCCCGTAGATTTAGCATTGTTCTCACCACAGCCCAGGCACAAACACAGACCCCCCAGGACCTCAGACTAGCGTGAGCATGATCTCTGCTTTCCCCTCTGCAGTGTCACACTGCAGATAATGCATGAAATCCCCTTCCCAGTGCAACCCACCCTCCCAGTGCGCAAACCGCTGCTCCAGGCCACCATGTTTTAGGGCTCTGCTGCGTGGCTGAAGGAAAAGAACGTGCTAAAGATCTCCCCTTGGTCTCACCTTGCTTGGTAATCTGGAAGGTCTTCTTACTGCACAGGACCACGGCCTGCAGCATTTCATGGGGAGAGACGTGAGCCTTGAAATTTCGGGGGTTCCACAGCTTCCTCATCAGCTCTCCAAACCTCTGAACGAGCAGGAACATGATGTCCCCCGGTGGGCGCTTGATGTTCTTGTAGTTCTCCTCCTCCAGGAAGTAGTTCCGCAGAGGTGGGACGTTAGACAGGGCCTGGGCACAGACATTCAAAGGTCAGTGGCAAAGTGATCACTCAGCCCAATACGCCCACTGGCAGGCAGCAGGTTCAGAGCTCTCCCAACCTCCAGCCTGATTTGATTCCAAGCAAATAAAGACTAATTAACTACAAGCCGATAAACTGATTGTGCTTCCTGTGGAAACATGATTCAGGTGAAGGATTCCCTTGTACTCCCCCACAGGACACGAGGAAAAGGGGCAGAGAAAATCTGCAGAGATTCAAATACTCATGCAAGATAATTTAATATTCTGGCTCTCTATACAGGGATCTAGATCTATAGTAACTTTGGAGAACATAAATAGAAAATAGGACGTTGCTGATCTTTTTTGCCATATTTTGTTGTAGGAATAATTTATTAATTTCAGTATCTGTGATGATACAGTTAAATTAAAAGGGAAGAAAAGCCCCGCGCTATTATTGTAAAAGCATGGCCCCATGCCAGCAGACACACGGGTACAACGCTCTCCATTCACACACTGATGTGGCCCACGTTAAGTTAACTTTGCATGTGGGAATTCCCCAGCAATTAACTAAACAAAGGTTTTAAATCTAAGAGACCCAGTTTTTGCCCAACCTAGAGAAAGAGTCCAACCGGCTTACAATGGAGCAAGCTGCAGTCACTCATCTTGAATACAGAGGCGCAGGCCAAAGAGACTACAAATCCCAGCATGCAATCAGCAGTCCATCTTGAGCCAAGAAATGTGGCCACATCATTCCACTCATCCCGAGGGAGGGTGGGTCTGAAAGGCAGAACCTCTGGGAGCGGGGGGGAATGCACACAGTTTGCCCACTCTTTACGCTTCTCCCCACAGATTGCATGACTACCACTATTGTACCTGGAGTACTGCATTGGCATAGTCATTGGCCTTGATGTTGTTCAGTCCCACAATGCCAGGCAGGTAAGTGGTGCCATCATATGCCCGCGAAAGTTTGGCTTGTTTGTCCAAATTGGCGATTTGCTGCTTGGTGAAAGTGGGCTTCAACACATACTGAAAGAGAAAGGCAGCAAGCCAGTCATCTTTAGAATTAAGAGCTTCTTTACATCAGCTCCTGGGATCTGACTTCCAGCACCATGTTCCATATTTATCACTGGGTGATTTTTCCAGGACAGGTTTACTGCATGGGAAGCATATTCCAACTAATTTATCACCTGAAAGGGGCACACAATTCTAAGTGATCAGAATGAAGATTTTGAAAAAATAACGTTTTAACAAAATGTAAGACCAACATGAGTTTTCTCATGTCTTTTAAATTTCACTGGAAACAGCTTTTAAACAATATAGATGCCCAAAAGCATTTACAGCACAAACATTAGGGCAGCAGTGTCTAAAGGGAAGCTGATGATAAATAGAAGTAGAACAGATTCCATTGATTTGCACTGGCCACGCAAGGAAAATGCAAGAAAGGAAATAAACAAAGAGTGAGAAAATCTGTATTTTTAAAATTCAGTGTGAAGAATGCAAGGTCCTCCCAGTAACTGAAGTAAAGAGATCTGTAAGTTCAAAGTGCCCCTAGAACATCACCAATACCCTGGCATGAAAAGACACATACCCAACACTGAAAAGCCCATGCTACATCTGTATGGCCTAGGGACTCATGGGGCAGATCACACTGGACAATTAGGATGGTCAGCATCTTCAGACATGAAAACTTAAATACCTACCGACTTCCCCTCTAAAGTTATACGGATATAAGCCACCTTGCATCGACCTATTTATGCAAGTGTCTACATTCAGATTTGACTCCCACCAATGTAAGGACCGTGTTACAGAGATGCAGTAAAACCACCTCCTCGAATGATGTTGAGCCATGGTCAACCTACAGAGGCTGAAACAGTGCAAGTGTAGACACTGTGCCTACAGTCCTCCAGCAGCTATCCCGCAACGCCTGACAAGTGACTGCTCTAGTCACAATGGTGAACTTCACTGCCCAGGAGTCATGGAAACCGGGAGCCAACCCCCCATTAAAACACCCGACCTATTTTCAAAATGCTTTTCCACGACTGCCTGGCTTGGCGAGCACACCTAGCAGCCCCCCCTTGTTGTGTGCAGCTGTCCGACCGACCATGCCGGCTATACGCACTAGACACACTCCTTCCTGGAGCAGGCAGGAGGTATTGAATCTCCTGGGCCCACGGGGAGAAGAGGCTGTGGAGGCACAGCTCCGGACCAGCCGTAGAAACATGGACATCTACAAAAAAATTGCAGAGGGGGTGAAGGGGTCTGACAGGGATCAGCAGCAGTGCCACGTGAAAGCGAAGGACCAGGGCTAGGTTAAGCTACAGATGGAGACCAAGGCACAGAGAAATTCAGTGACCGACCAAGTCATACAGGGAGTCTGAGGCAGGAATTGAATCTGAGTCTCTGGATAATGCCCTAGCCACTACCCCATCCTTCCTCTCCCGATAATGCTTCATTTGTAACAGCTCTGCCCCTAATTCCCACAATATTCTGCTAATGCCTTTGGCAGACTGCTCCTTTCTACTGCAAAAATACCTGGGCCTGGGGACACATGTATCCAGCCCATACTCTGCATATGGCATCACAAATAACGGTCTAATTCAGGCCCTTCTATCCCAAACACACAGGGCTCTCTGCAGTGAGTTACAGGAGCAATTCCACCAGCTCTTCTGGTCTTACCAAGTCTATCCTGTCCCCATGGAGATCATTGGGCAGGTGTGTATCTGGACCATATGGCACAACAGGCAGTTTGCCCATGCAGGTACAAACCGTACTGTATCCTGGAAGAGCACATTCTTATGCCCTCCAATGTGAGAGAAGGGAGCCACCTCCCTCCTCTCCCCTCCCCACTGCCCAGGTACTACTGACAGCAAAGCTCCAGAAGGCAACGTACAGTGATGTCCTCCAACGAGGAGTCAATGATCTCGTAGTTGTCTGGCAGACAGTAGAACTTGAGGGTGTGGAGGTTCAGAAAGACGTGATGGCTGAACTGTACGCTGTGAATGTAAGCATGAGACTTCAACCCACGGCCTGCGGAAGGGACAAAAAAGGCAGGTCAGGAACACATAGTGCAGCAACAGAAGCCAAAGGGACAGCATGAACTAGACGTCTAATGGCTTAAACTTCACTGCAAAGGCAACTGATGAGCCGGACAAACAGAATTTCCAGGGTTTGCTCTCTATACCTTGAGCGGTATTTGGTTTTGTCCTTCACTGGGTATGTTCAGGAAACTACATGAACTGTTAAGAGAAAAATGTTGCCTTCTGCAAGTGCTGAGCAGCAGCATGGACTGCAGGAATTGTTTTAATGATATCTCCACTCCAGAGGTGCAGCATGGTGCATTGCCAGCGACACCTCACCTCAGTCCATTCCCTCCCCAGAGAGGCTGCTGTGCTCTAGAGCAGTGTTTCCCAAACTTACAACAGTTGCGTACCCCTTTTGAGACAATTGTCCTACCGGCGTACCCCTTCTCCGGTGAAGATAATTTGGGGGCGGGGAGGTGTTAGTAGCCACATTTTTATAACACACTCCTAATTCGTTTCATTCTGGATTAAATGTTCATTAGAAATAAATACAAAATTATATTACACACAGTTGAAACAAAACTTAATAGAAATAATAATTACATATAGAAATAGTACTAGAAATAATAAAGTAATAGAAGCAAAACAACAGTCTGGCAGAACAGCATGTATATATATATATGGTGAATTCATATCATTCTGAAATTAAAATACACTGGTTTGCTTAGATTAGTGAAGAAAGCACTAGTTTTAATACTTACTATTTCGGTATTGAAAAATTTTCAGTACAAACCAAACTATTCAGTGCGAGGGATGGAACTGCTTTTGACCAGATACTATCACAGGGATATCTGGCTCGATGTTTGTGATCTTAAGACGAAGATGGGGCTCCAAGTCAATAAGATGATTTCGGTTTTTTGTTTTGATGCCAACCAGCGCAGAGAATCCAATCTCACACAAATACGAGGTGGGAAAAGGCAGAAGATACTTGACAGCTTTGTCCGATAGAGCTGGCTATTCAGAGCTAACCCCCAACCAAAATGACGTCAGTGTATTTTGCTCAAATTTTGTTTTCAGGAAGCTATCGGAAGCCAGCTCCAAGAGCTGTTTTTCTTCTGAAGCAGAGAGGTTATTTGGCAATGTTTGAACATTGATGATAAAAGGGTTCCTTATCCATTCAAAAGTCCAGTCCGGTTCAGGGAAATACTTACGAAGATCTTTCTGCAAGCTTTCCAAATGCAGCTTCATGGCTTGCAACACATCACTATCAAGTTCGTTAGTCGAATTTATTACTAAGTCATGAAGAGATGGAAAAGAATCCAGTTCACGACAACTAAGACGTTTATGCCATACTTTCAATTTTGCGACCATGGCGCTCACTTTGTCTTGAACATGGAATATGGATAGGAGTTTCCCTTGCAAGGATAGATTGAGGTTGTTTAAATGATCAAAGAGATCTGCAATATATGCTAGTTTGCATAGCCATTTCCAGTCGTGTATACGGTCTCGCAGGGGTTAAAGGTTTCATCTAAAGAAACTTGCAGTTCTTCTCACAGCTCGAACAGGCGATTCAGAACTTTTCCACGTGAAAACCAACGCACTTCAGTGTGAAATAGGACTGGTGTGTAATCACTGCCCATCTCATCACAAAGCTGAGAAAACAGCCGGGCATTCAGAGGGCGGCCTTTCACAAAATTGATTATTTTCACAGTTTCATCCAGTACTTGCTTTAGATTTGCCTGCATGTTCTGGGTGGCGAGTGCTTCCCTGTGGATGCAACAATGAGTCCATTTTGCTTCTGGCGCAACAGCTTGAATACATGCAACAACTCCTTTATTCGAACCAATCATGGCTCTGGCGCCATCCGTGCTTATTCCAACACAATGACTCCAATCCAAGTCATTGTTTTTGATAAAGTCATCAATAACTTTAAAAATAGCTTCTCCAGTTGTATGCGTTGGCATAGGTTGGAAGAACAAAATATCATCGTGGACTTCATTATTCAGCTCGTATCTGACAAACAAATTCACAATATCAGTGGATTCATCCGCTTGCAGTGCATAGTAGCGACTCTTTTGTACTCCTGACAATAATTGCTGCTTTATGTTTTCGGCCATATCTGTGATTCTACGATGAACAGTGTTATTTGAGAGGGGGACACAATCTATCGCTTTGCTAGCCTTGCCTCCAATCATCACTTGCAACATTACTTTGGCTGCAGGTTTTACTAATGTCTCACCAATCACTTCAGCAGCTCCAGACTTTGCAGTTAAGTAAGCCACACTATATGAAGCTTCCAAAGCTTTCATATTTTCACCTCCCGTCACATTATGAATTGTTTTCTGGGACTTTTGGAGATCTTTGCGCCTATTTTTGAGGAATTCTACAGGTTTTCCCTCGTATTCTTTGCTTGCTATCGAAATGGTGTTTTAGGTTGGATGGTTTCATACTTTCATTTGTGAGAGTCTCGTAACAAATCACACATAGTGGAACAGGCTCCACCTCATCGCCAGTCCACGAAAATCCCAGTTTAAGATATTTTTCAACATATTTGCGGGCTTTTTTCATTTTCTTTGCAGCTGATACGTTCAATAAACTTACAGATGATTCGCACGGTTCACTAATTTTGTTGTCACAATTGTCTGATGTAGCCATATCACTGCATTTTTCAGCATAATTATCACTAACATTCGTATTTCCTTCATAATTTTCTTTTGTACGTTTCAAACTTCCCGTTTTTAGCCAGCGATCCATTGTAAATGGGTTTAACAAAAACAAAAAGAGAAATTTTGTATATTGATACACACCAAGTATGTACTTGCTACGATCTTTAGATTACTACGAATAGTTATTCACTTTTATCTTTTATCCGTCAGTATGACTTCTGCGCATGCCACAAAGGCAAGTGTATTGCCCGAGCCGTGGTAACGCGCACGCGTGGGTTGCATCAGCTCTGCTGTGCTATTAGATGTTACTGAACGTGTTATCATATTAGTTTCAATGTAAACCTGTGTATTTCTACTGTACAAGTTTACACCATTCTTGTATATTAAATTTTAGTGAATTGTTTTCTGCTGCTAAAAAAACCTATGATAAAGTAAAATAAAAAATTCTGCCGCGTACCCCCTGAAACCCTTTCACGTACCACCAGGGGTACACGTACCACACTTTGGGAAACACTGCTCTAGAGGAAGATTGCTCAGCCCTTTGGAGACAGGAACAAGTGGAGGCGTCTCGCAGACTAGCAAAGGCAACAGTGAGCTCTGGGAAAGCAACACGTAGCCTTCCTCAGGCAGAGGTGTGCCACAGGATGGTGGGAAAATTGTTATATCGCATCATGGGTGCACATGGTGCTTTACAGATCAAGACAAGCTTACAATCCAAAGGAGAATCCCAGAGACCTCCACGCCCCACCCTCATTGTTAATTTTATTCTGGAGGAATACGCTAGAACAGGGGTCGGCAACCTTTCAGAAGTGGTGTGCCGAGTCTTCATTTATTCACTCTAATTTAAGGTTTTGCATGCCAGTAATACATTTTAACGTTTTTAGAAGGTCTCTTTCTATAACTCTATAATATACAACTAAACTATCGTTGTATGTAAAGTAAATAAGGTTTTTAAAATGTTTAAGAAGCTTCATTTAAAATTAAATTAAAATGCAGAGCCCCCCGGACCGGTGGCCAGGACCCGGGCAGCGTGAATGCCACTGAAAATCAGCTCGCGTGCCGCCTTCGGCACGTGTACCATAGGTTGCCTTCTCCTGCGCTAGAATCCTCTGGTTTTAGGCACTTTTGCTGAGTATCTAGCACACCTGGGAACAGGCCTCAGGGGGAACTGGAATTTTTGGGGGGTACTTTGAAGGAAAATAAATGTTAAAACAGCTTCACATGCTCGGGAGATAGATTTCCATAAAGGCAGGGTGGGATTTAGCTACAAGAACCCTGGGATCCAGTCATAGGATTCCTGCTAATGTTAAAATGGGAGCCTTGTTGCCCAACGCTGACAATTAGTTCCCCACATTCAGTTACTTCCCAAGCTATTTTCTTTTAAACTGCACATGCCTTCACTAAAATGAAATAAGCCACTGGCCATGTTGATTTCAAGGGGACTTTGCAAAGAAGGAACCATAGAACAGCACCTAAACACACGTTTAGACGAGCAATATATCCATGCAGAACTGACCTCCAGCCACCCACATTTGCTATGTCCCCTGCACAAGCCACAGCAATGGTTAAGAAAAGGGTCTGCCACGTTCTGACAGCAATTTGAAGGTAAAATAGCTTTAGGAATTCAGGGCCCGCAGGAAAAGGAAAGACAATTGTCACTTAAGACAAATGGAATATCCTTCTCTTTAAGTGAGCCCCCAAAGTGTTCAAATAGCCAGGGTAACACCCCCATTCAGTGCTTCTGTTTGCTGCAGAGGCAGATATACAGCACAGCAGTGAACTCACCCTGGAAGTACTTCCCACACACGAGGCAAGCATAGACGTTTATATGCGAGAGTGAGATGGAGCACAGCTTCTCAAAGTCAAAATCCAGAACACTCCTGAAACGGCAGGTTAATAGCAAGTTAGCAGAGCTACCCTGAAACAGTCAGACAAATATTGCCTACCATTGGGTCCAGTAGGGTCCACTCCATTGCCTACCATTGGGTCCCCTCCTGTCCTACGTTCTCATGAATCTGACAGAGCTCAAGAGAACCAAGGTCAACAGAAAAATGATCACGTGTGACCCACACTACAGTACTGGAAGGCTGCTTGGTACCACACTGCACGTGACAATACCTCAAATATGAGAGAGCCCCTTCCTCCTGGTTCTGGGCTCTCACAGGAACTAAGATCTCACATCATTTTAAAAATCAGAGCTGCATCTCAATCCTGATATGTATCATCCCTTGCCATTCCAGTCCTGTTCCTCCTGCTGGCATTGCTCAACCTTTGCGGATGCAGCTCACCCCTGCCCTGTAGCAACAGCTACTATTCCAGTCCTGAGCAGAGACTGCTATTCCAGAAAACAGTTGTGGTTCTTTGTGGGCACTAGATACACTCACAAACATTTATGTATTAGGTCCTAATATATAAATGTCTGTGAGTGTATCTAGTACCCACAAAGAGCTAGGCCAATGGGTACGCAGAGGTCTTCCAGGGGATACATCAACTCATCTAGATATTTTCCTAGTTTTACAACAGGCTACATAAAAAGCACTAGCAAAGTCAGTACAAACTAATATTTCAAACAGACAATGACTTGTTTGTACTGGTCTATATACTACACTCTGAAAAGTAAGTACAATATTTAAATTACAATTGATTTAATCATGAGAAAGTCAGCAATTTTTCAGTACTAGTGTGCTGTGACACTTCTGTATTTCTGTCTGATTTTGTAAGCAAGTAGTTTTTAAATGAGGTGAAAGCTGGAGTATGCAAGACCAATCAGACTGCTGAAAGGGGTACAGGAGTCCGAGAAAGGATGAGAACCACTGTAACTAGGCCACTACTCTGCCATGCCCTGTGTTACAAGTGTTTGCTTTGTCTCTATGCTGACCTGTTAATAGTGTCCAGGTATGGGCAGTGTCTGCTGCGCCGGTCCTCGGGATCAAATCGGCCATATCTCACTGGAATAAAGACCCACACAAATGGATTAGAAACAACTCCAGCATCACTCCCAGGGGCTAAGGAATTAACAGTTTTCCTGAAGTGGTACCTGCCACTGAAAAGCAACGCTTCAGAGACAGAAACCCCAGAACCACATGGCATTTCCTCAGGAGAAAATAACCCACACAGGCTGCTGGGAGCATGACACCAGCACTTTGTACTCTGTTAAGGCTGCCTACATGAGAACACTAGTTACACTGACTAGAGAACCTGAACTGGGGTGAGAACTAGCTTGAGAACCGACCTCTCCCCTTGTTCCTCACGTGGGTTAAAGTATTTCCTCCTAAAATCAAACCTTCAATGCTCAGAACCTCGCACCTGGAGATGGCAAAGCGAGGTGAGTATCACCAGCCCCATCTCCACCACAGGGACACAGAAGCACCAAACGGGGGAAGGAATTTGACTTTGGTCAGCGGGTCTGGCAAGAGCTAGAGCAGAACCCAGCTCGGACAACCGTCACCAAAGCGACTTCGGCTGTTCGCTGCCCCGCGCCCGGCCAGCGGCGGCTCCAGCAGATCGCTCTGGCCCAGCCCATGGTGGGCCCAGGGGAGTCGGGGCTCTGAAGCAAGAGAGGCCGGAGCATGGGCCGCGGGGTGCCCAGCACTGACCAGTCCCAGCCACGGCTCAGGGACCCCCACCCCCCCCGCCCCACCGCCCCCCCCGGGCCCCCCGCCGCCGCCACCTGTCGGCTCCGGCTCCGACTCCGGCTCCTCCTCGGCCTCGCGCTCCCGCTTGACGCGGGGCGGACCGTCCTCGGGCTCGCGCTTCACCCGGACCCGCTCGGGCTCCGCCTCGCGCTTCCCTCGGGAGGAGCCGCGCGACCCCGCCGGCTCCCGCTTCACCCGGCCCGAGGCCGAGCTCCGCGGGGACGGCCGGGACTCCCGCTCCCGCTTCACCCGGCCGGACATTCCGGGCCGCTCCAGCCACTACTGCGCATGCGCGGAGTGACAGACGCAGCCGCACGCGCGTACACAGGCCAGCGGCACCTTTGCCCTCCCCACACGCATGTGCAGTAGCAGACGCATGCGCACAGCCGTCCAAAGGGAGGCGCGAGGATCAGTTTGGCGCCTGCGCACTCTTACGGCGTCCCTTCGCGCATGCGCATTGGTTGCTGTCCAGCCAGTGTTTGTGGGATGGGCCGACCGCCGGTCTTCTCGGAGTTCCTATTTAAAGAGACAGTCTCCCCTTTATGCAGCGATCATTGGCAATGGCAGCTTGGGGCTTTGTGGCCTCACTCTGCTCCCCAGAGGGCTGGTGTCTCGTGTCTGTGCTGCTGCCCCTTGCCCTGCCCCCAGCGTCTGATCCCTGCAACCCTGGCATGTCTCCTAAAGCCCCAGCTCCTGGAGTCCAGTGACGGGGTGAGGATCTGGGCTCTCGTGGAAGACCTTGTGTGTGGGGAGAAAAGCCAGAAAACGTGAATCCCGAGGCCTGACAAGCCGCAAGGCCACGGAAGCCAACTGCAGCAGTTACTGATTTTAAAATCTCATGATTGTTAAGCCAAGCTCATGATTTATGAAGGCCTGAAATTGCCAACACAGCAATAGGCATTGCAGCCATGTCGGCCCCAGGAGATTAGAGAGATGAGGTGCGGGAGGCAATATCTTTTATTGGACCAACTTCTGTGACAGAGACAAGCTTTCAAGCTACACCAAGCTCTTCTGCAGGGCTGGGAAAGGCACTTCCAGCGTCACAGCTAAATACAAGGTGGAACCGATTCTTTGGCATAAGCAGTTAACACCTTGTGACGCTCTGAGTTGGTTTCCCAGACCTGAAGACGAGCTCGGTGTGGCTCAAAAGCTTGTATCTCTCACCAGCAGAAGCTGGTCCAATAAAACATATTACCTTGTCTCTCAAATCTATTATTGTTTAGCATTGGCATTACATTCACACCCAGAGGCTTTGACTTAGGTCTGGTCTACACTAGAAAATTAAATTGGTTTAACTACTTCGCTCAAGGGTGTGAAAAATCCACACATTCCCCCTCTCCCCCCAAATGGCGTAGTTAAGCCAACCTAACCCCCAGTGTAGACAGCACTAGGTGGACGGAAGAATTCTTCTGGGGACCTAACTGCTGCCCCGTGGGGAGGTGACTAACGGGAGAACCCCTGCTGTGGGGTGGGTAGTGTCTACACTGAAGTGCTACATTTGAGTGTAGACAAGCTCTGAGACGAAGTTGCCTTTATGCAGGGATGGCCATAGCCTCCCAATTCCGCGGGTGCGCTATGTCCGCCCCACACGCACCCTGGCGCAGCGGCTCTGTGCTGCAGGGCTGGGCCCGGCCCCCTGCTTTGCAATCTGGCGCACAGGGTGGCAGTGCCACTGATGGAGGGGCAGCCAGGCCAAATCTGAGGGAGCGGGGTCACAGCACCACTGAGGGTTGGCGCTCTTGATTTCTGGGGGTGCAACTGAACCTATGAGCCCCCGGGCTAAAGGCCTGCCGTGACATAACCTCCCTCTGCACAGATACAATATCCAACGCGGACCGCCTGGCGCACGGCTCTGCCCTGTGGCTTCTCACCCTAGGGTGTCAAACGCTCCCACCTCATTTGGCGCTGGTGTGCCAGTGACGGGGGCAGTGCAAAGGTGACTCAGAAGTGGGGGGCACTGCGCAGAGCTCGGTGTGGGGGTGCGAGGCACGGGGCGGGGGGTGAATGCACAGGTACAGGGTGGTGTTGGGTTGTAGGGGGTATGGGGGGGACACAGGGATGGGGATGAGGGTGAATGGTCTCTGCTCCAGGGGGGTGCAGGTGCCTGCCCCGGGTAGGGGGCGGCCCTAGGGAGACGCGGGGGGCTGGTCCCGGGGTGGGAGGCTCCGGACCGGGGACTGGGGCCGGGAGGCTGATCCCGGTCTGGAGGGGCTGGCCCCGGGGACGGGGGGGCCTGACCAGGTGCGGAGGAGCCGGGGTCTGAGTCAGTCTCTCGCGGCTCCCCGCGCTCGGCCGGGCGGGGCCGGGGGCGGGTCTCAGGGCCCCGGCGCCGCCGCTCTCCGGCGCTGGGCGAGGCGGGGGCCGATGGACGCGGGGCCGGAGGCGGAGCGGGGCCCGGCCTGGGGCGGCTGCCGGCCGGGGGGGCGGCTCGACATGAGCCACGGCTTCGTGCGGCACATCCGGCGGAACCAGGTCGCCAGGTACCGGCCCGGACCTCCGGGACCGGACCCTGCCCCCCGAACTCCCCGGGACCGGACCCCGGATCTCGGGACCGAACCCTGCCCCACCAGGACCGGACCCCGGATCTCCCGGCACCGGCACCTGGCCCGGACCCCGCCCCTTGGATCTCCAAGTGCCGGATCCTGTGCGCGGACACCCCCCCAAGTACCTGACCCCGTCCCGGGGCTGGGACTCCTGGTCCTTGCCCCCAGGGAACCCCCGCCCACATGAGACCTCCCAGCCCTGCAGACCCCCCCCCCCGCCAGCAAGGGTTGGGGGAGCTGGACCCTCACTGGGTGCAGGCCTGGGAGACCCCGGCTGGGGGGGCTGGTATTCAACCCCCTCCCAGGTCACGCCTGCCCCCACCCTGGCACATTTCGGGTCAAGGGCATGGCATCTGTGTACCAGCCCTGCCAGTTCTCTGTTCAGCTGTGGAGCCTCCGGGGCTGGGTGGGAATGGGACCCCAACTACTAATGCAAACAGCAAGCAGGACGCCTCTCTCTAGCTGGGTGAAAAGGGTAGGTGCCTATCCCCCATCCCCCTCTGCAGATAACCTGTAAGGGGGGGGGCACTGGAGAACAGGGTAAGATGGGGCAGGTAACACCCCCCCCCCCCCCCCCCAGCACCAGCCCCTCGCCCTGCCACAAGGCCTATGCAAACACGCCCCACGTGCACCCCCCTAGGTGTGGCAAATCAATGGCATCTCCAGGCAGGCCTGTCCCGGCTCCCAGCCCCATACCCAGCTGCAGCCCCAGGCCTCACTCTCCTCCCCATCAGGGACGACTACGACCGGGAGATGAAGCAGGCCAAGGAGAAGGTGAAGAAGAGGCACACACCGACCCCGCCCCGGCCCAGGAAACCCGACCAGCAGGTGTACCACCCCTGCCGGAGAAGTGAGCACAGCTGGCGCCCTGCTTTCTGTGCTCCCACTGGGGAGCGGATGGGGCATGTGTACAGCAGAGTGGGGGCGCCTCCCCCTCAGCCCTCATTGGGGGGGCTGCCCAGGCGTTGTTAGCTCCTGTGCTGATCCAAGTCATTGAGTTTGGTGGGGGCGAGTCCAGAATCCCCCCAGCACCGTGTCTGCACCTTTGGTGCGACGGGCGTCAGTTCCAAGGGGCGGCTGACCGACCAGCCAGGTTTGGGCCGTGGCCAGGCTGAGGGATCAGATGGGGACAGGCCTGGCATGCCCAGCCCTTTCCTTGGTCACTGGCAGCGCCACAGAGCAGGGGTTTAACCACGCGGTCCCTTCGCCCAGAGCCCTGGGTCCAAATCCCAGTGACGGTCGCCCGCAGGACCTGGCTCTGGGCCTCCTAACTGGTGCCCATCCCAGTCCAAAGATGATCACGATTGGCCACTTCTGCTTAGCAGGATTCTGAGGGGCTGCGGGTCGGGATTCAGGGGCACTGGCAGAGCTGGTGGGGAGCCCAGGGCTGAGCTAGCAGGGGGCTGCGGGTCGGGATTGAGGGGCAGCAGCAGGGCTGTGGAGTGGGGATCCCAGGGCTGAGCTAGCAGGGGGCTGCGGGTCGGGATTGAGGGGCATTAGGTCAACGCCCCTTAAATCTGATGGATTCCTGGTGCCAGGTTCAAGGACTCCATTTCCAGACTGCTGCGTCCATGCCCTGTTTTCTCTGGGTGGGTGCAGGCACCGCCTGGCCACACTCCCCTCATCGGCTCCCTTACGCTCCCCAGGTCGAGCTGACCCAGCCTGCGGCCTGGAGTACGAGGGGTCTAGCGAGAGCAGCTCCAGCACAGAGCCAGACCCCCGCGGCACAGAGCTCTTCTGCCTAGAGTATGAGGCCGACAGCGGCGAGGTCATCTCGGTCATTGTACACCAGGTATGTGCCTGGCAAACCAGGCAGGGGGTGGCAGGAGAACAGGGCGGCAGGGAGGGGATCTCCTGGCAGGAGAGGGTGGGAGCTAGTAGGGAGCGCTCTCCCCCTGTGTCAGTGCTGACCCCAATGACTGAGCGAGGTGTTAAGGGGCCTGGGCTGCAGGGAGCAGGGCAGGGGCTCAGCTCAGGGAAGAGGGTTATGGGGTGCAGCAGGGGGCGCCGTGCTGCAGGGGGTGGAGTAGGGGGCACTGTGCTGTGGGGAGCAGGGCGAGGGCTCAACAGGGGACGCTGTGTTGTGAAGACTGGAGCGGAGGGTGCTGTGCTGTGGGGAGAGGGGTGGGGGGCTCAGCAGGGGGCTGGAGTGGGGTGGGCTGTACTGTGGGGAGGCAGGTGTAGGGTTTGGCAGGGGGCGCCGTGTTGTGGGGACTGGAGCGGAAGGTGCCGTGCTGTGGGGAGGAGGTGTGGGGCTTGGCAGGGGGCACCGTGTTGTGGGTAGCAGGGTGGGGGGCTTAGCAGGAGGCGCCGTGCTACAGGGAGTGGAGCAGGGGGCGCCGTGGTTTGGGGAGTGGGACGGGGGACTTGACAGGGGGCTCTGTGCTGTGGGGAGTGGAGCAGGGGGCACGTGGTGTGGGGAGTGGGGGGGGGGGCTCGGCAGGGGGCGCCGTGGTTTGGGGAGTGGGGCAGTTGCTTGACGGGGCCCCGTGATGCGGAGAGCAGGGTAGGGGGCTCAGCAGGGGGTGCTGTCACTCCTAGCATTCTGTGTGGTCCCTCCATCCCGTTGGTGTCTCTCGCCCTCTCCCCTTGCTCCCCCGTCTCTCCGGGGGCAGAGGGCACCTCCACATGCCAGCTGCCGGCCCAGCGGCCCTCCCCTTCTACAGACAGGAGCCAGGGCCCGCAGACCCCATGGCAGAGGCTGCAGCCAGCGCAGAGTGACAGGATTGTCCGGCTGGGGCATGCTGGGGCCCTAGCACATGCTGCCTGGGGCGGTGCAGGGAGCTGGCGCTCAGCTGCTCGCTCCGCCAGGAGGGAGGGCTGGGCGCATGCGGGAGCTGGGTGGCAGGAGTTTCCGGAGCTGATGCAGGCCCTGCCCCTCTCACTGCAGGACGACAGCCCTGAGGAGGTGACGGAGAAGGTGTGTGCCCGGAGCCCACTGGAGCCGCCCCTGCGTGAGGCCCTGAGGCAGCGGGTGCAGGAGGAGCTGCGGAAGCGGCGGGCGAAGCGCTGAGGCCTGTGGTGGCCGTGCTGGGTGGGGAGCTGGGCGCAGAGTGAGAGCTGCGACACCCTGGCTGGGGGTGTTGGAGGCTGTGGCCCCGGGGAGCGAGAACCCGGCTGCCCCAAGCTCCCACAGACTTGCTGAACGGGTTTGTTCCCTGCCGCTCCCAGCCACCCCCAGCAGCCAGGGCCCAGCGCTGGTGCCCCCAGAAGGAGCTGGCTGCTAGGTAGGGATCCTGAGCGGGGCGGCCTGGGGGTCCTGGGAACTGGGGCAGATGAAGCCCTGGGCACAGCCTGGCGGGGAGGAGTCTTGCCCAGCCTGGTAATGCCTGGAGGGTGCACCGGTGCTGACAGGCCCCATGAAGCCACTCTGCCCTCATGGTCCTCCAGCCTCCCCTCCCCCAGGATCCCCCCGCCCCCTCTCCCCTCAGGGTCCGCCCACCCCCACCCTCCCATCCCCCTAGGGTCTCCCTGCCCCCATTCCCCCTGGCTTCCCCGTCAACCTGCCCCCTGACTTCCATGCCCCCAGGGTCTCCCATCCCCATTCCCCCAACTCCCACCTCCTGGGGTCCCCTGTCCTCCATTCTATGGGTGGCTGAGCTGCTCCCTGTTCTGGCTCAGTTCCCACGGGGGGCTCACACCCAGGCAGACTGTCTTGTTTAAGGGAGCTCTATGGCTGGTTGAAGGTGCCAGGCTGTTGGCCAGCATACAGCACGGGACCTGGCAGCTGGGGCGGTGGCCAGAGGGCACCGGGATTGGGCTGGTCCCTGAGAGGTTCCCATGGGCCCCATACCCCCACCCAGGCAGGAATGTGCCACTGAGCCCTTTAGGGGACGCCCTGTGTCCTGGGTGGGGGAACCGGCCGAACCCCATTGGATCTGCCCTATACGCATGGTGGAACCGCCCCCTCGGCGCCGGGCTGCGTCAGGCATCTCGGCTCTAGTGCCTGTTGGCCCCGGGGCGCTGGAGAAATGAATGAGCCCCGTGCTCCAGTGCCATGGCCAGCCAGGCCTGCCCCAGGGAGCTCTCGGCACCAGGACCGCAGGGCCCTGTGCTCGCGGCACCAATAAATGTCCTGACAAAACAGAACTGGGCTGTGTAGTAACAAGCATTCCTGTGCGACCCCTGCCTGGATGGGGATCGCTGGGGCCACGCCCTGGGGGTGTTCTAGCCCCTGACCCCCTTTGTCTCCTGGGCGTCAGAACTGGGGAGGGCGCGGTCCTCGACTCATCCTCGCCCCTCCCCTGAAATGGACAAGTCTTATCAGCCTGGCCCAGGTCACCCAGCAGAGCTAGGAATGGGCCCCGCTCCCCTGAGCGCCAGCCTGGTGCCCTCGTCGCTACGCAATGCTGACCCCTGGCGTGTGATTTCATCTGACTGCTGCCACGGCCCCGGCGAGCGCTGCACACGCCAGCAGCTCTTCCTTCCCCCCCGGGATCTGGAGAGGCAGTTCGGCTGCTGTTCCGCCCCCTGAGTTGGTGGGGAAACTGAGGCGCAATGAGCGGAAATGACTCGGGCCAGCTCAGGCAGCCGGTCAGCAGCACAGCTGGGAACGGAACCCAGGAGTCCAGCTTCCCTGTCCTGAGCACTGAGCAGGAGGCAGTTCTTGTGCTGCCCAGTCCCCCGTGGTGTTAGGTCGCCTCTCCACCAGGGCCCCCCCCTTGGAGGACAGCTCGCCCCCTACACTCACTCCCACACCCATCGGCCACCTCCCCCGAGGGCAGAGAGGTGGGGCCACCTGAGGGAGGGTATAATTCCCACTAGGGCCTGCTCTGGGGCAGGGCGACTCATCCGCTTCTCTGGCACGTCGGGTGTGGGGGGCAGTAATCAGTTTTCGCTGAGCCCAGAACTCGCATGAGCCTGAAGGAGAAGATTCTTGCCCCCAAGGCCGGTTGGTAGATGGGCCTGCATGGAGAGTTGTTCCCTTTAAATGGAGCAAAACCCTCCCATGTGCACGTCTCTGTTTGAACCAGGTTCTAGCAGTTTAACTTCAGAGGATTGGGAACTGGTTCAAGCTGACATGCAATCAGTGTGTCCTCACGGGGGCGACGCTGGTTTCACTAAACTGGCACAAATCGCGGGCGGGGGGCTGCCTTTTCATTGTGTGGCGTCCCAGGCACTGCCACAATCCAGATACTCAGACAATCCCGCAAACCTTTCTGTGCCTGGGTCACTTTCAGACCCTGCTCATGTCTAGCTACGCACAGAACGACCCTGCCACTGAGCTCAAAGCGCTTGCAATGGGCGCCATGACTATCCCCATTTTACCAAAGAGGAAACTGAGGCACAGGAGGGGAAAGCCCAAGGGTCACCCAGCAAACCCGTGGTCTAACCACTAGCCACATGGCTTTCCTGAAATTAAAGGGAAGAGAATAGTCACCTTTCCTGCAGTGGGATTGGACCATGCAGCCATTTGCACACAATGGTTGCATGGCCAAATACTTGTCCTTCTGTCACGTTCTTGCAGTAATGGGGGTCTGCGGGGTGGTGGGAGCTCTGGGAGGCACACCGGTTTCACACAGAAAGGTGGTCTTCGGGTGTCTGTTTACCATTCAGAGTTTACAGCCGCAGTGTCCGAGCCGGACCCCGCCCGCTGGATGTATTTCTGCGGCCTGCGTGGCACGTTCAAATCCTGCGGCATCTCGGTCTTCGTTTGAACCGCAAAGGGAATGTCCAGCCAGCGGGGTAGTGCAGAAACCCCTGAAAACGTGCCCTGTGAGATAGCATTGCCTACCTGAGTCTGCAGAGAGCCTGAAGCAAGGGCTCGGAGAGCTGCGAACGCTGCACTGAGCCCAGTGTTGACTCCAAAGCCCATTGATGGCACTTTCAGTGTCTGTGTTCGGTGTCCTATTGCGGATCCTTCGAGCAGCTGGACGGGGGGGCACTCCCGGGTGGCAACGGCTGACGGGAAGAACGGGAAAGATGCACTGTGCCAAGGGAGCGGGGGAGAGAAATGGGGCAGGGCTGGCCTCCAGGGAAGCAGAGGCTCCTATCAGGCCATGCTGGATGCGACAAGAAGGGCCTAGGAATAACTATGAGAGTTGCTACCTGCAGGCCACGTTCTCCCCCATCTCTGTGCAGCTCCCCTTGGCGTCAGCAGCGGCTCTGAGGGGGCCAGGGTATCCCAGGGCCATGGCCAGGCCATGGAACGTGGCATCCAACCATGTCCACCAAACGAGCTTGTCAGCCGAGGTTTGTAACAAGCCTGCGCCCGTCGCTGCCCCCAAACGCTGCTGTGAATCCAGGGCTCTAGACTGCTGCCAAGTGCACGGTGCGTAACCAACTGGGCCCCAGGGGATCCGGGCTCGTTCTGGCGCCGGTCATCCCGGAGCAGCCAGGGGTTCTCTCGGATAGGTTTGGAGATGGGTTATTTGCCTGATATCCCCTGTGCCTGCGGGCGCGTGGCAAGCTGTGGGAAGGACCCAGCTGTCCTAGGCTCTCTTACCCATGAGAAGCACTCTCCTGTTTCACAGCCCTGGAGCCACAAGGCCTCTAGCCACAGCTCGGGTCCAGGGGGAGTGACCCCCCCCTCTAGGCAGCCCATCTCAGCCCTGCTTGGGGGGATGCCCTCTAGGGAGCAGAGGGGATTCAGCCCATGGCCTTCCTGCTGGGACTAGCAAGGAGGGGTGACACCTGCCCTGCTACGACCTGCACCAAGTCCCCTCAGGCTCCCTTTACACAGCAGCCACCCAACGGGCAGCATGGGACAGATTCGAACCCAAGGGTGAGGGGATCTGAGTGTAGGGCAGAGCATGACACCCACCGCTGGGAATCTGCAGCGCCTGCCAGCCAGGGATCCCCAGCCACTGCATGCAGGAGCGACCTAGCTGCACAGGGCAGTGCTCTCTCCTCCAGGCTACAGCTGGGGAAACTGAGGCACGGAGTGGGGAGTGGTGTGTAGAAGGTCACATAGTCTGTGGTAGCGATGGGGCTAAAGCCCAGGAGCCCTGAGTCCCAGCCCCTTTGCTCCAGCCCACCAACACGCTGACTCCTGGAGCTGCTTTGAGCTGGGACCTGATGAATTTCCATTTCGCTCCCCCCATCCTCACCCCAGTCTGCTGTCAGCAGCGTCCCCGCCCAGCTGCCCTGCTCCTCGCGGCTCTCGTTCACCCCGCTACCCTGGCAGCAGCACGGCCCAGAAACCTACAGCCAGTGGGGAACGGGCCCTGGGTTGTCAGATCCATGGTCTCCCATCCCAGGGCCTGCGGCCACCAGGGTAGGAGTGATTTTGGGAATAACCAGGGGACTTGTTTATAATCTCCCAGGCTCGGCTGTGGTGTATCTCCAGATCCGAGATTAGCCCCCTTCCCGCTGGCTGGGATGTTGGGGCTCCAAGGGTGATGTGGGTAACCGACAATGCAGTCGTGGCTGCTGGCTTGGAGGCAGTGGCAGATTAGTCACTGGGTCAATGGAGCCCGTGCCCAGGGACCCTGGCCAATTAGGGGGGACAAAAAAATGGGCAATCCCATGCCCCGACTCACTCCGCCTGCCCACCCAGCGCTCCTGCCGGGGAGCAGGGGAAGCCCCCACATCCCAACCTCATTTCCCTGGCAGGAGAATGTGGGGGAGGGGACCCCACTTGCTTTGGTCCAGGGCCCCACAAAAGCTTAACCCGCCTCTTCTTGGAGGCCTGGGGTCAGCGCTGGCAGGGTCCTGGAGGGCAGAGAGGGTGAGTCGCAGGCTGCAGGCTTCTCCAGACCTAGGGAAGGCCCGAAAGCAACCGGTGCCCCACTGACACCCATAGGATTGTGGCTGAAGAGGGATTGTGTGGTGGGGGATGGGGCCTGATCCTCGCCCTCATCATCTGGTTTACATGGCTGGCAGGATGGGGCAAGGCCCCTGACCCCAGCACTTGGCAGGGAGAGGCGTCACTGCCGGCATGGCCACAAGATCTCGCCCACACGGAGCTGGTGGCACGGGGCAGCACTGAGGTTGGGTGGATCATTTCCAGCCTCTCCTGGAGGCGGAAAGCTTCTGGGCTAGACATGCCAAACCTGTGGAAAAAACGCAGAAATTGGGCTTGTTTTTGGCTTAATTGGCTTGTGAGTTGCTTGTTGGCTAGTTTGGAGCTTGTAGCTTGTTGTAGTTGCTTCTTTTGTTTTATTAGCTCCCAGCAAAGGGGGGGGGCAAGCAGGGTCAAGGGGGGGAGAGAGTCAGGGGTGCACAGCAGGCCCCAGACTGCACGCCGGGGGGATCTAGTCACATGGAGTGTTGGGGTTCTTAGGGATTGGCTTGTTTTGGCCTTGACTTGATGGGACTAGCTTGATTTTGGGCTTATTGTGAAAGTCGAGGTGCTTAGTTACTGCGGGAAAGTTGGCAACTGTGTTCTGGGCTGATCCACTGCCAGGCTGTTTGTCTGGGGATGGTTGGATCCATTGGGGCGGAGGGGAGCCAGCAGCCAGGGGGGTGTTAAGGATGGTGCACAATGTGAGCAGGGCACCCCAGAGTGCATGGCAGGGCCAGGGGCACCAGCCCTGTGCAGCTCCCACCCGCTCTGTGGTAATATCTGTTCCTCCTTTTCCTGAATCTGCGTGGGATACGAACACCCCCCTGGCTGCAGCCCAGGCTCCTGACCTCAGACCCCAAAGGCCTGGACTCAGCCTAGAGCCAGGATTTGGACTCCGAGCTGGGACCCCTAATTCAGGACTTGGACCTGTGGCAGGACCCCCCGTATTGCCCCCCCCCCCCCCGACCTGTGCCGAGGACAGGACTCGAACCTGCAACACAGGAATTCCCGAGGGAGGGGAAACATTGACTCCCCCTCCCCATCTCAGAGATGGGTCAGTCCAGCCTGACCCCCCCCCATCATTCAAACGTCAAACCCCGCCCCTTCTCAGGGATCCCTGTCCGTCGTAGAAGCCCCGCCCCGTCCGATAGAGCTCCGCCCCAGCCCCAGCCCCCTCCGCTCTATTGTCCCGGCTGCGGTCGCTTCGCGCTGCATGGCGGGAGTTGTAGTCCTGCACTGGGATGGCTCGGAAACGACAGCTCCCGTCGGGCCTTGCGCGCCTCGGTCAGTTGCTCGGGGGCGGGGCCGGCCTGGCCCCTTAAAGGTCCGTGTGGAGCCGGCAACCCCGGCGCGCTGGGGCCGGGACGGGAGGCTGCGGCGGGGAGCGGGTAAGAGACCCTCCCCCCCCTTGGTGGGAACGCGCCCGGCCCCCTTCCCCCACAGACCCGGATCTGCCCCCCAGAGACCCGGGTCCCTCCACACATCTGGGTCCGCCCCCCCCACTGGCCCCCGGGTTTGTGAGCTCGCGAGCGAGGGTGGTGCGGGCTCCCGTCTGTCCGACCTCGCTCCGGGGGCGCTGGGTGGGCGCGGGCGCTGCAAGACCCTGGGTGGAGAAGCCGGGACCCACCCCGCCCCCCGCCGCCCCAGAGCTGGCAGCGCTGCAGGGTCCCTGCTGCACCAGCCCCGGGAACCCGGCAGCGGGGGGCCGAGACCGGCTTTGCTGGAATGACCCGGGAAACCTGGGGGGATCTAGCGCTGGCGGCGGCCCGGAGGTGCGGGATGAATGAAATGTTGCTGTCCCTGTCCCGAGCCCAGCCCGTAACCCTGATACTTGGCTGGGACGCGAAGCCTTGGGGTGTGTGGCCCCAGGGGCTGCCAGGGCCTGTCTTGTCAGGTAAATCGCCGTCCCCTCGTGGCAGCCGATCGGAAAGCGGCCAGGCACTGGCTGGGCCCTAGAAGCTGAATTCCAATCTCACTGCTAGACTAGGCGGGGTCCCTCCAGGCCAGGGGGATGGGGAGAGAGAGGCCTTGTCTCTGTACCCCCTGCTATGGGGAGAGCTTTGTTCTCCAGGGCTGCCTAGCCAGCCCAAGTCCCATGCAAGGAAGGAGCGAGTGCCAGAAAGTCTGTGTCCTTGAGCCCCTGGATCAGTGCGTGGGGAGGGTGCTAAGCAACAGGGCCAGGGATGGCCGCTAAGCTGGGCCCTTGGCTTTGAATCCAGCAGCATGAAGGAGAAGCGAATGTCCTGCTTCCTTGGCTGGAAGTGCACAAGGAGCTGGAAAGAGAAGGGGTGTGTGGCGTGCCTGTAGCTTTGAGGTGGGGGTGTGGCTTAGTGGCAGTGGGACTGTGTCAGTGGGAGGGGGGGTGTTGTATCAGTATGTGGTAATGCAGCTGTAGCACAAAGCGGGGGAGCACCCAGGAGCTGGCTGCCCAGGGGCACAGGAGAAGGGTGGGCTGGAAGAATCGGCAGCTGCCCTATGCCCAAGAGGGTCTCCCTGCCCCGGTGGAAGCATGGTCAGGAAGAACTGCCTGCTGCCATCCTGTGACACTTGCCATATGTCCCAGCATTGATATGCATTGTGCCCTGGCTGCAAGGTCAGGGGTGAGTGGGGGAGGGCTTTGTCGTGCTACCAGGGATTTGGTGGGAGAGCAGAGGTGGTGTGTACATTGGCTAGAGCCAGGGGGTGGGCCTAGGGACTCCTGGGTCGGTGGGTGGGATGATGGACACCTGCTGTCCAAGGGATGTGGCTGTTAAAGAGGAAAACAGTCCCAACCTGAGGGGCTCCAAGGTGGTGGTGACCCTCCCCCCCCCCCGTGTAACAGTAGGTCTGGCTGCTGTTGGTTGACATAGGCACCTCTCTCTCTCTCTCTCTCTCTCTCTCTCTTCCAGGCAGGTGCCTTCTGATGGTTCCGAGTGGAGGCCTTGTGTTGTAGCTGGTGCCCACCCGTCCCCCCTTCTCCCTTCCCTTCCCTCCTCATCTCCGAGTCCCCCCCAACACACACATGTTCTGTATCTGGACTCACTAATGACAGCCTGGATCATCCTCCCCATTAGCCTGTCCACCTTCTCCATCACTGGGATATGGATCGTGTAAGCAGCCACTTTGCTCTGGTTTGTGTAGTGATGTGGGGAGGGTGCTGGCTAACCAACAGGGGCTGGGATCTGGCTAATGAACAGGGTGCTCCAATAGCCATGAGATTGGGTGGCTAGCCCATGGGCTGCTTCCTCTGACAGTCTAAGCCCCAAACCAAGTGACTTTGAATCCAGTGAAGGGTAGGTTCCCGCCTCTCTGTGGGCTAACAACCCCTCCCTTTAGTAGCCTCCTATGCTATGAACTGATTGTTGCCACCATGTTTTACTTGAGTCTTGGATTCACTCCAGTTCTGCCCCCTCCTGGTGTAACAGTGGCTGGCGGCTCTTTGTGTCCCCAGCCCAGCTCGGACTCCAGGGTGGCAGCTGTCTGGGGTGCTGGTGGGGGGTCACGGAGTGAGCACTGAGGTTTGCTTTGTGATGGGGTGGGGAAAATGGAAAGGTGGGGTGTGATTGGGAGCAATTACTTTGGGAGGTGCAGATACCACTATTCCAGTGCTGGGGGCACCTCTGGGTCCCCTCTGAGCCCTGCCCCTCTGTGATCAGGGCATCAAACTGGCATAAGCTGTGTGATGAATCCTCAGTCGCCAGGCTCCATGAGCTGGGAGCCATAGCTACCTGTGGGCCTGGCCAACATCTTGCCGCTTACACTTCAGTGCGTTCCCCTTGCTGTAGCCCCTTGGCCTGTGTCTGACATGGGAGCCTGTGGGGGAGGGTTAACTGGATCCCCTTTGCACCAGGTAAATGGTGGTCACTACAGGGCTTAAATGGTGATCACTAGAGGGCTCAGCATTCATGTGTCTGACTCGTGATGTCTGCTGAGTTTGGCTTCAGGACTGGCCTTACGAGCCCAGAACGGGACTTCCTGCCTGCAGGTTGAGCGGCTCGAGGGCTGTGTTCCAACCCAGGGCAGCAAAGGGTCCACTGACGGCCACTCCTAAGGGGCGCAGTTCAGTGCTCCCGCGGGTACAGCCCTCTGGCACTTACCCCACTCATTGGGGCGGGGAGGGGGTAGCTACCGGCCAGTGTGTTTTCAGGCAGACCTAGATGCTAGTGGAGCTGGGTGGGGTCCCTCTCCTAATCCTCCCCAAGGTGGGGCTGGCATGTCTCCCACGGTCCTCAGCACGGCTGCCTTGACAATAGCCGCCCTCATCCTCATCTCTGAGAGAGCCCCAGTGTGTCCCTAACTCACCCTGCAGTACCAGGCTCCAGCCACTGGGGGGACCCTTGTCCTCATCCACATGGGCAGAGCCAGGGTCACCCCAAACCGTGTTGGGCTGAGTGCCCCTCTGCAGGAGGGGAGTCCCTGGGGGCTGCCGGTGCCAGGATTGAGGGGAGTAGCCTTGCAAAGCTGCCCATGAAACAGATGGGAATTCAGATGCAGAGTGCTAACCTAGGTGTAATCCCCTGGATCCGGCTGCTGCCTCACCTGCAGGGCCCCCTGCCCCATGAGGTCTCCACAGAGCCCGCTGGGGCAGGCTGGCCAGCCCGCCAGCCTTCCGGGACCCCATCACTGCCCCTGGGAGGCTCTTGCGCACGCTGGGTGCTTAGAGCAGCCAGCAGTTGTTGCTGATGGCTCCAGCCCTGGCCTGGGACCTCGGCAGTGAAGTGACAGCTTGGTTAAAGGCAGGGAGGTGGGAATTCGTTATAGATGGCGACCGGGGGCTTGTGCAGTTACACAGAGAGTAGGTCGGAGCCCCCTGTATCTCGCCCCCAGCTGCTCCTGGGGTTGGTGAAAGCCGCCCCCCCCCCCCCCCCCCCACACACCCACGCTCCCCCGGAGCCACTCGGGCGTTGCAGGGAGTGGGGAGGCTGTGCCAGTTTGGCCCAGTCTGGAGTGGCAGAAGCTCAGAAGGGCACGGGGTCGGGGGGGCCCTGCCAGGGCTCAGCACCAGCCGCTCTCACTGACTGTAACTGGAGGTGAGGACTCAGGACCCTGATGGGAAGCAGGGCCTGGTGAGAGCGGGGCGGAGGCAGGGCCCTCGGCCGGGGGGGCTGGCAGATGTGGTGTCAGGCCAGGCCATCAAGGTCAACCCCATCTGCTCCCCCAGTATAAGGAGGTATTGGGGAGGGGGCTGTGCTGGGGGCAGCTCTGCACCAGGTTGGGGAGGGGTCAAAGGCAGCTGGAGGCTCCTCAGAGCAGTTTGCCCCTGACTTTGCCTGTCAGGTGACCTCTGACCATACAGGGTCCTGGGCAAGGAGCGCAGGCCTCCGCATGCACCGGGAATGAGCCGGGCCTGGCTGCCCCCAGCAGCGTGGACACAAGGCTCAGCCCTTCACCCCTGCGGCTCCGCACGCGCCCTGCTCAGGAAGGGGTGGGGGTAGTGACAGAGTGGGGAGGGAGTCGCAGGCCGGGAGCTCAGCTGCCCCTCCCCTGCCAGCTCCCAGGCCTTTCTTGTGCTCTCTTGGGCCACGCTATCAAACCGTAGTGCCCCAGCCTTGCCAGTGCAGGAGTCTGGGCTCCACAAGGAGTCATGGCGGTGGCACTGCTGTGCCTTCAAACTGCCCCAAATCTGGCCCCCCAGCCCTGCTCCCCACAGAATAGCCCCTGGCCTGCATGCCCACTGGCCTGCCAGCCTGGATCATGGCTCTGAGCCGGTGCCCCCAGACTCCAGGAGCAGCCCCTCCCTGCCACCACCGCGGTGCTCTTTGCTCTAGCGTGATGGGCAGCTGGGGCAGTGCCCCCTCACCCAGGGCAACAAACGGGCTCTTCCACCCTTCTGCACCGGGGAGCCAATCTCTCCCCCAAGGCGGTTCTGCCCTGGGGTTTGGGCGGCGGGATCTGGGCTGTGAGCGTGGATGTTCTTGGCGCAGGCCCTGTGATGGCTGGCTGGAGCCCAGGGAGAATGGCTTGTCCCTGCGCTGGCACCGAAGGCGGCTGTTGAAGCTAAACAGCTGAGCGTGGCGGGACGAAGGGCACATTCCTTCATGTCGCCCTGGCTGCTGCTTGGCTCGGCTCCCTGGGCCGAGTGTGCGTCGCTCCACCAGCGGTCCAGATACCAGGCTGATCCGAGCCGTCGTGCTGCTGGGGGAAGGGGAGCTATGGGGAAAGTTGGGGACCTCTCAGAATTGCTGGTAACTTTCCAACCCCCCACTTGGTCTTTCCGAAGGTGAGACACCTGGGAGTGGCAGGGGAAGCCGACTCACAAGACTTCCACTTCCCCAGCTCACGCATGGCCATGCTCTGAAACGTCCTGGGGCACGTGCCCTGGTATCGGGTGTGCTGCGAAGCCAAGCAGATCCCAATCCCCGTTCTAGTGCCGTTCTGCTCCCCGAAGGGAGGATTTGGGGGGGATGGTCCTGCTGAGCCCAGTAACTCCCCTTAACCCTGCGGAGATACCACCCATGGCAGGGGCTGCTCCTTGGGCAGCATCGGGCAGCGAGGGGCCGAGCCATTTGGAGACCTCTGTGCACCCTGTCACCATGCAGGGCGGAAGCCAGTGAGGGAAGATCCCAGCGTTTGCAGAGGTTAGGAAAAATTTGTCTCTGCGCCTGTGACCCAAGGCTGCTTGATGGAGACTTACTCGGGGGACAAAGACTGAGCCCCCCAGTGCCGTGGCCGGTTGCTTTTCAGAGCAGAGCCCTGCATGCGGCGTTGGCTACGGAGCCCCTGGCTGCCAGCGCTGCAACAAGCACCAAAGAATGGAGCCGTTTGGTTCCCCCAGCAAAGTGTGAGCTGAGCAGCTCCCTGGGCTGGGCAGGGCACTGGCTCGTGTCCCTGGAGGGGTTTGCTGGGGTGAGTGGTGGTGCTAGGGGGCAGAGATAGCTGGGTATTTGGCCTGCGTGGTACAATGGGCAGGGCCTGTGTCATGTACCCCCAGGTGGGCTGGGTGAGGGGGTGTGGATGGCACTGCCAGGTCTCTCAGCCCCGGTGAGCTGGCCTTCCCGGTGCTGTGTCCATTCCCAGCATCCCCCGGGCTCTTCAGGGCACCTGTCCGGAGATGGCACCATTACCCAGGGCTTGGCTGTGGACACTGGATGCCTCTCAAGGGGTTCTTAAGTTGGGCTCCCCTGCTCCAGAGGCTGGGGAGGTGAGAAGGCTCCTATGGGGCAGGAGGCCAGGTAGGTGCATTAATTCCCCTTGCTAGTTCAGAGGTGTGGTGACCTTGGCTCTGCTCCTCGCAGGTACGCCATGGCAGTGATGAACCACCACGTGTGCCCCGTCGAGAACTGGTGAGCAGCAGCCCCCGTGGCTGGCAGTGCGTGGGCAGCCCCTGCCAGGCGCTGCGGCCCCACCCGCTTCCTTCCTTGCCCTGGCCAATTGTAGTACCTAATCTCTAACCAGTACGGTCAGGCTCCGGGGCCAGCCCCTGTGCTCCAGTCCAGCTCCTTGGCCTGGATCCGGAGTGCTGCCCCTGGGATGGGGAGAGCAGGGGGTGCCCAGGATGGTCCAGACCACCAGCTGCCTGGCTATAACCTTCCCCTGCCTGCCTAGTATGTGGGGCCTGGCGGCAGCCATGTTAAAAAGGCCCATTGTGGGGGAAGCAGTCCCTCTGTGCTGCCAGGGGAGGGTGCCAGGGCTTCTGGGCAGCCTGGAGGAGGTGGGGCCATGTCTCCAGGCCCCCAGGACAGGGAGAGGAGCCCGTATGGTCTCCCCTGTCTATGGAGGGCACCGTGCCCAGGGGTGGGTAATACGGACTATACCACTGCTCTGGGAAGCGGTAGGGCAGAGGTCAGTTGCTCCTGCCCCCCATGTCTGTTCCTAACTCCCCCCCTACCCCCGTGCTGTTCTGGCCCCTTTCATCCCCCTCCCCCCCACTTACCAATTGATTTCAGGTCCTACAACGAGTCATGCTCCTCCAGCCCTGCCAAGCATGGCTACCCCAAAAGCTGCTGCACCTTGGAAGATGTGCCTCTGATCAGGTGAGGCTGAAGCGGGGGTTGGTGTGAGTGGTACCTGGGGTCCATCGCGCTAGGGGCGTTATCCCACCCCGAGGAGCTTGCATGAGGCCAGAGGAGCTGCACCCTCTGCCCTAAGTGAGAGAGCTTCACAGCTCCTTCACCCCAGGGTAGCCCCAGCCTCGATGGCTGCCTCACTGTCAGTCTCCTCTTGCTGCCCGCTTCCCCCCCTCCATGTATCACTCAGGGCTGGGGGAAGGGGTGCCGTGGTGGCTGTTTGCTGGGCTCTCCGGAAGTGCCAGGTGCCCAGAGCCCTCTGGCAGCATGTGCTGGAATGAGCCATGGCCAAGCTGCCTTTGTGCAACAAGGAGATGGTGCTGTGGGCCACTCAACCCACAGCCGGGGGGCCCAGGTGGGCACCCACAGGCCTGATCCCACCCTGCTGGGGGCAGCAGTGCAAACCAGCCAGCTCACCCCTGAGCTGCAGGGCCGGCACTTCCACTAGGTGACCCTAGGCGGTCGCCTAGGGCGGCAGGATTTGGGGGGCAGTATTTTGCCACCCTTGGCAGAAATTCGGCGGCGGGGGGTCCTTCCGCTCCGGGTCTTTGGCGGCAATTCGGCGGCGGGTCCTTCACTTGCTCTGGGACTCGCTGCCGAAGTGCCCCGAAGACGTGGAGCAGAAGGACCCCCACCGCCAAATGCTCAGAGGAGGAGCACTGCTGCCTAGGGTGGCAAAAACCCTGGCGCCGCTCCTGCTGAGCTGTGGCCTTGCATCACGCCAAGTCACATGCAGCATGTGTGGCATGGTGGAGGGCGAGTCAAGGAGGGTGATAGGGGAGCAGCACACCTTGGGGGACCCAGGGCCTGGTGCAATATGTGCCATGTGTGACAGGTTCCCCCCAGGGTGCCACCTGGGGCTGGGGTACCACTGAGCCTCTGACCCACCAGCCTGGGCTTCCTCTCACACTGTGCTGCTGTGACAAGCTGCAAAGCCCCCCAAGCCTGCACTTTCACCAGCATTCACACAGGTGCAGTCACATGCAGGCTCTCTGACCACCAGCTTCTCAGCCTAGGCCCCCAGAGCAGTACCGTCCTGCCCTGCTCAAATCTGGCCAGTATATGGGTTTAATACCTGGTCCGCCGCTCCCTCAATGTGAAGAGGACCATGCACACTTGTGGTAACCAAGCTGAGATTTTTCCCCAGGTACCTTAGTCAAACGCACACTGGTTTAGATTAAAACTTAAAAGAAGTGTATGAATTACAGAAAGATAGATTTTAAGTGATTGTAAGTTATAGCAAACAGATCAAAGCAGGTTACCTAGCAAATAAACCAAACCACAAACTGAGCTTAACACACTAGATAGCTAGGATATGAATTAGCAAATTCTCACCCTGAGTAATAAACAGGCTGGCAGATTCTTAAGGCACAAGCTGCCTTGGCTTTGCAGCTTGGCTTTCCCCGGCTTTAATACACAGGCTAAAAATCCCTTAACCTGGGACCATCACTTCCCCCTGTTCAGTCTTTATTCGTCAGGTGTTTCCAGGTGTGTTGTCCTCTGGAGAGGTGAGGCCCCCTCATGTTGTCATTGCCCCTCTTTTAGATCTTCCCCCACACTTGCTGGAAAGCTCTCTTGCTGTGACCTGGGTCAGACAGCACTGCACAATGGGAACTATCTCTGAGAGGTTTCTGTTGCACGCAGTTCCTGGGGTAATCCTGGTGCTTGTGCAATTCTTCAGTAAGCCATTAACATTGTTTGGCCTTTTTACAGTTGTACCTGAAAGGCTGCTTGTGGGTGTTTTCAACCTCACAACATGTTTCCATAGCCAAACTTCACATACGCCGGTAGCACATACAGTCCAACGAGATATTATTGTTGAGCAGATCAAGACTTAGATCCCTCACAAGGCACACTTTGTGCAAAACAGAATAATTACATGACAGTGGTGAATATTGGGGTGCCAAGGTGTCACCATGCCCAGGAGGCACGTGAGGGCACAGCTGCCAGGAGCCAGGGAGGTGACCGGCCCAGAGGGGTGCTGGATGGGGGGTCACACCCACCCCCTTTCCATGCCCACCAGGGGGAGGCGTGTGCTGCTCCGATCATGTCCTGGCTTTGCTGACTGCTTTCTCCTTGCCCTGCAGTAAGTGTGGCACATATCCCCCTGAGAGCTGCCTCTTCAGCCTTATTGGGAACATCGGGGCTTTCATGGGTAAGTGTCCACCCCGCCTGGCCCACTGAGGAGCCGCTCTGTGCAGAGGGCCCCTCTCCTGCGACTGCCTTGGCCTGCTGGCCACATAGCCCGCACCAGGCTCAGCCTCCCTGCTGTGGGGCCGGATCTGGGGCTGCATTTGCTGATCTGGCTCGGTAGAGGGGACCCTTTGCTGTTCTGTCCCCAGCGCTGCCTCTGCATTGGACTGGGGCCCGACCTCCCCGCTGGGCAGGCAGCAGATCCCCACCGGGGCATGGAACGGGCTGCTCCCTTCCCAGGGCGGCTCAGTGGTGGGTGGAAGGTTTTCTTTGCAACAGAAGTGCTGGAAACTGTTTAAAAATGTTATGCTTGTGGGATATGCTGAGGACGTTGTCACGGACACACAGGTCATGCCCACTCTCTGAGCCTTTGCACGCCTGTCTCTCGCCGTGGGCCCCCTCAGAGAGTCCCCTCGCTCTGGACTCCCGGGGCCTCCACTCCCAGAGGGAATAATGCAACCCTGTTCTCTAGACCAGAGTGACTCAGCCAGCGTAGAATAGGAGGGTTTCTTGAGCATCTGAACACAGCATAGGAAACTCCCAGGGCCTCAGGCCTGGCCTCCCTCAGCCCAGCACATCCAAGTCTCCCCTGCATCCAGGTGGGCTCTGCCTGCTCCCCCTCTCCAGCCCAGAGCCCCCCTGCTTCCCAGCTGGGCATCTGAGATCACCGGCCCCAAGTCCCGCCTCTGTCCACTGTCTTCTATCCAGGTAAACAGGGTCACCTGGGCCTCCTCTCCTCTCTTCCGTTCTCTGGCTGGAACCGGCTGGTCAGGTCGCTGGTGTCCTCTCTTTATAGCTCATTGTCCTCCCACTGGCCAGAACGGCTGTGACTCCTGAGCTGGGCCTCCGGGTCACCAGTCACTGGGGTCTCCATTCTCCAGGCCATGGGCTGGGGTCCCAAGTTCCGTGGCTGGTCCTCTGTAACAACAAACTCCCTCTCCCCTCACCTTCTTAAACCAGTAACCCCCAGGAAAACTGCATCCCACCCCCTCTGCATGAAAACCATCAGAAAAAAACAAGACCCCCCCCCCCACTTCATCACAGGATCCCCCAGCCTAGGGAGTTGGGTCTGTCACTGCCAATCCTGTGGCCTCAGGAGCTGCTGTGGCTCAGAGCCCTCACCCCAGTAGCCAGCCCATAAGTGTAAAGGTCTTAGCCAGGCCCATGGAAGCCAGGGTATGTCTTTTATGGTGATCCCTACTGCCCTGCAGGTCCCCCTGGGCCTCCCCAAGTTCTTAACTACCAGACACTTTCCCTTCTGGTTTGTCATCCCCAGAGGTGTGAACCCAGCTCCCCAGTCACTGTGGTGGACACTCCATGCAGGTTGCACACTAGCGAGCTGGTGGGGGTGAAAATAACCAGTTGATTTAATAGACCCCCCCCCAGATTCAGAGATGAGATAGCAAGGGACTGAACAGCTTCCCCTGGCCCAGTCAACATCTGCAGGCTTTCCACTGGCTCCCCGCATGCCCCTGCCACAGGCTCCAGCGCTCAGGCGGCCCCTCGAGCTCTGGGGGCCTTCCATTGGGGGAGGGTGGGGGGGTTTCTCATCAGTCACTATCAATACGCACAGTGGGGGTGTGATGGGTTCCTCGTAGGGTGCCACCTGGAAGTGGGGTGCCCCTGACCCACCAGCCTGGGCTCCCTTTACCTAGTACTGCTGTGACCAGCCTGTCAAGCCCTCTCCCAGGCTCCAGCACACATACAGGTAGGGACACACCCAGCTGCTGAACATCTGGAAAAGGGGGTAAACAGTGAGGTGGTGAAATTTGCAGAACTACTCAAGATAGTTAAGTCCAAAGCAGACTGAGAAGAGAATCTCACAAAACTGGGTGACTGGGCAACAAAGGGGCAGATGAAATTCAATGTTGATAAATGCAAAGTAAGGCACATTGGAAAACATCCCAACTATACATATAAAATGAGGGGGTCTAAATTAGCTGTTACCACTCAAGAAAGAGATCTTGGAGTCCATGAGTGGTGGGTATCGTAGGCATGGGAAGGCCAAACAGCCTGATGTCCCCGGCCCATGCTCCACTCCCATACCCCACTCTGCCTGCTGTTCCCTGCGGCAGGCAGGTTGGGGCCCGCTCGCCCTTGGGCCTGGGCCCGGGCCCACCCCAACCGAGCTGTCTGCCCACCCAGTGCTGGAGCCAGCAGCTCTGCTGGGAGGTGCCTTCACAGGCAGGGGGGCATGCCGGCCAGGGGTCGGGCCCAGCAGTGGGGTGCTCTGAGTGGGGGCTGGGTTCTGGTGGGCACAGAAGGGCAGGGCTGGGGGGCTAGCCTCCCCAAGTCAGGGGTTTACCCACCACCCATGTTGGAATCATTGCAGTTAGTTCTCTTAAAAACATCACTCAATGTGCAGCGGCAGTCAAAAATGCTAACAATGTTGGGAATCATTAAGAGAGGGACAGATAATAAGACAGAAAATATCATATTTCCTCTATATAAATCCATGGTATACTCACATCTTAAATACTGTGTGTGGGTTGCCCATCTCAAAAAAGATATATTGGAATTGGAAAAGGTTCAGAAAAGGGCAACAAAAATGATTAGGGGTAAGGAACAGCTTCTGTATGAGGAGAGATTAATAAGACTGGGACTTTTCAGCTTGGAAAAGAGATGGCCAAGGGGGGATATGATAGAGGTCTATAAAATCATGACCGGTGTGGAGAAAGTAAAGAAGGAAGTGTTATTTACTCCTCATAACACAAGAATGAGGGGTCACCAAATGAAAATAGGCAGGTTTAAAACAAACAAAAGGAAGTATTTTTTCACACAACACACAGTCAACCTGTGGAACTCCTTGCCAGAGGATGTTGTTAAGGCCAAGACTATAACAGGGTTCAAAAAAGAGCTAGATAAGTTCATGGAGGAATAGGTCCATCAATGGCTATTAGGCAGGATGGGCAGGAATGGTGTCCTTAGTGTCTGTTTGCCAGAAGCTGGGAATGAGTGAGAGGGGATTGATCCAGTGGTGAGCTGGAGCCAGTTCCCACCGGTTCGCAGGAACCCGTTGTTAAATTTAGAAGCCCTTTTAGAACTGGTTGTTCCAGGACAACCGGTTCTAAAAGGGCTTTTAAATTTAACAAAAGCTTCGGCAGCTGTCCATCCTGTCCCCAGCCCCAGCTCACTTCCCCCTTCCCCCCCCCCGAACGCTCCGCCCCCCTTCTCCTCCTCCTCCCCTGCTTCCCGCGAATCAGATATTCGCGGGAAGCCTGAAACAAGCAGCAGGCAGGTAAACTGGGGTGGGGATGTGTGAGGAGGGCTCTAGAGAGGCGTGGCGTGGCCCAGTCCAGCTCCGGCCAAGCAGCTCCCTCCGGCCTGGCCCCCCGGCCCCGCCGAGCGCCCCAGCCCGGTCCTGGCCACGGCCGAGCACCCCCGGCCCCAGCGGTGCTGGCCCCGAGCGGCTCCGGCCTGGCCCTGCTCGGGCCCCGCGGCACCAGCACCGGCCCCGGCTGAGCGGCTCGGGCCTGGCTTAGTTTGGCTTGGGCCCCGCGGTCCCGGCCGAGCGGCTCCGGGCCAGCTTGGCTTGGGCCCTGCGGCGCCGGCCCGGGCCCGGCCCCGGCCGAGCGGCTCTAGGCAGCGCGGTCAGGGGGCAGGGAGGGGGTTTTGGAAGAGGGCAGGGGAGTTCGAGGGGTTGTGGGGGGGTGGATAGGGGTTGGGGTGGTCAGAGGGCAGGGAACTGAATGGGGGCAAGGGTCCCAGAGGCAGTCAGGAAGGAGCAGGGGTTGGATGGGGCGGTGGGGGGCAATCAGGGGCAGGGGTTCCGGGGGCATTTGGGGACAGAGAGAAGGGGTGGTTGGATGGGGCAGGGGTCCTGGGGGGCCATCAGGAATGAGAGGAGGGGTTGGATGGGGCGGCAGGGGGCAGTCAGGGGACACGGAACGGGGGTGGATGGGGCAGGGGTCCCGGGTGGGGGGGCGTCAAGGTACGTGGGGGGTTGGATGGGGCAGGAGTCCCTGGGGGGGCACAACCCCCTCATGGGGTGAGGAGGAGGGAACCTGTTGTTAATATTTTGGCAGCTCATCACTGGATGGATCACTTGATGATTCCCTGTTCTGTTCATTCCCTCTGGGGAACCTGGGATTGGCCACCGTCGGCAGACAGGACACTGGGCTAGATGGACATTTGGTCTGACCCAGTATGGCTGTTCTTATGTTCATACATATGCTGTGATCAGCTCTGCAGGGGGAGACTACAGCTAAGGAACTGCCCAGCTGCTCAAGTGCACAGCCCCCTCGAGAGTGTAAACTCCAAATTATACCATCTTACATGGCACAGAGAACTGTACAGCGTAAGCTCATGAAATCGCCCCCTCCCTCAATGTGGAGAAGGATATGTAACAGCTTTCTGCCCCAAGTTAGGACTCCCCACACTGGTTTTAGATAAAGCAAAAACAAGTTTATTAACTACAAAAGATAGATGTTAAGTGATTATAAGGGATAGCAAACAGATCAAAGCACATTACCTAGCAAACAAACAAAACCTGCAAACTAAGCTTAATATACTAAAGAGATTGGATATGAGTAGCAACTTCTCACCCCAGGTGATGGTTCAAGCAGGCTGCAGAGATTCTTAAGGGGCCAGCTGCACTTGCTTACAGCTTAAAAGCCCCTCTAGCCTGTGTCCAGCACTTAGGGTGACCAGATGTCCCGATTTTATAGGGACAGTCCTGATTTTTGGGTCTTTTTCTTATATAGGCTCCTACTCCCCCCCCCCGCCCCCGTCCTGATTTTTCACACTTGCTGTCTGGTCACCCTACCAGCACTTCCCCCAGTTCAGTCTTTGGTCCTCGGGTGTTTCCAAGAGTCTCTTGGGGGAAGTCCGTGAAGAACCCTGATGATGTCACCCCCCTGCCTTAAGTAGCTTTTGCATATGGTGGGAACCCTTTGTCTCCAAGCTTGGTTCCCATGCCTTTCAGTGGGAAAACACTGGGATTCCAAGATGGAGTCCTGCACCAGGTGACCTATCCCTGTAGTGCCACAGCAGCCATTGCTCAGAGGCCATTTGTAGCATCCTCAGGAAGACCCTCAGGTGGGGAATAAGCGCCTTCTAAGGCCTATTGTTCTCCTTAATGATTCATTAATTTGAATGGGCCCTTCCCAGCCAGCCATCTAGACGAGTGATTTTCAAACTGCGGGTCTCGACCCAGTACTGTTAAAAGTCCCATCAGTGGTGCTGCCTGGCTAAGGTAGGCTAGTCCCTACCTGTTCTGACACCGAGCTGTGCCCCGGAAGTGGCCAGCAGGTCCAGCTCCTAGGTGGGGGGAGCCACCGGGCTCTGCCTTCTGCCCCCGCCCCAAGCACCGGCTCTGCACTCCCGGCCAATGGGAGCTGGGGGGGGTGCCTGTGGGCGAGAGCTGTATGGAGCCGCTTGTGCACCTCTGCCTAGGAGCTGGACCTGCTGCTGGCCGCTTCCGGGGTGCAGCGCGGTCCGCAGTGCCAGGACAGGCAGGAAGCCTGCCTTAGCACCCCTGCTGCACCGCTGACCTGACGCTGCCCGAGGTAACCCCGAGCCCCAGTCCCCTGCCCAGCCCTGAGCCCCCCAAACCTGGAGCCCCTTCCTGCACCCCAAACCCCTTGTCCATGGCCCCACCCCAGAGCCTGCACCCCCAGCCCAGGGCCACCTCCTGCACCCCAACCCCTTGCCCCAGCCCTGAGCCCCTCCCACACCCCAAACCCCTCATCCCCAGCTCTGTTCGGTTGCGGGCATCAACAATTTTCTTTAACTGGGTGCCCAGAAAAAAAGTTTGAAAACCACTGCCCTAGTGGGCGTTCCCCAAGTGTAAACACATTTGTAATACAGATACACAGTCAATATTTTGCAATTCAGATACAGAAATGATCCATGCACACAAGTAGGATAATCATATTCAGTAAAGCAGAACCTTTCCAATGACCCTCCCATGCCTTATCTGGCATACAATCGATCAGAATTGGGCTGGAATGCTCCTCGCTCTGAAGAATACGGGGTGCAGTGTCCCAGGAGCGATCCCCAGGTGCCTCGTTTCAGTGGCGTTAATGGCCCTGGGGTCTGCGAGGGCTTGTTGCTGTGGCTGGGTTTGTGAGCACAGCTGGCTTGGGGGCACCTCCCCCAGCTGGCTGCGAGGTGGAGCTGACGGTTCCCAGCCCGCTTCTCTAGCCCCACACACCTCACGTCAGAGCCACGGCCCAGCCAGGCAGCTGGAGTCCCGGAGGGGGAGCGCCCCATGGCTCCTGGTGTGTCTGGGGTCCTCTGGGTGTGGGGGGAGGTAGCCCCCAGCCCTGCTAACAGTCTGTCTCTCGGCAGTGGTGCTGATCTGCTTCCTGCGCTACGGGCAGCTGATTGAGCAGAGCCACCGCTCCTGGGTCAACACGACAGCGCTTGTCGCGGGCTGCACCAACGCTGCCGGCCTCGTCGTGGTTGGCAACTTCCAGGTGGGCTGGGCAGGAGCCGCCCTGCTTGGGCCAGCACCTGGCAGGGGCCAGGCTCTTCTCCTGCCCTGGCACCCTCAGCCTCTCTACCCATGGGTGCCATGTGGCCCCTGTCCCCTGTACCCTAAGCTAGCTGTGATGTCCCTTTGCTGGGGGGAGGCTGCTGCCTGTCTGGCCATGGGGGGAGGAGGGGGCAGATGCTAGCTCCCCAGAAGGGCTGGGTGAGGAGAGAGGAAGGGGCTTGGCAGCTGTGGAGTGGGGCATGTCTGGGGCATGCGGGGTGATAGGGAAACAGCGCAGAATGGGAGGAGCTACTGGGGTGCAGAAGAAGCAAGCCTGGGACGGGGGGGGAGGGGGGTTGTGTAGGGCCCCTGTGGTGTGAGATCAGCCAGGCTGAACTGGGAGGGGGGAAGGGGGGGCCTGAGGGGCAGGAATGGCCCAGGCTCACTGCTGTCCCTCCCTCTATCCCAGGTGGACAACGCCAAGTCCCTGCACTACATCGGGGCGGGCATCGCCTTCCCGGCCGGGCTGCTCTTCGTCTGCCTCCAGTGCATCCTCACCTACCACACTGCCATCAGCGCCCTGGACGGCTGGATGGCGCACCTCCGTGTCTCGCTCACCGGCGTGGCCTTAATCGCCCTCGTCCTCAGTATCCTTCCGGCTGCGGGTTCCCAGCCACCCGCCTGGCCCCCTTGCCACCCAGAAGGCACAGGGCACTAACCCCCGCTCGACATCCATGAACGTCACCTAGGTAACCGCGAGGCTGTGCCCTGCAGGCCGCACCAGGGAGCCTGCTGCCAGCTCTGAGCTAACGCAGCTGCCCCATGTTTGATCGCTGGGCCCGATGTCCCCCCGTGTCCTCAGAGAGCAGGGTAGTTCCCAGGGCTTGAGCAGAACATCAGGCTCTCCCTACTGCAGGGTAGGGGCATCACCTGGGGCCACGTCTGCTGCTGAAGGGGCTATAAACTGGCAGCCCCTCTCTGCGCCTCAAACGGGACAGCCTAGCACAGACACTGGGAAGGGCTGTGGCATATGGTACCCTCTACAGCTCTGCCTGGCTGACCTCCCTGGTGCCAGGGTGCCCCCAGCATGCCAGGGGCTGGCCCTCTCCTGCTGTACTGATGATACATGGCAGGGTCCCCTGCCCCAGGCCTCACCTGTACCCACAGCCTCTAGCACTAGTGATCAGGGGCTGTGTGTGCCACCCTGCAGGCAGCACAGGGTTAAAGATACCCATTTGCCTGAGGCTAGAGCCACCCCCCCCCCCCCCATGGGCACCTCCTGCGGACAGGCTGGGGGTGGGGGGAGTGAGCTTGAGGGTGGCCAGGCTTGGGGGCAGGGAAGGTTCATAAGGGTCATGCCAGGTGTGAGCTGGCCCAGGGGCCTTCTGGCATGCCTCCCCTCCTCCTGCAGTGGGGGTATGGGGGTGGTGTCTGGAGTCAGTCCCCAGGGGGAGGGGAATGAGTGAAGCTGGTGCCCCTTCCCCCCATGGTTTGGGGGGGAGGGACAGGACTCCAAGTCAGTGTGCAGGGTGGGGAGTGGGGTCTCTGTGACTCCACCCTCTGCTGAGGCCACACCCAGTGGGTGCCTTTCCTTAGCCAGCCCCTAGGCGGTGTCTTCTTCATCCACGAGAGCCCCCTGCTGCAACACCTGGCGGCCGTCTGCGAGTGGGTCTTCGTCATCGACATGCTGGTCTTCTACGGCACCTTCGCCTACGACTTCGGGGCCGTCTCCACCGACACCCTGGTGACGGCGCTGCAGAGGGCCAGCAGCCGGGGCTGCAAGTCGCCCGGCGGCAGCAGCACCTCCACCCACCTCAACTGCACCCCTGAGAGCATCGCCATGATCTGAGCAGGGGCTCCCCTCCCCCCTCTTTGATTTTATACCAAAAAACATTTTTTAAAGGAAAACACAGTATTGGGGCTGCCCCCCACAGCAGGGCCGTGCCCAGCAGCCCTCCCTGCTGGCCAGCCTAGCTGCTGCATCGATGGCCAAAGGGTGCCCTCGGGTGGGGCCGCCAGCCTTCTCCAACCCCGGGCTGGCTCCCGCAGGCCCTCACTCCCTCTGCAGATCAGACCCCTGCCGGCAGCAGCTGCTCAGGGAAAGGAGACCGGAGCTGGCTGCAGGGCACGACTGCTCATGCTGCTCTGCTGGGGGCTTTACTACCCCCGTCGGAGCAGCCTCTCCTGGCCGGGAGCCCTCTGCACAGGTTCCCTTGCTCAAGCCCCTGCCCCATTCAGGAAGGATTTGGGGTAACCCCACAGCAAAGTGGGGGACACACACACAGGGCTGTTCGATGGTGTCTGACCTTTGGAGGGAGGGTCTTTTCTCCCCCACCCATTAACCCCTCTCCTTCCTCTCCCCGTCCTGGGGGAGGTCTTGGCAGTGGGATGGGGGATGACGTGGCAGGGGGCAGAGAGCCTCGATCCCCATCCTTCTGAGCCGGTTTCTTTGGGTAAACCGGATTGGTATTTTTAGTACTTTTTATATCTCTAAGGTGTATAAAGAGACTTGTATTGGAGCAGGGTGTGCTGCCTGGTCACTGCGGAGCTCCCTGCGGAGGAGCCCTGCATACCTGCCCGGGGTTGGCAGGGCTGTGCTGCCCACTGGGCCAGCCTTGGGCATGGACGACCAGGGCCTGGTTCCCCCCTTGCTCATGACACCTCGGGGCCCCTGTGGCAGGTGGCTGCCCCCTGCAGGCCATGGGAGCTGCCCCACACGCCCCAGGGGCAAGCCCTCTCCTTGCGTAAGTGGGGTGGTCTGCTGCAGCTGGCTGGTTACTGAGCTGGGCCGGAGCGGGGGCCACCCACCAGCTTTTCATCCTTCATGGCCGTGCCCTCCCTGCCTCCCTCAGCTGGGCTTCCATTGCTGGGGAGCATAACCCCACTGGAGACCAGGATTCTTCCACTGCCCCCCAGCTGGGTGCTCCTGCCTGGGGGTGAGCAGAGAGTCCTGGGCCACACCAGGGACAACTTCTGTTAGTCTCAAAGGTGCCACAGGACCCTCTGTTGCTTTTTACAGATTCAGACTAACACGGCTACCCCTCTGATACTTGACACCAGGGACAACGTTGCCCAAATCCCTTTTCCATCAAGCTGGGGTGGGGGGGTAGCTGAATCCAAGAGAGGGTCCCCTGGGGCCAGCTGGGCTCCAGCTCCCCCTAACTGGGGAGGGGTGTCACACCAGCAGCCCCATTAAACACAGATTATGGGGAAACAGCCCGAATCCCCTGGCCCTCCCAGCCCCAGCTGTTCTGAGCCCAGTGCTGGTAGGGAGCAGGGAACACTGGGGCTGATCAGCAAAGGAGCCCCATTTACTTCAGGGGACACCCCACCACCACCCCCCTCCTGGCACCAGCAACATGCTGTGATCTCCCTCTGAACAGCAGGGAGGGCCTGCCCCAGCCTGGCCTGCTATTGCCCCACCACTGGGGGAGCTAGAGCCAGGGGCCCTGGGACAGCGATTGGGGAGGGAGTTCAGCCCCCAGGCATGTCCCAGGCAGCCAGCTGGCTGTGGGGACTCTTGCAGGGGCCAAGGCTTAGGGCCCAGGGCAGGGTCCAGCACCCACCTGCATGGGAATGAAAGACAGACCCCCCCTCCTGGCCTTCCTCTACCTAGCACAGTCATTTCCCGCCCCCCCATTCCCTGGCTCCCCCACAGAGATGGTTCCATACCCCAAGCCCTCATCCCTCTGAAACCACCCCCCCCCCCAGCTCCTTTCACTCCCCAGTGATGCCCCATAAACATTCTGGGTCAGAGAAAAACAGCTTTAATCAGCCTGGGGAGATGGCTGGACGGGGGGGAGGGGGGGTTAGTCAGTTACTCCTGCCCCTGTGGTGATCCCACAGCGAAGTGGGGGAGATGCCGAGGGCTGTTCCATGGGGATGCTGGGGCTGGTCAGCAAAGGAGGGGCCCTGTCTATGTCAGGACACCCCCTGCGGACCCAGCTCTGGAATGTATCCACCCTGATGGGTCACCCCCACTGACCCTGAGAGCCCCCCACCCAGAGAGGGCATCCAATGCCCCAGGCAGGCAGGGGCCAAGGTGGGGCCCCCCCGGTCACGTGTACATGGCCCCATGCAGGTACTCCAGACGGTGCTCACGCTGCTGCCTCCGCACCTGAAACATACCAGGGCAGGCAGTGGTAAAGGCGAGCATCACCTGCCCCACCTAACACATTGCCCCCCTCCCCCCCCCCAGCACAGGCAGCAGGAGGCCCCGGTACCCACCACGTTCCCCTCCCTCGCTGGGCAGTCTGCTGGGGCCCACGGCCAGACAGGGTGCTAAGTATCGGGCTTTAGCAACACGTCACTGCGATTACCATCACACTTCAGGCCTGACCCCCCCACCACCATCATCATCCGGTGCAGCCAGACGAGGCCCTGGGCTGCCACCTCCAGCCTCTTCCCCAGGCATTGGGTGCCCTGTGACAAACATACCCACGGCCGGCCAGGCAGGCTCAGTTCTGGGCTGGAACGGCGGGGGGGCTGCGGGTCAGCAGGGAGGGGCACCAGCAGAGCTACCAGGGATGGGGAAAACTGGCACTGCTCCACCCGAATTACACCTCAGCCCAGCAGGCCCTGAATTCTCCCCCCTTCCTGGGCTCAGCGTTCAATTTTCTAATGCTTTGCTCCCCAGCCACTTGGCTTTAACCATTTAATGGCAGGAACAGAGTCTTTCCGTGTGCACCCGCCCCTGCAGCGGGACCCCACACTGCCCACCCCTGGCTCCCTGCAGGGGGCTGCGTGGTAACAAGCATCCCACCTTGTCTTTCTTGTACTCTTCGTACTCCTGGTCATCCGTGGGCAGCTCGTGGCGGCACAGGGGACAGGAGTTGGTCTGGGGAAGAGAAGAGAAATCTCGCTGACGCACCGTCCCCTCGCCTACCCTGGCACCTGCAGCCCCAGACCTTTCGGGCATCTCCTTGGCGCTGCCAATTCAGCAGACGGTCACCTCCCATTGTTTCTGCTTTCAGTGGCCTGGCTACAGCCAGCAGCTCGAAAGGGGCCAGCCCCAGCCAGGGGAGGGGAAGCACAGCTGGCCCTGCAGGCTTGTGAAAGGAGTGGCACCTACCTTCCCCAGCCAGGGCAGGATGCAGCCCGAGTGGAAGAGATGCTCACAGGGCATCTTCCTGGCCCCCTCATCCTCCTCGAACTCCAGCAGGCACACGGGGCATTTCAGCCCTTTGTCTGGGCAGCAGCACCGCGCGGCGGGCAGGGGAGAGAGAAAAGCATCAGGCTCATCCCGCCCACTCCCGGACCCGACGCCCCAGGACTCCGTGGAAACGGGCACCAGGACCTCGTCCTGAGCGCCACGGTCCGGCACTGACCCACCCCGCGGGAAGGGAAGCAGAGACCCCGAGTGCGGACTCAGTAAAGCGTTTCTGTCAGCCGGACACCTGGGTCCAATCCTTGGTCTCATTCAGGGGCGAGGGGGCACACGGCACTCCTCGGGGGGAGGGGGGGGGGCAATGGGGCGGGGCACCAGCAGAGCCCCCAAGCTGCCAAGGCCCTGACCGGGGGGAGGGGACTCCCTCACCTGCCTGGTCCGGCGTCACCCGCACCGTGGGGAGGCTCAACACGGCCCGGCGGGCGGCCGGCGGGGGCAGTCGCTGATCCCAGTCGGTGAAGTCCACGGAGCCCAGGTCGATCTGCTGCCCATTGAACAGAGTCCTGCGGGGAGAAGCCGGTCAGGGGCGGGGCCAGGCTCCTGCGGGGGGGCACGTTCCCTGACCCCCCGGGGTACACGCGCCCCGCCCCCCGGGGCTGCACCCCCCCGGGCCCCGCCCTCACCGGGCGAGCTCCAGCAGCACGTTCTCCCGGGCGCGCTCCGCGGGCTCGCCGGGCTCGCAGTTGTGCTCCTCGAAGTAGGAAGCCATCGGGGCCAGTGACTCTCAGCCCGGCCCGGCCCAATGGCCTCCCGAGACGGGCCGCGCCAGCCAATCCCCGCGGCCGGGGGCGGGGCTGGATGGGGAAGTAGCAGGGGAGCTAATCGCCAATTGGCCGGAAGCGAGGCACAGGGACGCAGCCAGGAGCCAATCGGAACGCGCCGTGCGGAGAGGGGTGGTGATTCGTGCGGGACTGTCGGAGCCCCAGCCCGGACTGGGGGGGGCGGAGCTGGGAGGGCACCGCCCTGGGGGCGCTCACAGCTGGGGAGGGAGGCGCTGCTTTGGAGAAGCTCACATCCAGCGGGGGTGCTGTCCTGGGGCGCTCACAGCCTGGGGGGAGGGAGGTGCTGCCCTGGGGGGACACAGCCTGGGGGGGATGAGGTACTGCTTTGGGGAAACTCACATCCTGGGGGGTGCTGTCCTGTGGGTGCTCACAGCTGGGGGGGTGCAGGCACTGCCCTGGGGGTGCTCACAGACTGGAGGGAGGGAGGTGCTGCCCTGGGGCCACTCTCAGCATGCAAGGGGGGGGAGCGAGGCACTGCTTTGGGGAAGCTCACAGCCGGGGGGGGGGGGTCATTCAGGATAATTGTCTTCAGTGTTATCAGGGACTCGGGAAACAGGTCCTGCCATTGGTGATGAGAAATGCCCCTCCCCCCACTCCATCCTTCCAAAACAGGTTATAACCATGGCGGGAATCATGCCCCCTGGGCTCAGTAAGACCAACGGGATGGAATTTCTGCTCAGCAATGAGCAATAACCATTCCTCCTAAATAGAGACCGGTGAGGTGTCGCCTGCAGAACTGCTGAGCTACCAGGAAGCTCCGGAGATCAGCCATGAGCTTTTAGAGACATTTGCCTCTAGGTCACCGGTTCCAGTCCAGCCCAGGCAGTAGCATAGCTGGGGGGGAGCAGGGGGAGCGGCCGCTCCCCCACTGAGCACATGGAGCCTTAGGCCTTGGCTACACTTGCGAGTTACAGCGCTGTAAAGCCTCCCCCAGCGCTGTAACTCACTCCCCGTCCACACTGGCAAGGCACTTACAGCGCTGTATCTCCGTGGCTGCAGCGCTGCATGTACTCCACCTCCCCAAGAGGAATACTGTGTATTGCGCCGCCGCTGCAGCACTGTGGCGCCAGTGTGGCCGCCAATGCGCTGTGACTGGCCTCCAGAAGTATTCGGCAGTATCCCACAATGCCTGTTCTAGCCACTCTGGTCATCAGTTCAAACTCTACTGCCCTGGCCTCAGGTAACCAACCATGTGACCCGCCCTTGACATTCCCCGGGAATTTTAAAAATCCCCTTCCTGTTTGCTCAGCCCGGCATGGCATGGAGTGCTATCAGCGAATCTTTCCAGGTGACTATGCCTCCATGCGCCAAGCGAGCCCCAGCATGGAGCAATGGCTCCATGCTGGACTTCATCAGTGTTTGGGGGAAGAAGCTGTCCAGTCCCAGCTGCGCTCCAGCCGTAGGAATTACGATACCTTCAGGAAGGTATCAAAGGACATGATGGAAAGGGGCCATGACCAGGACACCCTGCAGTGCAGGATTAAAGTGAAGGAGCTGCGGAGTGCCTACCGCAAAGCCCGTGACGCAAACGGCTGCTCGGGTGCTCCCCCCGTGACCTGCCAATTCTACAAAGAGCTGGATGCGATATTTGGGGTTAACCCCACTGTGACGGGTTGGATCACAGAAACCCCCTTGGGAGCTGCCACCCAATGTGCAAAGACTACCTCTGCTTCTGTTTTCCCTGCCAGCTTAGGACTCCAGCACCCTGTTTTGCTGAATCAGACACTCCCGTCTGGCTCCAACACAGACCCAGGGTCTGAATCACTTGTCCCAAAGCTGCAAGTTTACCTGAAAACAGCTCACAGTAGTGTGCTTGTCTTTAGCACTCAGATGCCCAACTCCCAATGGGGTCTAAACCCAGATAAATCCGTTTTACCCTGCATAAAGCTTATGCAGGGCAAACTCATAAATTGTTCGCCCTCTATAACACTGATAGAGAGATATGCACAGTTGTTTGCTCCCCCAGGTATTAATACATACTCTGAGTAAATTATTAAATAAAAAGTGATTTTATTAAATACAGACAGTAGGATTTAAGTGGTTCCAAGTAGTAACAGACAGAACAAAATAAGTCACAAGCAAAATAAAATAAAACGCATAAATCTATGTCTAATCAAGCTAAATACAGATAATCTCACCCTCAGAGATGCTTCAGTAAGTTTTTCTCAGACTGGACACCTTCCAGGCCTGGGCACAATTCTTTCCCCTGGTACAGCTCTTGTTCCAGCTCAGGTGGTAGCTAGGGGATTCTTCATGATAGCTCCTCTCCCTCTCTCTTCTGTTCCACCCCTTTATATATCTTTTGCATAAGGCGGGAACCCTTTGTCCCTCTGGGTTTCCACCCCCCCTCACTGGAAAAGCACCAGGTTAAAGATGGATTCCAGTTCAGGTGACATGATTACATGTCACTGCAAGACTTCATTACTCACTTTCCAGCACACACATATACAGGGAGACTCACAGGTAAACAGCCATCTGCAGACAATGGGAGTTATCAAGATTCCAAACCATCATTAATGGCCCACACTTTACATAATTACAATAGGCCCTCAGAGTTACGTTTTATATTTCTAGTTTTAGATACAAGAGTGGTACATTTATACAAATCAGATGATCATACTCAGTAGATTATAAGCTTTGTAGTGATACCTTACAAGAGACCTTTTGCATGAAGCATATCCCAGTTACGTTACATTCACTTATTACCATATTTTCTCTAAAACTATCCCAGTTACATTATATTGACTTATTATCAAGTTTTTATAAAACCATATAGGCTGCACAATGTCACTCCCACCTCCACTCCGAGCACCACCATGGACACTTCAGAGCTGGGGTGGGAGGAGGAGGAGGAGGAGGAAAACGGGAGTGAGGGTGGTGGGGCGGATGGAGACACCCTGGAATCCCTGGAGGCATGCAGCCAGGAGCTCTTCTCGAGCCAGGAGGAAGGTAGCCAGTCGCAGCGGCCGGTACTTGGTGGAGGACAAACAGAAGAGCAGGTTCCCGGTAAGCGGGTTTTTTTTCTGGAAGGAATTTTTTCGGTGTGGGCTCTTTGGGAGAGGAGGGTTAGGCATGCATGCCTAGATGCGGAATAGTGCATTGATGTGGTTTATCACATCGCGGTAATAGGCCTTGGTAATCTCTTCGAATGTCTCATCCAGAACGTGTGCAATGCGCTTGCGCAGGTTTATCGGGATAGCCACCGTGGTCCTTGTCCCAACCAGGCTAACGTGTCCACGTTACTGTGCCACGAGGGGCGGGGGGACCATTGCTGCACACAGGCAAGCTGCATATGGGCCAGGGCGGAAGCCGCATTGCAGTAGAAGACCCTCCCTTGCTTCCCAGGTCACCCTCAGCAGCGAGATATGGTTCAGGACGAACTCCTGTGGAAAATGTTGGGACAGTGTTCAGTGTAGGTGCCCCCTGAAGCTGTTGGCTCTCCCCAAGGCACAGAAACCCAGAGGACAGTACAGCCCTGAAACACAGTCCCCCTTACTCACCATTTTGAGGCTCCCGTGGGTTATGTGTGCTCTGTTTGGGACGGGAAAATTATGCTATTGTGTAGACCCTGTGTGTGCCCTCCTTAAGTGCGGGGGAAATCATTACTCTGCCTGGTATAAACAATGCTGCCTCTGTTAAATGTTGCATTTTGCCTATACAGCTACAACAACCTTGAGACCTCAGCCATCCCTCTTATCACCTGCTCAGAGACTGCAAAGACTCAGGAAGAGACCGCGAAAAACAAAAGAAGACATGCTGCAAGAAGTGATGCGGCAATCTATTAAAGAGAATGAAAAAGCACAGAACTGGAGGGAGAGAGAAAGCAGGATCCGCCAGGAAAACGCAGCGCACCGGCAGCAAAGCACGGAGCACCAGCAGCAAAGCACAGAACGGCTCATAAGCATCCTGGAGCGCCAAGCAGATGCTATCCAGGAGCTCGTAGCCATGCAGAAGGAGCAGTACCGCAAATGCAAACGCCCCCCCCCCCACAGCCCCTGTCCCAAAACTCTTCCCCTTGTGCCCCACTGTTACCTCCAACCCAACTTCCGGGTTCTTCACGCCACCAGCTGTCTCCAACACCAGTATCTTCACCACCCAGCCCTGAAACCCACGACCCTTACCCTCTGCACTCAACCCCCATCACCATGCAGTATAGCTATCCTGAAGTGCAACACTCACTGCACAGCACACCAGACAGGACATACGCGAATCTGTGATTGTACCATTCCCCACTCCACCCCCTTGCCCTTTCTGATTCCCAAGCAGTTGTGTTTCTTTTCAATAAATAGTTTTTTTGGCTTTGAAAACATTCTTTATTATTGCATAGAGTAAAAGATTCCTTAGCCCAGGAAATAAACAGGCACTGCAAGTCTGCTTAGCAAACACTGATTCCTAAAGATTGGAACTACTGCACTTCACTCCCGTGCAGGGCACTAGATATCACTGCTGGTTTTCAGCGTCAAATTGCTCCCTCAAGACATCCCTAATCCTTGCAGTCCCGCGCTGGGCCCCTATAATAGCCCTGCTCTCTGGCTGTGCAAATTCAGCCTCCAGGTGTTCAACCTCAGAGGACCATGCCTGAGTGAAGCTTTCACCCTTCCCTTCACAAATATTATGGAGGGCACAGCACACGGATATAACCGCAGGGATGCTGTGTTCGGCCAAGTCCAGCTTCCCATACAGAGATCGCCAGCAGCCCTTTAAACGGCCAAAGGCACACTCCACAGTCATTCGGCACCAGCTCAGCCTGTAGTTGAACCGTTCCTTGCTGCTGTCAAGGCTCCCTGTGTAGGGTTTCATGAGCCACGGCATTAACGGGTAAGCGGGATCTCCAAGGATCACAAAGGGCATTTCAACTTCCCCTACTGTGATCTTCCGCTCTGGGAAAAAAGTCCCAGGCTGCAGCTTCCTGAACAGCCAAGTGTTCCGAAAGATGCGTGCGTCATGCACCTTTCCTGGCCAGCCTGTGTTAATGTCAATGAAACGCCCACGGTGATCCACAAGCGCCTGGAGAACCATAGAGAAATACCCCTTCCGATTAACGTACTTGGATCCTAGGTGGGGTGGTGCCAGAATAGGAATGTGCGTCCCATCTATCGCCCCTCCACAGTTAGGGAACCCCATTTGTGCAAAGCCATCCACTATATCCTGCACGTTACCCAGAGCCACGGTTCTTCTGAGTAGGATGCGATTAATGGCCTTGCAAACTTGCATCAACATGATTCCAACGGTCAACTTTCCCACTCCAAACTGGTTTGCAACTGACCAGTAGCTGTCTGGAGTTGCCAGCTTCCAGATTGCAATAGCCACCTGCTTCTCCACTGGCAGGGCAGCTCTCCATCGTGTGTGCTTGCGCCACAGGGTGGGGGCAAGCTCCTCACACAGTCCTATGAAAGTGGCTTTTCTCATCCGAAAGTTCTGCAGCCACTGCTCGTCATGCCAGACTTCCATGACGATGTGATCCCACCACTCGGTGCTTGTTTCCCGAGCCCAAAAGCGGCGTTCCACGGTGCTGAGCATGTCCATGAATGCCACAAGCAATTTCGTGTTGTACGCGTTACGCGGCTCGATAGCATTGTCGGACTCCTCACTCTCACTGTCACTTTGGATCTTAAGGAATAGTTTGACAGCCAAATGTGACGTTCTGGCGAGATAAGTCAGCATACGCCGCAGCAGTTCGGGCTCCATTTCCCACAGACAGATCGCGCTGCACAGAAACCGTTGAAAGATGGCGCCAAAGGTGGACGGAAACAAAGGGATTTCTGGGATGTGAAGCAATGCATCACGGGGCGTTGGGACAGGACCCAGAATCCCCCGCACCCACGCTCCCTTCCCACAACCCACGGCGCCAGAATGGGAAGAGGTGCTCTGTGGGATAGCTGCCCATAATGCACCGCTCCCAATGGCGCTGCAATTCCCGCAAATGTGGCCATGACAGTGCGCTGGCAGCTGTCAATATGGACAGACTGCAGCGCTTTCCCTACTCAGCTGTATGAAGACAGGTTTAACTCACAGCACTGTACAGCTGCAAGTGTAGCCAGTCAGGGAGCAGGGAAAGGGTTGGATGGTGGGGTGGGGACCTTCTGGGGGTGGGGGTGTGGAGAGGGGCTAGAAAATGCATCCCGAGTGATTCAAAGGCCCCAAACATTGCTGAAAGAGCTGGGAAAGTTGCAAGCTTTCTCTGCTGGGCTTTTCATCTGCAATGCAAACCTACTTGAGGCACCGCACGGGAGATATTTATTGAGGAAGTTCATACATCTCACAGCTTAAGCTCTTCTAAGTTTGCAGCCATGGCACAAAAGGATTTGGGAGCAGTTAACAATTCTGTGTGGTGAGATTTTCATTTCCTGGGCCCTGCTACCCAATGCCACAGGGCCCCACAGGGGAGACTGAGTGAGTAGCCCTGCTTGTCCTCTGCCCAGATACAATCCCTTCCCTGCTTCTTTCCCTTGTGTTTGCAAGGGTCTCATTAACATGCTGCATCCAAATGCCCCTCCCCCAGGCCTTCCCTCCAGAGATAGCCTCCTGGCTTCTCCTTCTTCCTCACTTTCTCCTTCTCTCTCTCTCTGCGGTTTTTCTCCATGCCCCATCCCTTTGTCTGTACTCCCTCCCCACCCCATGCACTGTATTAAGCACGTCTCTGCCTCTCTTGTTTATGGGCTCTGTGCTGGGAAGAGGCAGTGCTATTGTTGTGTTCTCTGCTAGGTCTGTTTGTAGCAGACTCTTAGCAGTATCCCTCTGCCTGCTCGCAAAGGCTTCTGGCTAAACACTAAAGCCAGGTGCTAGGGCAGAAGCAGCTGCCCATGTACCTTCAATGGCAGGAGCTGTGTGTGGTCCCTCGCCCCCCCCCTTTGGATTACGGGGTGTGTCTTGGTGTATATTGGGGTTCCTGTCAGGGGGCGGGGCGTGGTTGGATCGGCGTGGAAGTCCTGGGGGGTCTGTCTGGGGGCGGGGAAGTCAGGGGACAGGTAGGGTCCTAGGGGGGAAGTTACAGTGGGGGGGTCTCAGGAGGGGGCAGTCAGGGGACAAGGAGCGGGGAGGTGTTGGAGTTCTGAGGGGGGCAGGAAGTGGGAGGGAGTGGATGTAATTAGTAATTTGATATGTCAGGTGGCGCCTTTTTTTATGTGTTCGCTCCCCCTGATGTTAGAACCTGGCTACGCCACTGAGCCCAGGGTGGGAATGGCTGGCAGGTCTCAGCCCAGTTCTTAGCAGACAGGTGCCCACATCCCAAACACTACCCATTGTGCTGGGCACAGTAGGTTTTTTATGAGGTGTATTACAGTAATGCCCAGGGACCCCAGTCCTGGACCAGGACCCATCATGCTACGTATATTATGGTAGCACCTAGGAGCCTCCCTCACGGAGCAAGACCCCATTGTGCCGGGCGCTGTACAGACCCAGAGCCAACAGAGGGGCCTTGCTCATAGGTGCTGGGGGTGCAGGGTTTAGTTTGGTTCACTGGCTCTCAGCACCCCCACTACACAAATTGTTCTGCTCCAAAGAGTTAATCTACATACGAGATGAGACAACAGTTGAGAGACGGACCAGGAGCACCAGGAAACCACAAGTGGCTATTTCCGCTCAGCCATGGGCTCAGCACACCCACAACATAACTGCTGTCGAGTTTGTTATAGGCATGATGGCAAAGGAGCGTGCCGTCCTGTGCTCCGAGCACACCTTCGCTGCGAGCGTCTGGGTCTGACTCTAAGAACATTAGAGCGGCCAGACTGGGTCAGACCAATCTAGCCCAGTATCCTGTCTGCCGACAGTGGCCAATGCCAGGTTCCCCACAGGGAATGAACAGAACAGGTAATGATCAAGTGATCCATCCCCTGTCACCCATTCCCAGCTTCTGGCAAACAGAGCCTAGGGACAACATCCCTGCCCATCTGGCTAATAGCCATTGATGGACCTATCCTCCATGAACTCATCTAGTTCTTTTTTGAACCATTACAGTTACGGGCATAAAGGATGTGGTGTGTGTCTCAGCTTAACCTGGAGATCCAATTTGACTCTTAACCTGGAGATCCAACTTGACTCCGGGGTGGTGGGGAGTTGGGGGAACAATGGGAAGGGATCGGGCACCCCCGGGCACAGATTGCTGCTGTGTGCAGAGAGCTCTAGGAGGTGGGGAAATCAAGCCAGCCATGTGAGGCCAGCAGACAAAGAGGTAGGGAAGATGGTGGACTCTCTATCGGTTTATCCGTCTCTCTGTCCATCCCCATTTGTCCCTCCCCGGCAGCCATATCGACCCACAAACACGGACATTTTACAAACAATCCGCCTTTACTGACCTGCCCACAGCAGTGCTGGGGCTGGTGCGAAAGGCTGCGGCGCAGGGCAGCGAGAGCTTTAAACAGATCTGGGGACCGGTCTTAAAACCAGGTCGAGTGGTTTTAGCACAACTAAACTAAAGCACAACTGTCTGCAAACCTCTCCCCACACCCCCATTATTCTAACTAAAGCTTAAGGCACTTGTGAGCGTTCATCTACCTGACCTGCCAGGAAGCCTAATGCAGGGGCCTTCTCCCTTGCTGGGGTCCCTTCCCAGGGATTGCATGCGTTATTGTAGGGTTGCTGGGGCTGATCCCAATGGGCTGTTATTGGGGGATTGTATGTCAGAGCTCGGCTGCACACACTGGTTTGTTATTGTAGGGTTGCTCTTGAGCCCTGGGCTGTATAAGTAGGGGCATTGCCAGCAGATCAAGGGACGTGATCATTCCCCTCTATTCGACATCTGGAGTACTGTGTCCAGTTTTGGGCCCCACACTACAAGAAGGATGTGGAAAAATTGGAAAGAGTCCAGCGGAGGGCAACGAAAGTGATTAGGGGACTGGAGCACATGACTTATGAGGAGAGGCTGAGGGAACTGGGATTGTTTAGTCTGCAGAAGGGTTGCTCCCTGGAGCTGGGCTGTCGATACTGTTTCCCAGTGTTGTGACCCATCTGCGAAGGGGCCTTTCCAAATAGCTAAAGAAAAGCCCCAGCTCCAATGGCAGCCCCTGCAGTCTCCATGCGCGCGATGTCCATATTGCACTGAGCCCAGGGCACCTGCGTCCCTAGCAGAGGGGGCACTGGGTCATCTCCTTCCTTCAGTAAGCCTGCGTGATGGTGGCCTGGCTCTTGGTGGCCTGGTTCCCGGAGGCCCGGCTCTCAGCGGCCTGGTTCCCGGCCCCGCGCAGCGACAGCCATAGAACCACGGCCAGGATGATCAACACCACGACCGCCACTACCACCGCCAGGAATATCTTATACTTCCTGTTCTCCCAGCGCTTCTTCTGCGCCACTGTCTTCGTCGTCCTGCTGAAGGTGGAGCTCTAGAAGGAAACAAAGCAAGAGCTGTCAAGGGGCGGCCGGGGACCCGCCCCCAGGCCCAAGGAACTCGCCCCAGGCTTCAGCTTCCCTCCGCTCAATCCCTGTATGGCTGCCACTTGTAACGCCGGTTTCATCACTGCCCCCTGCTGGCCAGAGTCGGAACCAGGCAGCTGTGTGTCATGGGGCCCGTACTGCTAACGGGAATTCTCCTTTTGGCCCCGCACTGGGAGCCCATTTGCACACCCATGGGTCTTGGATTCGTTCCCCCAGGAAAGTGATGGTGCACGAGCAGGCCCCCCCCCCCCAATGCCCCCCCCCCCCCCCCCCCCCCCCCAGCATACCATGTTGCGGAGCTCATCTGCTCTGTCGTCCAGGGTGCTGAGCTTGGCCTCCCGGTCCAGCACCTTGGAATAGTTGACCAGCATAATCTGAGTCACCTCCTCTGTCTCCTTCTGGCATTGCTCCAGCTTCTTCTCCACCTGTGGGGAGGACAGGGTTAAATGGCTTCAGCCATCTGGGCCAGCTGCGGGGAGGGTTGGTGGTGTGAACCCAATGTCACATTGGGGGCCCCTTTTGGCCTTCAGGACGGCAGGAATAGGTCCTGGGGGTTAGGGGGAGCTCACTTGTTCTAAGGCTTAACTCACTGTTTCCTGAACTTTGCCAAGCTGTGCCCCCTGGGCTCATCTCTTACTCCCCTGGGCTGCGGGAAGATCCCAGTCTGCACTCACCCAGGCAGTGGCAGCTCCCCACTCCAGGCATCACGACCTGGCGCACATGGTCACAGTGCCACTCGGCCTTGGCCCATCCGCCCCTCCGTAGATGGAGACCCACCACCCCCCCGGCACCCTTTGATCCACAGTTTGGGAACAGATGGGTTAATCCCAGGCACAACAACAGCTGGTCCGGGGACCAGTTCGTACAGGGGGCTTAGGAACCAGCCCAGCCTTCCCTTGTGGTCCATGGAGGAAATGATTTTGAAAGCCCAGGGGTAAGTGGGGGAGGGCTCCCTCCTCCCCACAGGGCAGCATATTGTATTTAGCTCTGCCTGTGATCTCTTGTGCCCTGCACCTTCAGATCCCTCAGGGCCGTGCCAGCTGCAGAGACCACAGCAGGATTGTGTCTGTGGGGACTTTACTTATGTTCTTTCTTGATTCATTTCTCCTTAACTTTGAGACACATCATGCCCAAGAGGCCCCATTTGCTCTGTGCTGGGGAGGGTTCAGCCCCTGGCTGAGAGGTGCTGATCAGAGCACGCTCTCTCTGGCACATTCTGCATGGGTTGCTCATGGAGGACCGGGTGGCCAGAGCAGGAAATATCCACAAGGATAAATTCTCGGAGCAGACAAGCGGATGCCCTCTGACCTCCACAATTCCTGGAGCGATGTTCCTGGCTCCTGGGCTGGCGGGATTCAAATCCCCCAGGGAAATATTCTTTCCACAAAGAGGTAAAAGGAATCAGACCAGACCCCAATCAAAGGGTGGAGACACCCGAGCCAGTCTCTGATCGCTGGGTGGGACAAGTGCACTGAGCCAACTCCAGCAGGAAAGGGGAACAGTGGAGGAAAAATCCTTCAGCGACTGCAGGATGCGGGGCCGGAAGCTAAGATCTCAGCGCAACCAGCAACAGCTGGGCTTCGGCAGTGAGACCTTCACAGAAATGCACAGCATGCTGCAGGGAGCGGGCTGTGGGGCTCAGCATGGGGTGCTGTCCCCTTGCAGTCAGGGAGTGCTCTGCCGCATGGAGCAGGGTGGGATCTGTGTGCCCAGCCCCACTGCTGTGACTACTGCACCCCTCTCCTCTCCCAGAGGTGGGGCTAGAACCCAAGAGTCCTGGCTCCCTGCCCCAGCCCCGCTCTACCCAACAGATCCCACTCCTCCCAGCATGGCCAATGCACATGTCCGCAGCCCCTCGAAGGCTCAGTAACAGATGCTGAAGATGACACCACACAAAGGACCCTGCTGCTCTCAGCCCCCTGGTCCCCGAGCTGGAAAACCCCCAGCTCATAGCTCCCCACAGGTGCCCATCTCCTAGCACCTGCTGCGTAGGCCCCCAAGGAGAACAGGTATGGGGCTGTCTCCTGCCCCCCAGCCAGCCCCCCCTTTCTCCCCATCTCACTGTGGGGGGGCTGGGCTAACATATCCCTCTCACTGGGCGCTGGGGTTGGGGTGTAGCATGCGGGGCTTGGGGTGCGGAGGGCAGGGACTGGGGGGTTAGGAGTTGGGTACAGAGTGTGAGGGTTGGGGTGTGGGGGTGCGGAGTTGGGGTATGCCGTGCGGGGGTTGGGGTGTGGAGGGCAGAGACTGGGCGTGCAGGGGTTAGGGTACGGCGTGCAGGGGTTGGGGTGCAGAGGGCAGGAATTGGGGGGTTAGGAGTTGGGGTACAGGGTGTGGGGGTTGGGGTATGGCGTGCGGGGGTTGGGGTGTGGAGGGCAGGGACTGGGCATGCTGGGGTT